>NC_067404.1:26690563-27023537 GCF_016432865.1 Antechinus flavipes | reverse complement strand
ATTCTGCTTGGGAGTTGGGGTTGGGCTATTTAAAGGATGAGCTTCTACAAGATGAGGTCATGCATTTCAGTGTTCATTCTAACACGAGGGAATGATGCAGTTGGGTACCTGGGAAGACACAACTTAGAGAGGGCAGAACAGGAGTTCAAAGAAAAATAATAGGCATAACATAAAAAGGTATGAGTGTTGAGATGAAAGGGGACAGAACCAAGGTGGGGACAAGTTCCCCAGGTGAGGGAAACAGAAACTTCCCAGGGCCTCTAATCCTTCTGCTAGTCAATACATTCTCCTGCACTCCATTCTGTAATGGCTACTTGCTCCTCTCCTCAAAATCTGGAATACCTGGTAAACCAGTTCAACTACATTATTCTGTACTCCCTAATCTCTTGCTGAGGACTCTTATGAGAGACTCTTACTGGCTACATGATCCTCTACAAAATATTTTATCTTACTGAGCCCCAGCTTTCTTGTCTACAAAATGGGAATAAGAAGAGTACCTACATTATAGAGCTGATTTGAGACTCAGAAGAGTTAAGCCTCAGTTTGACAAGGGAGGTGCTATGAGATAGGAACGGGCAGGGACATCTGCTCTAGGTTCTCCATTTAAAAATGGGAATGAGCACAGATTTTCTCCACATTTCCCACCAGCTATACTGCTTGGGGACTTTTGGGGAACTGTTCATCATGCCTCTGCCTATAATAAGCTACTTGAGGGCAAGTGCTGTCTTAGTTTTAATTTTTATCAATTACTAAACCTTACCTTCTCTTTATTAGATGTGTCTACTTCTTCCACTGATGTTTTATGTAGAAGGAGATTTTTTGGTGGTAGGAGTGAATAGCTATTTTTATTAACTACACTACTTTGTTAAATGACTTTTTTGGCGGGGAGGAGAGAGGCAAAGAGGTTAAGTAATTTTTTCAAGGTGACACAGTTATTAAATGTCTTAGACCAGATTTGAACTCAGGCTACACTGTGCTTAGTTACCACAGTGCCTGGCACACAGTAGCCAATAGCTGTCAGTCATGTCCAATTCTTTGTGATACCATTTGGGGTTTTCTTAGCAAAGGTAGTGGAGTGGTTTGCCACTTCATTCTCCAGTTCATTTTATAAATGAGGAAACTGAAGCAAACAGAGTTAGATGACTTGCTCAGAACCACACAGCTAGTGAAGCTGGATTGAACTCAGGTCTTCTGGCCCCAGGACTTTTCACTTTTCTATTGCACCAACAAGGTTTAGGAGATGGAAGTCCAGGCTGAAGAGTTCCCATAGTTTCCATCTGTTCATTCACTTTTCTTAAATCAGTGAGCATCCTCCATTTTCCCGATTTCTTTTTTACAACGAACACTGGGGAATTCCAAGGACTTAGAGAAGGTTGTAAATGCCCTTGTTCAAGCTGCTCCTGTACTATATCTAATAAGGCCTGAATTTTATCGCTACTTAAGGGCCACTGTTCTATCCACACAGCATTTAATAAGTCATTCTTTTCACTATTTAATTGACTATTGACAGAATGAAAGAACGCTGAATTTGGAATAAAAAACCTGGTGGGGGGGGGTTGTCCCTTCTTTGATATTTAACAGCTGTGTGACTCTGGACTTTGCCCCCCTGGATCATGGTGCCCTCAGCTGGAAAACAGAAGGAATGTGCAAACTACTCACTTCACAGGGCTGTTATAAGCATAAAATTAGATAAAGGAAATCCAGCACCCTGAAATTGTGAAGTATATTATAAATGCGGACTATGATTACTATTAACAATTATATCACGTTCTAGCCGACTAACATGGAAATAGCCAGTGATTTGATATGGCATTTATAGCTCTCCTACTGCTTGCGGTAGTTATTTCAGGGATCAGAGGCCTATATCTATTTTGAAACTGTTTAAAATCGGCCTTGGCTTTAAAATACATGTCATGAAAGAAGAGATCCTGCTAATACATGTCATTTCAAACAAGAACATACATTTTCAATATCTAGAGTAAACAGAGTACTTTTTTGACTGCTATTTCAAAAGTAGGTACACTTTAAAATCCAAGCATAGGAAATACATTGTATACATTGGTAAATTATGATTCTAGTTTGTCCTCAATTTCAAGAAATGCCTCCGCCAAGTATGTTAGCATGCCAATAAATCACTTTAATTATAGTAAATGGCAGCTTCCGTAAATATATTTCTGGAGGTGAATAGCTTATATTATTGACTTTTCCAGTAGTAATTTAAGGGGAAAGTACTCACTCTAAAGCTGGAGATGACTGGTGTTCTACGTCAATTACTTATGTATGGTATATTCCATTTTGATACCTGCTCCCCGAAACATTAATCCACAAGACGAAGCCCCTTAAACTGATGTCTTCATTATGAAATTATCCATCTTGTAAATTATCTTCTTCCAAGTGTTTTGTTGGGCAAATTTAAGAGCTCATCTTTTATTATGCCTGGAGAGGCAGTACAGATTCGAAAATGGTCTTTTGCCATTCTGTGGCTTAGGGAAAGATGCATCTGATTTTTTATTGGCATGGGAATATCATGAAAATTAAATTTTTAAGTGCCTGTAGTGCATATAAATGTTTGATACAAATCTACAGCCCAATCCACTTATTTGGAGCATTCCAGGGAATTGAAAACATGCAAATTAATAAGATCCTCAAAGGCAGGAACTTTGTCTTTCATTTCTCTCCTGAACCTTTATTTTCAGCCTCATCTCTTCTTTGAGCTATAACCAGCCATTTTTTAATCCAAGGAAAAGGACATGAAACAGGGCAGATCAACTTTTAAAAACACATTCATCGTACATCTGTGTGTGTCTGTGAGTGTATAAGTATGTGAGGGAGAAGAGGAAGCAGGAATTTGGCTATTTTCTATTTTAACTAATTATTCTTGCTAATTAACATTATGTCAGTCAGGGGTGTGCTGGTAGATGTTTAACAGACTCTACAGAAAAAAAAAATGTGTAGTCAGAACATCTTTCAGTGTAAAATCTACATCATTCACATTTCTCCCTCATTTTTTAAAATCTAGACAATCCAAAAAAAAAAAAAACATATAATCAATCCCTGATTTGTAACAATGACTGATCCCGTCTGTGTATGAGTTCATACTGAAAATTTAACAACAGGATCTCTCACATCTCTACAGCTACCTCCAAAATATCTCATGTACTAAGCTCAGTCTTTTAGATAGTGTACAAGGACTGCAAGCACTAATATTTCATTCTAAATTCCAGTGCCTTGCAATAAAGTCCCATTCATCATTATTTGATAAAAACTGCTGGGATAATTGGAAATTAGTATGGCAGAAATTAGGCATGGACCCACACTTAACACCATATACCAAGATAAGATCAAAATGGGTCTATGACCTAGGCATAAAGAACGAGATTATAAATAAATTAGAGGAACATAGAATAGTTTATCTCTCAGACTTGTGGAGGAGAAAGAAATTTGTGACCAAAGATGAACTAGAGACCATTACTGATCACAAAATAGAAAATTTTGATTACATCAAATTAAAAAGCCTTTGTACAAATAAAACTAATGCAAACAAGATTAGAAGGGAAGCAACAAACTGGGAAAACATCTTCACAGTTAAAGGTTCTGATAAAGGCCTCATTTCCAAAATATATAGAGAACTGACTCAAATTTATAAGAAATCAAGCCATTCTCCAATTGATAAATGGTCAAAGGATATGAACAGACAATTTTCAGAGGATGAAATTGAAACTATTACCACTCATATGAAAGAGTGTTCCAAATCATTATTGATCAGAGAAATGCAAATTAAGACAACTCTGAGATACCACTACATACCTGTCAGATTGGCTAAGATGACAGGAAAAAATAATGATGAATGTTGGAGGGGATGCGGGAAAACTGGGACACTAATGCATTGTTGGTGGAGTTGTGAACAAATCCAAACATTCTCGAGAGCAATCTGGAATTATGCCCCAAAAATTATCAAATTGTGCATACCCTTTGATCCAGCAGTGTTTCTATTGGGCTTATATCCCAAAGAAATACTAAAGAAGAGAAAGGGATCTGTATGTGCCAAAATGTTTGTAGCAGCCCTGTTTGTAGTGGCTAGAAACTGGAAAATGAATGGATGCCCATCAATTGGAGAATGGCTGGGTAAATTGTGGTATATGAATGTTATGGAATATTATTGTTCTGTAAGAAATGACCAGCAGGATGAATACAGAGAGGACTGGCGAGACTTGCATGAACTAATGCTAAGTGAAATGAGCAGAACCAGGAGATCATTATACACTTCGACAACGATATTGTATGAGGACATATTTTGATGGAAGTGGATTTCTTTGACAAAGAGACCTAACTGAGTTTCAATTGATAAATGACAGACAAAAGCAGCTACACCCAAAGAAAGAACACTGGGAAACGAATATGAACTATCTGCATTTTTGTTTTTCTTCCCGGGTTATTTATACCTTCTGAATCCAATTCTCCCTATGCAACAAGAGAACTGTTCGGTTCTGCAAACATATATTGTATCTAGGATATACTGTAACATATCCAACATATAAAGGACTGCTTGCCATCTAGGGGAGGGGGTGGAGGGAGGGAGGGAAAAAAAATCGGAACAGAAACGAGTGTCAATATAAAGTAATTATTAAATAAAAATTAAAAAAAAAAAAGAATAAAGTCCCATTCACCCTCCTAAATAGCTCTGCCTCTGAGCATCATCATCATCATCATCAAAATTGTAAAGTGGTAAAGGTATTACTAAAAAAAAAAGTGGGATTTGAAGCTGAAAGACCTAGGTTAAAATCCTAGACTTGGTTCTTCTGTGCTTGCGCATATCAATTTTCCTCCCTGAGCTTCAGATTTCTCATTTGTAAAATATGGAAGCAGGGTACTTAGCTCCAAGGGGCACAATTAGAACCCATGGGTGGAAAGAGCAGAAAGGCAGTTTTAGATTGAATGAAAGGAACACTTTCCTAACAAATCAAGCTATCTAACAGGAGAACGCACTGCTTCATAAGGTAGTATTTCAATATTTGCAATCTCCAAGCCAAAGTTGTGCCAGTAATTATCGAGGAAGTTACAGAAGGGTTTCCTGTTCTAGTAGTGATGTCTTTGAACTAGAGATTCATTGGATCATGGAGATACAGTGATTCTGTGAAATTGGCCACCTTAGTCTTTTCTAGGGATCCACTTGTCATTACTAAGTAATTGCATTTCTTGCATAACAAAATTGAGGCTGAGCAAGGTTAAGTGACATGCCCGTATGCAAAGCTGAATTTGAATCCAAGTTTTCTTGACTCCAAATTCAGCATTCTTGACACTACACCATCTCAGTGTTCCAAAAGAGAATAACTGTACTTCCTCCCTTAGAACAGTTTAAAATAATATTGAAAATTATTCTTCAGCAAATGCATAATTAATAAAACGATGGCTCCTATCAATGAATTAATTTAAGCAGTCCAAATAAATTTGAATCCTTTAAAGCCAGTGTAGGTGTGTTTGTTTTTAATGACTTGAGGAAGTCAGAAATATAGTTTAACCACCACAGAGGGGAAAAAAAACCAGATTTTCTAGTATCATCATTCAGTTTTGGAATGCAGACAGAATCCATCATTTTAAAAATGACTAAGACACACAAACTATCATAGTCACAGTTTTAGGAAGACTGAAAAGGCTCTAATGAATGTTTAATGTACCCAAAAGAAATAATTTGGTGTCAATAATAACACTTGTTCATATATATATATATATATATATATATATATATATATATATATATATATAATATATATATATTATATATATATATATGTAAAATCTCCTTTTACATTTTAAAAATGTGTTATTCTTTATATACATGGTTGACAAGAAAGATATCAATATCTGCATTTTATAAGGAGGAAAACTAAGCCTTCAAGACCAGTTGATTTGCTTAAGTCAGTTCCTCTAGCTACGATAAGAAATGAAACTACGATCAAGTTCTCCTGATTCCAGTGAATGAAATAGTAGAAAGACTGAAGGTTTGAAAATCAAAAGTAGGAGCCCCAGTCCCAATTCCTACCAACTGTATAATTTTGGGCAAGTCGATCACTTATTTTTGGAGTTTCATTTTTCTAATATGTAAAATGAGAATTTGTATTACCTGCTGTCAAGAACTACAACCCTTAAAATACAACATTGTTATAAATTATATAATTATAAGGTCTAACTTTCTCTAGACTGTGCCACGCCTTTCCACAACAGTCCTGTCACATGGCACACACACATATTGAACCCCTTTTCTCTCTCTCCCTAAATTAGTCAGAAAAGATAAACAAAGGGCAGTTTGCTTCCTGTCTACTCAGTCTCAATTCCAGGCAATTCATTAAACCGTGGTCCAGAACATTTATTAAAAAAATCACATAATCACCCTTTGCTCACAAAAATGTGACCCTACATTCTTTCTAGTGATCAGTTTGCTGTAAATGAGCAATATCTGGTACCATGATCAATAACATATAGCTTTCAGGTTCCAATTATTCATAAAGTAGGCCATTCTCAAGCAAAGATTCTCCTTTCCCTAGTACATTTAGAGAGGAGAGAATGGCTGCAATCACAAGTGAATCTCATTAGAACAGGGAAATCAACTTAACTATTCTCCCAAAGGTCCAGGAGGGGCTCGATACCAGTGGCTAAAGCAAGGACTTGCGTCAGCTACAGACCCAGCTGTCCCCACCACTGGGAGAGGGAATTAAAAGCCATTTGAAGAAACAAGCCTAAAAAAGTTATTGATAAAGTTAAGTTAAAATTCTTTCTCATGCATGACTTTATAGTTGATCTATCAAACATACAGAAAACAGTAGGAGGTTTTGGGAGAGAGTACCATTAAGATGTCCTTTCTCTATCATCTTCTATACCACAAGGCTGCTAACTTGCTTACTGGCTTGGTACATTTCAGAGCTATTATTTAGATCATGGGGTTTCAGTCAGCACTGTGCTATTCCCCAACATCATTATAAGGCTAGAAAGAAGCACCTACCACACCAATTATAGGCAAAAACAGATCAGTGTTTGCATATACCAGAAAAGGTAGTGAAAGGAGAAGCTCAATTACAATTAGTTCACCAATATCATTTTTTATTTTTGCAGCTTGGGAATAGTATTCAGTTACTTCTATTGTTGATAGTTAATATTGAAAATGATAAATTTGACCAAGATTATAATAATAACATAGATGACATTTATCCAGCGCTTTAAAGTTTGCAAAAAGCTTCACTGGCATCATCTCATTGAGCCACAGAATAACTGTACTCTGATCACCTCCATATTATATATGAGGAAACTGAGGCTAAAAGGAAAAGTGACAGCCAAAGTCATACAGCTTTAAGTACCTGAGATAAACTACTCCAAGCCCAGTACTCCACCCACTCTCAAATGCTACATTTTGGAAGCCCCCTCTTGTCTTCTCCTTAAGCCCATTAGACTTCTCCATAGAAGAGATATCAGGATATCTCTTGCTCTCACACATTTTTATCAGTTTATCAGTGCTTATCAGTTTTGTTCAGGTAGTTTCCCCATATTCAGAATAGGAGGCTGCCTGCAAGTGTATGGGTAGGGATGCCCTGGGAAGAGGCTCAAGGTCACTCTCTCCCACCCAGACTCCACTTATTTGAATACTTCAGAAAATCTCTAAGCTCAGAGATGGGCATACTCTCTTTTCCAACAATCATCCTAAGAGGGGATCCATAATGTGTGAAATACTGGATATAATTGGACCAGGAATTGGGAAGAGCTCGGTTCAAATTCTACTTCTGATGCTGATTCTATAACTATGGATAAGTCACTTCATCCCCTGGGCCGCAAGTTTCCTTTTATGAAAAAGTGAAATTATACCCATTAGGTATATATACTTACATGATATATATATACTTACATGATAGACCTGTTGGAAGATTCGAAAGAGATTCTGTGTTAAGCACTTTGAAACCATAAAATGAGATACAAGGATCACCTAATACTCTTCATGTTGGGTAATTTTTTTCCCCATATCCAACTAGAAAGCTCTTTTATCAGAGCTTTTCGATGCAGTAGAAACCTTCCTCTAGTTATTTTTACAATTTAAGGAATCAGTGTCTAGATCAATCATTCAAATGCCATCAGCCCTTCTAACAACATCACTGACTCTCCTATCGGAACAATACATTTCCTTAATGATATATTACTGATAATATGCTGCTATTTATTTAAATTCATAGTGTATCTTTCCATTATCCCAGAAAGTCATGCAAAATTTTTACTCTACTGAGATCAGGATGTGCTATGACTTGCAATCATAGAACATTATCATCAGAAAATTGGTACGAAAACAGGGACCTTTGTGGCAGAGAACAAGTTATGCTCAAGGAAGTATGCTGCAGTCTTCTAAATGACATCCTACCGGTTGTTTCATGTCATTAAATTCTGAGCCGGGTCACCATCGTTAGGCCACGTCTGTCCACCAGGTATGTGCTGACAACCTACCTCAGCGAGTGACCCGTCCAACTCCCTAGAGCAGTCTGATTCTGGAAAGTGTTTCAGTCCTTTGATGTTTACCCATCCGGAATGCTAGACTGATTTCTTCAGAGCACTTCTGGATTTTCATGTCAGGTTTAGAGAATATTCACAAAGAGGGACATCTGGAAAATCTCAACATTTATCTTTTTGGTCTTTGAGCAAAAATAATGAAATTCCACCCAGCTAAATATTAAAAGGGATTCTAAAAAGTTAAGGCAAGTGAAGATACTTTTGGGAAGAAGACCAAAGTAATTTGTTAAGCCCTCTCTGTGATTTAGCTTTTTAGTTCAAAGATGACTGTGTTGGAGATATGGTGAGGGAAGATAGGGGCAGGGAGGATGAGAAGAAAGCAACAAATGCTACCTTTTTTCTTCCTTGGTACGTCTCAAAGCTAATTTTTTAGATCTTGGAAATTCAAACAGCTTTACCTACATCACACATTTTACCTTAGGCCAGACAAAGAATTGTGTGGAATTCAGCCTGCAAGTGTTTACTGTGAGATCCACTCATCTTTATCATGTAGTAAGGATGAGTACAGATGGATCAATGCAGGGGACAGGATATCACAATTAGAATCTGCCTACCTGAGCTTGACCCCATCTACTTCAGAATTTACCCTAATTTCCCACATTATTTTTAATATAATCTCATTCAGCTCTATATTCTGGGCATAAATTTAGATATAGAAAGATTCCTCTGAGACCCAGATTCTGCATGGCTATTTGGGGACAATAACTATTCAGCTCAGGGTCTGACCCCCCCCCCCCAATCAATGAGTTATTCAACAGCCAGATCATATCAGAGACTCCAAAACCCCACAACAAAAGAATTTAATTAAGGCGTGAACAAAAAGACATACCAACGGAAGGGAAAAAAAGTAGTCCAACATCCTCTGCCACCACACACACAAAATGCAATCTCTAAAATTCTCATGGAGTCAGAATCTAATTCTCATTCAATCGCTCTGGCTTCCCAGAACAACAAAGGGACAAGGCTGCTTTGGAACTTACAGTACTAAGGGTGGGCACCTGAAACACAATGCTGTCTGCTTCTTGGAATATTTTTTCCAGGATGAGGCCAAGCTCTAGGATGGCTACAGGGTCTTGCCTCAGTTCTACCTCATCAGGGTCCACATGAAACAAAGGATTTTGGGAACTCTGAGGCCATATACCTCTCTGTTGCCCTAAACACAGTTCTTCCTTGGTACTCTAATAAATATCCTGTGTAGTACTCTACATCCTCTCTTGGTGAAATAACTATATTGCTAGGTGAAGCCGGCGAAGCATCATGAGACACAGTCCAGAGCATTTCTCTTAACCAGTGTCTCTTGATGCCCAGTATGGAGAGAAAGCCAGTCCTCACGTATTGCTCTCTATAAAGGATTTCTCCATTACATTTTCCACTACTAGAAAAGAAAAGCCAGAGACAGTGCTAGCAGTGTGGGCAAGAGACTTCACCAGTCTAGGAGGTTGCATGGAAGAGGTGTGGGGGGTGGAAGTAAGGCCAATGGTACCAGCAAAAATATTCTATTCTTCACATCAGTGGCAACGAAGAGGTTAAATGGGAATAGGCTGACAAATGTTTCCTTGGAAGGGGCCTTTGTGATGATTTTCTCTAGACTTGTACTTCAAGGGCCACCCACACAGATAGCACAGGGATGCACAAAGTGCTTTCAGCAGCAGCTATTTATTTAAAAGGTCTTCTGGCCACAGCTCTAGCCTGTAGGTATTTTCTTCTCATATCTTTCCCTTAAAAAGCTAGGAATGATATATGTTAGAAACAAGCCCTTTGTTTCCCCCAATGAGCTTCTCATTGATTTTCTTCTGAGGCACTGTGGATTTCAGCTATTGAGAGCAAAACAACAGAAAGTCATTTTACTATATTTCAATTTGTTTTATCTAAGTTCCAGAAATGCATTTTCCTCTGCAGGACTGTTATGCAATAATGAATCCATTTATATGTTCCTATCATCCCCTTAAATAATAGGACAAAGAGAATCCAACTAGAGTACATGGATAATTGTGTAATTTATAGAAAAATTTCCACTCTAAACTTCAACTAATCTGAAAATTACTTTCTAGAAAAGTGTAGAACAAATCATCTCCCTGATAGGCCAATATTCAATCTGAATATTGACCAAGTTCGACTGTTCTCAAAGCCATGGAAGAATAAACACTCTCTTTGTTCTTGATTGTCAGGCAGTGAGAAAAAATGAAACTTATACTGGCATCTTCCTCTGCTGTGTCATCATATAATGGAGCTAACATGGATGCTCAAAGGCTATGCCAAGAGAGTCCCAAAGCTGGCAGGTGGTAGCAAGCTGGAAGGTCTTTGAGTATAAGCCTAGAAATTGCCTCTGCCTGCTATTTCAGGACCATCCGCGCAAAGAAGAAAAACCAGGACAAATTCTGTTAAACTGGCTTTAAGGTTTATAAAGGCATTGGGAGTTAATCAAAGTTTGGAATATGGGCCTGAAGCCAGAGGGCACAATGAACAAGGAACCTAGCAGTCAGGTTACAGAATCTTGAGTATAAATGCTGGAAACTGAACCCTGAAGCCAGTGGAATCTGAGTTATTAGAAATGATACAATGATCCAAGACAACTTCAAAAGATGTATGATGACAAATGCTAATATCCTTCTCCAAAGACAAAACTGATGAACTCTAAGTACAGACTGAAGCAAAGTTTTTAAAATTTCTTAATTTTTCTTGCTATTTTTCTATAATCTGGCTAATATGGAAATAAATGATTTCCATGAATTCACATGTATAATTTACATTACATTTTTTCCTTTCTAAATGGGTGGGAAGAGGGCTAAAAAGAGGGAGAGAACTTGGAATTCAAAATAAATTCAAATGAATGTTAAAAATACATAAGATTTCTTTTTCAAAAGGAACAATATTGCCCAGGTATATGCCATAAAACTGATAACTTTTTTTAAATAGATGAATATTTCCAAAAAATTCAAAATATATTAACAGAAAAAGAAGTATAAATATAAATACCTCAGTTTCAGAGAAATTTATTTTAAAAGCCCTAAATCAATTCTAAAACAAAAAAGACCAGATGAATCCGCAAGGGAATTTTATTAATCAGTCAAAAGACGACATTGCTATTACAGAAGTTATTTGAAAATTAAGGAAAAAACTTTTCAGATTGGACAAATATATTCCTTTCATCTAAATTATATAAAGAGAAAATACAGTAATAAAGTTACAGATTAATATCCCTAATAAATACTGACATAAATTACTGAATAAAATATTAGCAAAGAGTTACATTAGCATGGTAAAAAGATTATACACTATGACCAGGTTGGAGTTATGCAAGGTTGGTTCAATAAATTATAAATATACTTGATAACATTAATGAGGGATATTGTGATTTCACTGATAAGTGAAATTCCCAGATGAGGAAATCCTTTCTCTTGATGCAAGTCAGCATACTCTCCAGAAATGTATAATCTTAGAATTTCCCAGATGTCCTAGGACATCAATGACTTGTCCAGCTCACAAAAACACTATGTATCAGTGATACCAGGTGTTCCTAGACTTGAGAATGGCTCTCCATCTAATACATCATGCTGAGCCTGGCTCAAGTTGAAGGCCTTCTCACTATCAGGCAACAAATAAAAACTTCTGCCCACAGTGGTGAAGAGAATATCTTGTTAGGGTGACACTGACTCCTGAGCGTTCTGTGGGTATAAAGGTGAGAAACTCCTTGACCCTATCAATAATTAGCAAAGTCATCCACAATGTTATTTGAGTGTCTTCCATACTTAGGACTAATTGTCCCAATGCGCCCTGAGCTTGATTACCGACAATCTGGTCCTTCCTGTGGCCTGCTTCCCAGGATGCTTCCGCTTGCCTTAGCTTTTGCTGCCCATAGTCTGAAGGAGTATACCCCTTCTCTGTGCAGCTTCCCTTCTTCTATGCCCTCTGAATCTGGGTTAGCTCAGACTTACTACCATAATCAATATTAATGAAAAAATTAAAATTTCATTATGACATCATTAAATGTAGGAGAGCTCTCTGACAAAATACAGTTCCCATTTCTGTTTTAAAAAACACTAAAATGCAGAAGAATCAATGAATCTCTTCTTAATATAATAAGGAACATCTACCCAAAACCAACAACCAGCATTATATGTACCAGAGATAATCTTACTAATCCTAACCCACATGATAATAACAAGGATTAAAAAAAGATGTCCATTATTGCCATCAGTGTTTGATATAGTTTCACACATGATACAGTTCCAGCAATAAGACAAGATATAGAAATTGAGAGATTAAATATGGGCTAAGAAGAAAGAAATTATTGTTTTTGCAGATAGCATGGTTTATTTCAAGGACATTAAGTACCTGAAAAATTAATAAAGTATCAGTATATAAAATAAACCAGCAGATATCAGCCTTCTCTATATTAGCAATAACTTTCAGCAAAAAGAAATAGAAAAGGAAACTACATTCAAAATAACCAGGAGTCCACTTACTAAGAAACAATGCAGCAATTATAAGAATCCAATCTCAAAGCATTTTATAGAAACAAAATCAATCTAAATAAATGGACAGTTAGTCACTGCTGAACATTGAGCCAAGCCAACAAAATAAAAATAACATTATTATGTAAATTAATCTACAGACTCAGTACATGCCATTCATATTATCAGATGTTTCCTTAAAAATATACTAGAAATTTCAATTGATCAAGGATAGACAGAAGCAGCTACACCCAATGAACGAACACTGGGAAATGAATATAAATTGCTTGCGTTTTTGTTTTTCTTCCCGGGTTATTTATACCTTCTGAATCCAATCCTCCCTGTGCAACAAGAAAATTGTTCGGTTCTGCACACATATATTGTATCTAGGATATACTGCAACCCATTCAACATGTAAAGGACTGCTTGCCATCTTGGGGAAGGGGTGGAGGGAGGGAGGGGAAAAATAGGAACAGAAGTGAGTGCAAGGGATAATGCTGTAATAAATTACCCTGCATGGGTTCTGTCAATAAAAAGTTATTTAAAGAATTATATATATATATATATATATATATATATAATATATATATATATATATATACACATATATATATATATACATACTAGAAAAAACAAATAAACTATCTGAAGGATTAAAAGGTTGAGAATCTCAGTGAAAATGATAAAATAGCATTTTTTTTAAAAAAATAGGAAGGGAAAAGGATTAATAACATCACTTCTTAAATAATATTATAAAAGCAATAATCAAAATTATTCAGTGTTGTTTAGAAGATAAGAAAAATTGATCAGTGGAGCAGATTACATACATAAAAGCCAGGCGCAATCATACAGCAACAAGGTAAATGATAAATCTAAGTATCTCCAGATTTGGTATTTGACAAAAAACTTCTGGGAAAGCTTGAAGACAGGTCTAGAAATGAGGCTTAGACTAACATTTCATCCCAAACACTAAATAAAATAGCTTCTAAATTCATACATGACTGAGATATGAACAGTCACATCATAAACAAAGGAGAGGAAGAAGGAAGGAATTCAATTTCTAACTGTGGAGAGGGGAAGAGTTCTTGAGGAAACAATCAAATCACAAGAGATAAAATGAACAATTTTAACTATATTGCATGGGCAAAATCAATGCAGTTGGTTTAGAAAGAAACCAACTGAACAGGGAAAAAGGCTTCCAGCAAATTTCTCTGATAAAAGTCTGACATTGAAGACATATGGGGAATTGATATAAATTTAAAAATATATGAGCCACTGTCATTCTCCAATAGAGAGAGTAAATGATCAAAGGATATGAAAAGTTAGCTTTTAAAAGAAAAAAAGGCAAGTTAACAGAAATCATATGAAGAAATTCTCTAAATCATTAAAAGATAGGAATTAAAACAATGCTGAGGGGTTCCACGTTGCACCCATCAGAGTAGCCATGATGTTAAAAATATGAAATGACAATCGTTGGAACATCCATGGGAAGATAGGTACATTATTAGTAGAACTCTGAATTAATTCAACCATACAGGAAAGTAATTTGAAACTACAGTTGAAAAAGAAATCACTATAAACAATGCACATCTTTTGACCCAGTGATATAATTACTAGATCTTTTCTTCAAAGAGATCCAAGAAAAAAATAACTCATATGTACCAAAATATTCATCTAGCGAAGAAATGGAAACAAAGTGTATGCCCATCATTTGGAAAATTACTGAAAAATTATGGTTATAAGTAGAATAGAATATTAATGTGCCACAAGAGATGATAAAAGGGATTGTAAAGTGAGAAAAAGCAGAAAAACAATCCAGGGAACTACTTTAACATCATAAAGGAAAACAACTTTGCAAGATTTAAGTATTATGATTGGTTCCATGACCAATCAGGACTTTGTAAAGCCAAGGATGATGCTGGCTTTCCATCTCTTTCAATGAGATAGACATTTCAGACACTGTTAATCTTTAGACCTAATCTACTTGACTTTACTTATTATTTGGGGCAGGAAAGTGGCACAGCAAACAGAGAGCTGGGCCCGAACTCAGAACAGAAAGTTCAAATACAGACTCAGACACTTTATTAGCTGTGTGACCTGGAGCAAGTCAAATCACCTCTATCAGTCTCCACAGCTATAAAATGGTCATCTGTTTGTTACAAGGATCAAATGAGATAACAATTGGAAAGTCCCATAGCCCAAGGCCCCTTAGCTATTATGATGATTATCATCTATGATTGGCTATTAGAGAAGCCTTTTCTATGTGAGAGAAATGACAGGAGAGCAAATGCAATGAGAAAAGTATTATAAAAAAATTAAAGAATTTATACTATTAGCATTTATATGGTGTGTCATTGGTTTACAAAGCATTTATGATATGTACTCTTAAAGCTACACAGTGAAACAGGTGCTGTTATTATTATCTAATTTTACAGATTAGGAAACTGCGGCTGAGAGAGATTAAGTGACTTGCCTAGTATCACAACACCAACAAATATGTGAGATAAGATTGGAGTTCAGGTCTTTCTAAATTGAGAGCCAGTGTTCTACTCACTATATCACCTAGCTTCCTCAAATAAGTCTGGAACTCCTTCCAGTGGACCATCTGGCTGCTTCTGCCAACCCCAATAGATTAGAACCCACTGAAGAGATGAGAAGGAAGGTAAGAAGGTGCTATATACATGCAGGACTGGAACTTTGTGAAATGTAACACATACTTTTAGAAATTGTACAAGGTATATATATTCATGGTTTCATTTGCAATCCTTTTCTTTTGTTTTCAATTCATTTTGTATATGAAAACGTTTGTGCTTTGTATGCTTTTTGAATTAACATTTTTTTCAAAAGATTTTTAAGTGTTCATTCTACTCCTCTTTCAAAACATCGAGGCATAGAACCAATTAAAAGTCTTAGCTCTCTTCGTTAAATTTAGGATTCAGTCCAATCCAACCATGTATTCATCTCCAGTTATGTTCAGAGCAGTGTGAAAAGCCCTGGAAAGATTTGGTTTAAGAAAACATTGCCTAGCTTCAAAGAGCTCCTGTTCTAAGAAAGAGAAATTTTTGTCCTCAAACCTTAATCAACTAGATAAAACCTATCTCAGTGCTTAGCACACAGTAGGTGTTCAAGAACTCAGCAAATCTGGTTTAAAGTGAGAAAATCTTCTCTATTGATCATCTTTGCAAAATCTAGCAATACAACTCATGTTGCACTTAATAATGCTAGTTGAGCTGCTACTCTTTCAACATTCCTTCCATTTGGGACCTTAATGAAATCCCTTGATTCTGTCATAAACCCAACTCTCAGAACAAACATTTTCTACAATAGTGAATATTTTCTTTTCCTGGTGGTAGGTTCAGGTACAATATACATTTCCTTCTCTAGTTCTTCTCCCCCTAGGAAATTTATCTTTCTTTGGCATCTGTCAGCTCTCCTCCTCTGTGAATTACTTATTTCTGCACAAAGAATTAATGTATTGGTCTGTGGTACCCATCTAAACTTTCTATTACTATGCTTCAGCTCTTAGAGTCCCTTCTGTCTCCTCTCTGATCTCACTTTTGTGTATTTAAAAGTTCATTATGTAGCTTAATTTCTATTGTAATCATTTTTCCTCCATGTTTGATTTTGTAACTTTTGTTTACCTTGACTTCAATCTGTCATATTTTTTTCTTTTCAGAACATTTATTGTTAACTGGCACAAATAACTCTTGGATGTGTGCCACATGGCACACTTTCATTTATCTTAGAAAATTTCCCCAGTGCTTCTGTGTTCCTTGCTTTGCCCCATTCATATTCACCCAACACTTCAGGATCCTTTTAGGAGATACTGGAAAAAATGAAACATCTTTATTTAAGACCCTTTCTGAAAGTCACATTAATTCTACTTTTCCAAGTTACCCAGACTGATTGCCATTTTCTCATGGATACCGCATTACCTTAGATATACTGTTATTTTGTTGTTTCTCAAACATGATCACATTATCTTCTGACTATGGAACTATAAAGTACTTCTTATGCAAAGAAATCTTCATGTTCACAAGTGGCTCAATTTAAAGATACCCCTCTATGCCCATCCCCTACGCCCCCTCAAGAAGATAAGATTTCATCTTTAAGCACTGCTATCTCTACAAAAAAAAGTCATCCTATAGTCCAACCCGATGCATGCTCAGCCTCCATGCAGTTGGCTGAACTGGTCTTGAGGCAGTAGATAGGCTATATGAGCCTTTCCAGCTTGGCAATATCTTCCAGGACCAACAATGTGATGGTACAGGCTTCAAGAAGGCAGAATTACACCACAATAAGGTAATGGAGGAGGATGTCAGTTGCCTTTGTTTTAATTTTTTAGAACTTTAGAGGAAACTCGCAATATAAATGCTATGAGCTATTATGTAGATAGAGGTTCAAGTCATTGTGTTCTAGGTTGACCACCCTAGGCCTTATCATTCATCATCCATAAAATGAGGGGGTTGTATTAGAGGGCTGGTGAGGTCTCTTCTAATTCTACATTATTAGACATCATTTTTTCAGTCATTTTTCAATCATGTTTGACTCTGTTATCCCATTTGGGGTTTCAACATGTAAAAAGTAATGGATATAAAAACAGAACATATCCTTTCTCCTCTCAGTATGTATATGTGAAATGGGTTATTAGAAGAAAGCCTTTAAGTCTACATTTTGTTCTACCCAGCCATTTTTTAAATAATAAAAATGTGCAATGAGATTTTATATTCTCTGTAACTTCCAGTCAGTTCTGCAACTGTGAAGATGTGGAGTGATACAAAATATCATTAATGAAAACTACCTAATATTTTCATCAATTATACCATTGATGGTCTCATAAAAAACTTATCGAGTTGAAAAAGAAGGCACATAGACTGTTACTGACATTCTTTCAAATATCTTTGGTCAGTAGTGCAGTCAGTTCTACTATAACTCTCATTTTGAAAACATGAATTGGTTCCAATATAATTGCTAAATTAGTTAATGTTTAGAGCATAAAGCAAATTTCAGTTTGCTTATGCACAATTTCTTCCTAGAGAAAGGAGAATGAAGAAAACTGCCACTTCACAATAACTCAAACTGCATCCTTTCCACGAGCCACTTCTTCAAACATATTTCAGGTCCTTTTTAAAGTAAAATGCCATCTGTACTGACTACATTCTGGTGCAGTAGGAGCTTTGGGCAGAGCAAGGCTGGCATATATATTTTACCTTCTACCAGGACCTCTGGTGCCATACACCCTGCCAGGACCAGAATTGTGGCCTGCCCATCTCGACTAAGAGACTAAACCAGACCAGCATGAAAGTCAAGCAGCAGCTAGAAGACCCTGACATCATTACTATTTAGTACAGAATGCATATATTCCTTAACTATGTAATATGTATAAAATTATGCTACTATTTCTATTAAGTTACTACCTTTTTCATATGTGTTAATGATGAAGTTTTTGAGCATCATTCCCCTAAAGCTATTTCCTCATAAATCCTGTGGTTTTTATTACATAGTATGGTACTTTAGGGCATACATATGTGATATTACAGCAGAACTGACTGTAGTACTATATAGCTATTTTCTCCCTCTCTCAGTCAAATTATCAATTCTTCAAAGTCCTTAGAATTGTGTTACCTCCTTCAGTCTCCTAATATAATTTGATACAGTCCAGTTGCTCTGATGGTTCTGGTACCATTTATACTTGAAAAGTATACTTCAAATATTCATATTTGCAAAGTTATCATTTTTTTTCCTTCCTGGGTACCCGATAAGAACAAATATAATCATTCTATGACTCTTCATTGTTTAGCATTTCCCTGCACTGTGAGGAATGACAAAAGGGACAATTTCAGAGACATCTGGGAAGACTTGCATGAATGGATGCAGAGTGAACCAAGGAGAACTAAGAGAAAATGCTATAACAACAACCAGAAAGTAAAGGAAAATCGTTAAAAGACATTAATTATAATCAATATGTCTTCCAAGGATCAGTGATGAATCTTGTTACCTACCTCCTGACAGAGTGGTGATAAACTCAAAATGCAAAATAAGAGATACTTTTTTGGACATTTAGGAATTTGTTTTTACTTTACTATGCATATTTGTTCCGAGGGTTTTGTTTTTTTTCATAACCTTTATAAAATGTCATTTGTTTTTTAAGACTATATAACTCTGTATTTGGAGGATAATTGTCATTTGTGTCTATTTTTTGAAGAATATATTATACCCATGCTATATAGGGTGTTCTAATTCTCTTGAATACAAGAAAATATACTTCTGTCCCCTACTTCTTGCCAGAGAGGACCCCTTGGACAGAAGCCAAAAATAGTGTTTCTCCACAGTCTGAAATGGGGGAGGTGAATTAAAAAACAGGATAAACCTCAAGAGAAAATAAAGAACAGCGGAGATAGCCAGCACTTGTAGTCAAAACCCACCTATGCCCAATGAGTCAATGAGGATCCTTGCAATTCTGACATTCTGTGGTCTATCTGGGTACTTCCACAAACAAACTCCCACATCACAAACTCATCAATTTCCTCTGCTTCTGAAGTGCTCCATGTTTCCCTTCCTTTGATCCATTAATCAATTTTTTTTCCTTATGCTTGGACTATTATCACTGTCATCTTCTTCCAAGAAGCATCCCTCTTAATATCACCCAATGGTAATAATCTTCTTCCATGAACCTCTTACCCAGTAAAATATAATCTTCAGAAAGGAATATTCCTTCTGCTCACTTCTTGGTACAGTACAAAATTTCATCGAACCATTTACTTCCCATGCCCAGATTTTCTGTATACTCCTCAAATAGGCACTATTCTGCACACCTACTTCCTATTCACATGTACATCCACACTGCCCAGGTGTACTATCATACCCACCAACTTCTTGCACATCCATGATATTATACCCATTCACATACTGCCCATGTGTAACATTAAAGCCATTCACTTCCTTTCTGGGTATATTATATCCTTCCACTTCCTACAAATCACTACCTGTATGGGTGCAACATTCTTTGCACTCAATTTCTATCAACTTTATGTCATACATTTATAAAAAGAGTAGGAGAGGTGACAGTCTAATCCTATTCACTGAATACTCACTGATTACAATATGCAAAATATTGTGCTAGTGTGATTACACTTGAATATATGGTAAGATACAAAGGGGAACATGACACACCTTGAGGAAGAAGGAAACAATAGCAATTATTCTCCTCATTTTGTCACATGTTTTATCTCTCCCAGGATGGGCACAGAACCCATATAAAGCAAGTCTTCAATAAATACTAATGATCAAGTCAGTATCTGTAGGAGAGGAAGATGGAAGATGTAGTATGAGGAACTATAGTTGAATGTAGACAAGGAAAAGAAGAGTGCTGAAGAACCTGAGTTTCAGCATGCCAAGAACTTTGGTAAGCCTTTTCCTCATTAATGTGTCCATGCTTTAAAGAAACTCTTTAATCACAGTCTAACATTTCTAGGTAATATTATTCTTATGATCGCCAAAGAATGCCAATTAATCCAGGCAAAGTCCTGCTGGGTTGCCTCTTTTATAATTTCATAATCAAGAGTTTCGAATGAAGCCACAAGATCTCAAATTACCCACAAAAGAAACCACACCAACTGCAACATTAACTGTAGGGTTTAATCACTGTGTGTTGCAGGAATTAAGAGTTTGGAGACAATCATTATTTTACAAACTTTCCTAAATTTCTAATAGAAATTACAACCATGTAAATGTGTATGCGAATCAATGGCATCTCAAATAATTTTTATCAAAAATGCAAATGAGATACTGATACAAATTGGACCTTTCCTGACAACCAGTGATTGAAGGAGTTATTTTAGAAAAAGGTTTATCCTAAGTAGTTAGAAGAATAACCCCAGCAGTCTCCAAAAGGATTTTTCTCCACTATGCCAGGTTCGAGGGAAAAAATCCAAACAGTTGCAAAGTCAATAAAGTTCTCTTTTCAGGAATTTACAAATGAACAAGAGCTTATAAGGGTATAGTGTAGTATAGTGAGTAGAGGAAAGAATAAAATGGGATTGGAATCAGAAGGGGTTCTAGTCCTGATTCTGACATTAATTCAAAAGAATCCTTTTCTGGATCTCGAGTATCTCATGTATATAAGAAGAAAGTTCTGCTAAAGACATTTCTAAGGTCCCATAGAACTTCAAGAGACAAAACAAGAAATAAGTCTGAACCCTGGGAAATCAGTCAGATTGACATCACATAAAATTATTCTATCGAGGAGAAGATCAGGAAAGAAGCAAATGATTTTTTTTTTACCTACTCCCATCGATAGAAGTGATTACTAGTGTGAGCACAATAGTTTAGAGGGGCATCTAGACCCCAAACAGTATGGTTTCCGAGCTTTTTTTTTTAATTTTTTATTTAATAATTACTTTATATTGACACTCGTTTCTGTTCCGATTTTTTTTTCCCCTCCCTCCCTCCACCCCCTCCCCTAGATGGCAAGCAGTCCTTTATATGTTGGATATGTTGCAGTATATCCTAGATACAATATATGTTTGCAGAACCGAACAGTTCTCTTATTGCATAGGGAGAATTGGATTCAGAAGGTATAAATAACCCGGGAAGAAAAACAAAAATGCAGATAGTTCACATTCGTTTCCCAGTGTTCTTTCTTTGGGTGTAGCTGCTTTTGTCTGTCATTTATCAATTGAAACTCAGTTAGGTCTCTTTGTCAAAGAAATCCACTTCCATCAGAATACGTCCTCATACAATATTGTTGTCGAAGTGTATAATGATCTCCTGGTTCTGCTCATTTCACTTAGCATCAGTTCATGTAAGTCTCGCCAGTCCTCTCTGTATTCATCCTGCTGGTCATTTCTTACAGAACAATAATATTCCATAACATTCATATACCACAATTTACCCAGCCATTCTCCAATTGATGGGCATCCATTCATTTTCCAGTTTCTGGCCACTACAAACAGGGCTGCCACAAACATTTTGGCACATACAGGTCCCTTTCCCTTCTTTAGTATTTCTTTGGGATATAAGCCCAATAGAAACATTGCTGGATCAAAGGGTATGCACAATTTGATAATTTTTTGGGCATAATTCCAGATTGCTCTCCAGAATGGTTGGATTCGTTCACAACTCCACCAACAATGCATTAGTGTCCCAGTTTTCCCACATCCCCTCCAACATTCATCATTATTTTTTCCTGTCATCTTAGCCAATCTGACAGGTTTGTAGTGGTATCTCAGAGTTGTCTTAATTTGCATTTCTCTGATCAATAATGATTTGGAACACTCTTTCATATGAGTGGTAATAGTTTCAATCTCATCCTCTGAAAATTGTCTGTTCATATCCTTTGACCATTTATCAATTGGAGAATGGCTTGATTTCTTATAAATTTGAGTCAGTTCTCTATATATTTTGGAAATGAGGCCTTTATCAGAACCTTTAACTGTGAAAATGTTTTCCCAGTTTGTTGCTTCCCTTCTAATCTTGTTTGCATTAGTTTTATTTGTACAAAGGCTTTTTAATTTGATGTAATCAAAATTTTCTATTTTGTGATCAGTAATGGTCTCTAGTTCATCTTTGGTCACAAATTTCTTTCTCCTCCACAAGTCTGAGAGATAAACTATTCTATGTTCCTCTAATTTATTTATAATCTCGTTCTTTATGCCTAGGTCATAGACCCATTTTGATCTTATCTTGGTATATGGTGTTAAGTGTGGGTCCATGCCTAATTTCTGCCATACTAATTTCCAATTATCCCAGCAGTTTTTATCAAATAATGAATTCTTTTCCCAGAAGTTAGGGGCTTTGGGTTTGTCAAACACTAGATTGCTATAATTGACTATTCTGTCTTGTGAGCCTAGCCTTTTCCACTGATCCACTAATCTATTTCTTAGCCAATACCAAATGGTTTTGGTGACTGCTGCTTTATAATATAATTTTAGATCAGGTACAGCTAGGCCACCTTCATTTGATTTTTTTTTCATTAATTCCCTTGAGATTCTCGAACTTTTTATTGTTCCATATGAATTTTGTTGTTATTTTTTCTAGATCAATAAAATATTTTCTTGGAAGTCTGATTGGTATAGCACTAAATAAATAGATTAGTTTAGGGAGTATTGTCATCTTTATTATGTTCGCTCGGCCGATCCAAGAGCACTTAATATTTTTCCAATTATTTAAGTCTGACTTTATTTGTGTGGAGACTTTTTTATAATTTTGCTCATATAATTCCTGACTTTCCTTTGGTAGATAGATTCCCAAATATTTTATGGTATTAACAGTTGTTCTGAATGGAATTTCTCTTTGTATCTCTTGCTGTTGGGTTTTGTTGGTGATGTATAAAAATGCTGAGGATTTAGGGGGATTTATTTTGTATCCTGCTACTTTGCTAAAATTATGAATTATTTCTAATAGCTTTTTAGTAGAATCTCTGGGGTTCTCTAGGTATGCCATCATATCATCTGCAAAGAGTGATATTTTGGTTTCCTCATTGCCTACTCTAATTCCTTTAATATCTTTCTTGACTCTTATTGCCGAGGCTAGTGTTTCTAATACGATATTAAATAATAATGGTGATAGCGGGCAACCTTGCTTCACTCCAGATCTTACTGGGAAAGGTTCCAGTTTTTCCCCATTGCATATGATGCTTACTGATGGTTTTAAATATATGCTCCTGACTATTTTAAGGAAAAGTCCATTTATTCCTATGCTCTCAAGTGTTTTTATTAGGAATGGATGTTGGATTTTATCAAATGCTTTTTCTGCATCTATTGAGATGATCATATGGTTTTTGTTTGTTTGGTTATTGATATAGTCAATTATGCTAATAGTTTTCCTAATATTGAACCAGCCCTGCATTCCTGGTATAAATCCTACTTGGTCATAGTGTATTATCCTGGTGACAATTTTCTGTAATCTTTTTGCTAATATTTTATTTAAGATTTTAGCATCAATATTCATTAGGGAGATTGGTCTATAATTTTCTTTCTCTGTTTTCAGCCTACCTGGTTTAGGTATCAGTACCATGTCTGTGTCATAAAAGGAGTTTGGTAGGACTCCTTCAATCCCTATTTTTTCAAATAGTTTATATAACATTGGAGTTAATTGTTCTTTAAATGTTTGGTAGAATTCACATGTAAATCCATCTGGTCCTGGGGATTTTTTCTTAGGGAGTTGATTGATAGTTTGTTCTATTTCTTTTTCTGAGATGGGACTGTTTAGGATATTTACTTCTTCCTCTGTTAGTTTGGGCAAGCTGTATTTTTGGAGGTATTTTTCTATTTCATTTAAGTTGTCGAATTTTTGGCATAAAGTTGGGCAAAGTAACTCCTAATTATTGCTCTAATTTCCTCTTCGTTAGTGGTGAGTTCTCCCTTTTCATTTTTAAGACTAACAATTTGATTTTCCTCTTTCCTTTTTTTAATCAGATTTACTAAGGGTTTGTCTATTTTGTTGGTTTTTTCATAGAACCAACTCTTAGTTTTATTAATCAATTCAATAGTTTTTTTACTTTCAATTTTATTGATCTCACCTTTTACTTTTAGAATTTCAAGTTTAGTGTTTGACTGGGGGTTTTTAATTTGTTCCTTTTCTAGCATTTTTAATTGCAAACCCAATTCATTGACCTTCTCTTTCTCTATTTTATACAAATAGGCCTCTAGAAATATGAAATTTCCCCTTATTACCGCTTTGGCTGCATCCCATACATTTTGGTATGATGTCTCATTATTATCGTTTTCTTGGTGAAGTTATTAATTATGTCTATGATTTGCTGTTTCACCCAATCATTCTTTAGTATGAGATTATTTAGTTTCCAATTATTTTTTTGGTCTACTTCCCCCTGGTTTTTTGTTGAATGTAATTTTCATTGCATCGTGGTCTGAAAAGGATGCATTTACTATTTCTGCCTTATTACATTTGAGTTTGAGGTTTTTATGTCCTAATATATGGTCAATTTTTGTATAGGTTCCATGAACTGCTGAAAAGAAAGTGTATTCCTTTCTGTCTCCATTACATTTTCTCCAGAGATCTATCATATCTAACTTTTCTAGTATTCTATTTACCTCTTTGACTTCTTTCTTATTTATTTTGTGGTTTGATTTATCTAATTCTGAGAGTGCAAGGTTAAGATCTCCCACTATTATAGTTTTACTGTCTATTTCTTCTTGCAGCTCTCTTAGTTTCTCTTTTAAGAATTTAGATGCTACCCCACTTGGTGCATATATGTTTAATATAGATAGTGCTTCATTATCCATGCTACCCTTTAGCAAGATATAGTGTCCTTCCTTATCTCTTTTAATTAGATCAATTTTTGCTTTAGCTTGATCTGAGATCAGGATGGCTACCCCTGCTTTTTTGACTTCACCTGAAGCATAGTAGATTTTGCTCCAACCTTTTACCTTTAACCTGCATGTATCTCCCCGCTTCAGGTGTGTTTCCTGTAAACAACCTATTGTAGGATTCTGGCTTTTAATCCATTCTGCTAACTGCTTCCTCTTTATGGGGGAGTTTACCCCGTTCTCGTTTATGGTTAGAATGACCAATTCTGTATTACTTGCCATCTTGTTAACCCCGGTTTATGCTTTTCTCCCTTCTTTCCCCTTTCCCCCCCTTCCCAGTATTAAGCTTGTGAGCACCACTTGCTTCTCGCAGCCCTCCCTTTTTAGTATCCCTCCCCCTGCCTTAGAGTTCCTCCCCCTATCTTACCCCTTTCCCTCCCAGTTTCCGTATTCCCTTCTGCTTAGCTTATTCCTTCCCTTTTCACTTTTCCCTTCTCACTTTTCAATGAGATGGGAGAAGCTTCACCATAGATTGAATATGTCTTAAGATTTTTCACTTAAAGCCAATTCTGAAGGCAGTAAGATACCCACTATATTCATCCCCCTCCATTCTTTCTCTCAGATATAATAGGTTTCCTTTGCCTCTTCATAAGATGTACTACCCCCACTTTACCCTTTTTCTGATACAATGTCCTTTCCACATCAATTTTAGAACAAGGTATACATGTATTCTTTATACATCTATATAGTCAAAATATAGTTCCCAAGATTAATCTTTACCTTTTTAGATTTCTCTTGAGTTCTATATTTGTAGATCAAACTTTTTGTTAAGTTCTGGCTTTTTCATCAAAAATAGGTGAAATTCGCTTACTTCGTTGAATGTCCATCTTCTTCCCTGGAAAAAGATGCTCATTCTCGCTGGGTAAGTTATTTTTGGTTGCATACCAAGTTCCTTAGCCTTTCGGAATATCATATTTCAGGCCCTTCGATCTTTTAATGTGGATGCTGCCAGATCCTGGGTGATCCTTATTGTGGCTCCTTGATACTTGAATTGGGTTTTTCTAGCCGCTTGCAATATTTTTTCCTTCATCTGAGGGTTCTGGCATTTGGCCACTATATTCCTTGGTGTTTTGATTTTAGGATCCCTTTCAGTGGGTGATCGATGAATCCTTTCAATGTTTATTTTTTCCTCTGTTCCTATGACTTCTGGGCAGTTCTCTTTGATAATTTCCTGGAAAATAGTGTCCAGGCTCTTTTTTTCATCATGTTTTTCTGGAAGTCCAATGATTCTCAGATTGTCTCTCCTGGATCTGTTTTCCAAGTCTGTTGTCTTCCCCAGAAGGTATTTCACATTTTTCTCCATTGTTTGATTTTTTTTGGATTTGCTTGACTGATTCTTCTTGTCTCCGAGTCATTCAATTCCACTTGTTCAATTCTGATTTTCAGTGAAGTATTCTCTTCACTCACTTTTTAAAAATCTTTTTCTAATTGTCCAATTGAGTTCTTTTGTTCTGTCGAATTTTTTTCCATTTCGCCAATTTTGTTTTTTAGAGAGCTGTTTTCTGTTTCCAGTTCACTAATCCTATTTTTCAAGGATTTTACTTCTTTATCCACTCTCTCTTTAACTTTCTCCAGGCTCTTTTGCCAAGCCTCCCTCTCCTTTTCCCAAGCTTCCCTCTCCTTTTGCCAAGCCTCACTCTGCTTTCCCCATTTTTCTTCTAGCTCCCTTGTGAGAGCCTTTTTAATCACTTCTATGAGGTTCATCTGTGCTGAGGAACAGATGATCTCCTCCTTTGGGGATTCACCTGGGGACTGTCTGTTTTTAGTCTCCTCAGGATTTAGAGTCTGCTCTCTATCTGTATAGAAGCTGTCAAGGGTTAAAGTCCTCTTCAGCTTCTTGCTCATTCTGTCTAATAATCAAAGACAAACTACCAAAGAAAAACAGAAAAAGCTGGAGTCTTTCTTTGGGGTGGGGCTGGGTGTGTTATCGAGCTTCCTCTACAGACTGCAGGGGGCAGCAGTGAGGCACTAGCAGGACTGTGTTGCGCGTGAGCTCTGAGATCCCAAAGCGTGCTGAGTCACTGTGGGGGGGAAAAAGGGGGAGGCCAGGTCCTGGGAGACTCCAGCTGTTTGGGGTTGTATTCTTCAGCCCCGGTGTTTTTAGCTTCTCTGCTGGGCTGCTGACTTGCTGCCGGAGCAAAGTATCCAAACCTGTAGCGAAGCTCTCCCCGCAGAGACGGCTGCGATCACTCCCCACCTCCTCTCCCTTCTGCTCCCGTGCTCTCACTGCCGCTGCCCGCCGCCTGCACCCGATCTAAAACCGCCCCAGCCCTCCAGTAAAGACAAACCTTTCTTGGCGGATCTCAAGGATGGCTTCTCTTGGTAACTATATGTGGGTTTTTTTCAGTCAAGCATTGATTCAGAGGCTTGTAATGAAATGGATAGTGAGAGAAAGCGTGGAGCTTATGCAGCTGTGAGCCTCCTCTCCGCCATCTTAACCGGAAGTCCCCCGAGCTTCTACACTAAGGAATAAGTACACTTATCCAACAATTCCCTTGGCAGGTTAGTTAGTGTTGTCTGGATAACAGTAATTTTCTTTTTGGCAAAAACATCAGGTCAAAAAGGATGATCGCCAGAGCACTTAACTTGCATGTATACCCATTCCAAGAGTACTACTGTCATCAGTCCTTACAGGGATGTATCTTGATAGGAAATATAAATCATCTGCAAGATGTCTTCCATGTTATTGCTTACAGCTTGCATCTACTTTGCACCTGTGATGTAAGTTGAGGACGTTATGGGGAGGCTCTGTCATTTCTATTCCCAACATGAAAAGAATTTTTTTGCACAGTGACAATGTGAGATGAATAGCTGTAATAATGATTCCATTTCAACTTGGGATTTCCCAGTAAAGTCAGAGTTTCTAAATACCACACTGCACTATAGAATGGTCTCTTTCATAAACTGAAGTTCTTAACTAAATGACAAGAGCTAAAAATCCTTATTAAAAAGTAAAAGTTGATTACAGAAAGCAGGAGAGCACTCTTTGCTCAAGTTACAAGGGACTACTCATCCACAGGTCGTAAAAGATGCCCTATAGTTTTTTGACTCTGCCCTTAGAATGTGTGTACTCACATGCCTATGATGTACTCTCCAATTTTTACCTATTGAAATACTGCTATCTTTCAAGGCTCAGCCAAGGAGATCCCTTCTAATACTGAAACACTGTGATACAATCCAAATTAGAAAATCATTATAAAAGATAAATGCCAAGAAGAACCATAGGAGTTTAGGGAAGGGAAAGAGTATGTGGCTTAGGGAAGTAATGAAGACTTTATGGAGAAGGAGGCCCCTAAACTGAGACTTTGCACCATGATACAAATGGGCATCTAGCCTTGTTGGAAGACTTCCAAGGAGAGCAAATTCAGAACCTCTGAAGATAGCCATTAGATACCTTTTATTCTTAGAAAATTTTTCCTTATTTAAAGCCTAAATTGTCTTTTTTGTAACTTTCAAAAAGTGCTTTTAATTCTGCCCTCTAGAACTAAATTGAATCCCTCTTCTCCATGACAGTCTTTCAAGTATTTGAAAACAGCTGAGAGACTGATTCTTCTTTTCTCAATGTTCAACAGCCTTGTTTCCTTTTAACTGTTCTTCATGTAGAATGAACTCAAGGTCTTCATTCTGGTTACCATCTTCTGTGAGCTATTCTGCTCATCAATGCTCTACCCCAAATGATAATACCCAGAACTGAGTACAAACATTCTAGAAGTAGTTTTGCCATTTCCTTCTTCAGCTTACAGATGAGGAACTGAGGCAAAGAGAGTGAAGTGGCTTGCTCAAGATGACAGTTAGAAAATGTCTGAAGCCAGGTTTAGATTCAAATCTTCCTGACTCCAGGCCTGGTACACTACCAATTGCACCTCCAAGCTGCTCATCATACTAAGTACTTTCTAACTATAGCTTACTCCATCCTGTGTTTGTGAATTTGATTTTGGAATGCCAGTGTAAGACTTTATACTGATTCTTCTTAAATTTTATTTTTATTATATCTGGCCCCATGTTCTAGCCTGTCAAGATCTGTAGAGGCTTTAACTCTGTAATGGAGCTTTTTGGTTCTCTCTGTTTCATGGTATTTGCAGGCTTGAGATCACCTATACCTTTACCCAAAACATTAACAAGAATATGAAATATCATGGCAGCAACATAGATCCCTAGGACACTCCAATGCAGACCTCCTGTGTTGATATGGAAATATTTATGATTACATTCTGAATCCAGACATGTGACTTGTTCTGAATTCAGTTTACCTGTACTGTTGCCCACAAATTTATCTCTCTCCTACTTTTAGAAGATTGATATAATGCACTGACTCAAACATTTTGCTAAAATATTTTAAAACTATCTTTATAGCATTTCCTTTGGTTACTATTTCAGTAACTCTTCCATAAAAGAAAATGAGGTTAATCTCTCAATCCGTTCTTGATGAAGTCATACTAGCTTTTTGTCATTATCACTTCTTTTTGTAGGTGTTAATGACCCACCTCATTCAGGTATATAATAATACATTCCAAGAATTTTCCAGGTAATTTTCCAAAGTCCTGTTCACTGGTCATTGTTTTGCAGATTTCATTCTTTTATCTTTTTGAAAATCTGTGACAATAGGGGACTTCCGGTTAAGATGGCGGAGAGAAGGCACATAGCTTTGTAAGCTCCGCACTTTCTCTCACTATCCATTTCATTACAAGCCTCTGAATTAATGCTTGACTGAAAAAAAAACCCACAAATAGTTACCAAGAGAAGCCATCCTTGAGATTTGCCAAGAAAGGTCTGTCTTTACTGGAGGGCTGGGATGGTTTTAGATCGGGCGCAGGCAGCGGGCAGCGGCAGGGAGAGCATGGGAGCAGACTGGAGAGGGGGTGGGGAGTGATCGCAGCCGACTCTGCGGGGAGAGCTTCGCTACAGGATTAGATACTTTGCTCTAGAAGCAAGTCAGCAGCCCAGCAGAGAAGCTAAAAACACCGGGGTTGAAGAATACAACCCCAAACAGCTGGAGTCTCTTGGGACCTGGCCGCCTCCCCCCTTCCCCCCGCACAGTGACTCAGCACGCTCTGGGATTTCAGAGCACAGGCGCAGCACAGTCCTGCTAGTGCCTCACTGCTGCCCCCTGCAGTCTGTAGAGGAAGCTCGGTAACACACCCAGCCCCCCCCCCCCCCCAAAGAAAGACTCCAGTTTTTTCTGTTTTTCTTTGCTAGGTTGTCTTTGATTATTAGACAGAATGAGCAAGAAACTGAAGAGGACGTTAACCCTTGACAGCTTCTATACGGATAGAGAGCAGACTCTAAATCCTGAGGAGACTAAAAACAGACAGTCCCCAGGTGAATCCCCAAAGGAGGAGATCATCTGTTCCTCAGCACAGATGAACCTCACAGAAGTAATTTAAAAGGCTCTCACAAGGGAGCTAGAAGAAAAATGGGAAAAGGAGAGAGAGGCTTGGCAAAAGAGCCTGGAGAAGTCAGTTAAAGAGAGAGTGGATAAAGAAGTAAAATCCTTGAAAAATAGGATTGGTGAACTGGAAAATAAAATTGGCGAAATGGAAAAAAATTCCACAGAACAAAAGAACTCAATGGGACAATTAGAAAAAGATTTTTAAAAAGTGAGTGAAGAAAATACTTCACTGAAAATCAGAATCAAACAATTGGAATTGAATGACTCGAGGAGACAAGAAGAATCAGTCAAGCAAATACAAAAAAATCAAACAATGGAAAAGAATGTGAAATACCTTCTGGGGAAGACAACAAACCTGGAAAACAGATCCAGGAGAGACAATCTGAGAATCATTGGACTCCCAGAAAAGAATGATGAAAAAAAGAGCCTGGACACTATTTTCCAGGAAATTATCAAAGAGAACTGCCCAGAAGTCATAGGAACAGAGGAAAAAATAAACATTGAAAGGATTCATCGATCACCCACTGAAAGGGATCCTAAAATCAAAACACCAAGGAATATAGTGGCCAAATGCCAGAACCCTCAGATGAAGGAAAAAATATTGCAAGCGGCTAGAAAAACCCAATTCAAGTATCAAGGAGCCACAATAAGGATCACCCAGGATCTGGCAGCATCCACATTAAAAGATCGAAGGGCATGGAATATGATATTCCGAAAGGCTAAGGAACTTGGTATGCAACCAAAAATAACTTACCCAGCGAGAATGAGCATCTTTTTCCAGGGAAGAAGATGGACATTCAACGAAGTAAGCGAATTTCATCTATTTCTGATGAAAAAACCAGAACTTAACAAAAAGTTTGATCTACAAATATAGAACTCAAGAGAAATCTAAAAAGGTAAAGATTAATCTTGGGAACTATATTTTGACTATATAGATGTATAAAGAATACATGTATACCTTGTTCTAGAAACTGATGTGGAAAGGACATTGTATCAGAAAAAGGGTAAAGTGGGGGTAGTACATCTTATGAAGAGGCAAAGGAAACCTATTATATCTGAGAGAAAGAATGGAGGGGGATGAATATAGTGGATTTCTTTGACAAAGAGACCTGAGTTTCAATTGATAAATGACGGACAAAAGCAGCTACACCCAAAGAAAGAACACTGGGAAACGAATGTGAACTATCTGCATTTTTGTTTTTCTTCCCGGGTTATTTATACCTTCTGAATCCAATTCTCCCTATGCAACAAGAGAACTGTTCGGCTCTGAAAACATATATTGTATCTAGGATATACTGCAACATATCTAACATATAAAGGACTGCTTGCCATCTAGTGGAGGGGGTGGAGGGAGGGAGGGGAAAAAATTGGAACAGAAACGAGTGCAAAGGATAATGTTGTAAAAAAAAATTACACTGGCATGGATTCTGTCAATATAAAGTAATTATTAAATAAAAATTAAAAAAAAAAAGAAAATCTGTGACAATATATTGTCCATTTTCCAGCACTGTTCTACCTCTTCTGTTCTCATCAATAATCGCTGGCTCACGAATCACACCAGTAACATCCTTTTTTGTAAAAAAAAAAAAAAAAAAGTAAAAATTTGTCCTGAACTAATTAAGGTCAAGTCTTTTCTCTCTTATGATAGCCTCAGTTTTCTTAGTCAGCCATTTTTTGTCCCCTCCAGTCTAAAGACCATAGAAATAGACAAAATGACGACTAAGCATCTCTGCCTTGTCAGTCAATATTGGTTGTCATCTATCTTGAGCAGTTTTTCTGTCACTTCCTTGAGCCTTTTCTTTTCCCTCATACAGCTATTAAAATAATTTTGTTCACCCTAGCTTTCTTCACCAGACTCAACTTATTCTGAGATTTAACACTGTTAATGTTCTTTTACGGTACTATGATATACTTTTGTCTTTGTGCTCTGTTATAGGCCCTTGCTTCCATCTTGTGTATATATCTTTCTTTTTAAAAAATCATATGTTAGATCTCTTATTTGTCCACACCAAACAATGCCTGTTCTTAGTAAATCATACTGTCCATCTTTGGGAATTTCATTCTTAACTATTTCCCAGACCATAAGGGCTAACTCTGACAGCTAAATTTTAATCTTTGAGACTGGAAATATAAATCTTTTCAAACTATGCTCACCCCAAATACATGATACATGTCTAAATATCTCTGCTTTGCCTCTCCTCTAATATCAACTCTAAGAGAGAATAATTATTTTCCTCCAAAGTTATTATCATTTTGATCCCAGAATCCAGTTACTTCCTGTTAGAGAGAACTAAATCCCAAATAGAATTTCCTTTTGTTGGTTCCCATACCTTTTGAAGAAGGTAATTAACATTAAGGGCAAGGCAAGACATTATTAGCTACTATGCTTTTGGCAAAGAGCAATTTCCAGCAGATGTGTGGATAACTGAAATACCCCATCACTTCTCTATCATGCCTTTGCACTAGGCTTGTGATCTGTTTCCTGAACTCCTCATCATTTATTTCCTCTTTGGGTCCAGATGGCCTGTAGGATGCACCAACAAAATCATTTCTGTTTCTCCTTCCATTGTTCTTTATCCTAATGTTTTCTACCATGTTTCCTAGATTTCATCATGTGAGTATAACTTTGTAAAAATAAAATCCTATTCTGCCTCTTCCTCTTTTGTCTATGCCCACATCTTTTGTCTATCTATAAAGGTATCCCCATCCACAATCATATTTCAGTAATGGTTCTCATATCACCAAGTCTCCAGGATGCCTAGGAGATAAGATCTGTATATTTGCATAGGAACCATTTGTCCATCTTGATGGTGTCTATACATGACCTTCTGTCTAAATAGTTGAGACCACATCTCTTCCTGCTGACTCCTTTCTCAGATTTTGTTTTTTTGAAAATTCCTAGCTGTTTTAACTGATGCTATTCTCATGCAATGGCATCTAGCTTAGCTGACATACAATTTTTGCCCTCTTTCCTTCTGGTTTAAAGCATTTTTGTTTAAATTTGCAAGGCAGTAGATAAAGATATGCTTACTAGGCTTAGTCAGATAAATTTTATTCTCGCCTTTCATTCAAATATTTTAAACAGAGTTCCTGAACTCCTACTCTCTCATTTGTAAACACCATCTTTTAACAGTTGTTTGCTCCCCAAATCTGATTTTATCTAAGGCATCTCTTATCTTTGAAGGGATAAGTGCTGAAAACACCGTATCCTACAATCTTCAGCTTCTTGACCAAGATTCCACAACATTTGACATTGACAGTGATCATGCCTGGCAAGAGCAAGTACACTCATGTGAATCACCAGTAGCAGGAGTCATCCATATTGACAAGTCTTTGGAGAATCGCTATCATTATGTCTTGGATACATGCCCATTAAAGACAGAAGCCCTTTCTGTTTTTGTTATCAGGTCCACAAAAGGCCCGCCTCAGTATTCCTTCACAGGCAGTCATCACAACTTTTTTTCTTTTACTTCTGCTCTTTACTGGATCTTCTCTCTCTCTCGACAGCATGTGTGCCTCTACTTTATTATTCCTTGGAGAAAATGCAGCTTTTGCTTCCATACAGAATCCATCTCGCTCCTCTTCAGAAGAAGCTCACAATATTTTCATTCCTGGTTATTTGAACTCTGAATGTTCAATGGCTTTCCTTCTTTCTCTCTCTGAGGTGATAGTCTACCCAATTTCCTGACACAGGTTGGATTTTTTTTCCTCTAACTTTCCAGAGCCACTGTTTTTTTTTTTTTTTTTTTTTTTTTTTTTTTTTTTTTTTTTTTAATAAATACTGAAATTCCAGTAATATGTCTGCTTTTTTTCTTTTGTAGGAACATTGTCCCTAATAAATTATAGTGTTGAGATATGGATCTCAAATTACATTAATTTCTTTTCTAAAAGAAAACAGGCTGCACTTTGAACAGAAATAGTAGCTACCTGGCAGTGGCAGAAACATAAATATCAAGCAGTCGTTATAAGTCACTTGAAAGTTCTTCCAGGTCTCCATTCATATTGAAAGCAAAATAATTGATAGTTGCCCATCAAACTGCTTCTAGGTAATTATTATCAAGATGTTAACTCCTTGACATTATCACCTCTTTAGAACAATACAGTCTTTTAGCACTTCTTGAAACATCTCTAGGCAGACAATCAGTCACCAAGCATTTATTAAGTATGCAATCTTTGCCAGGCAGTGTTCTAAGGGCTGGGGGCACAAAGAAAGACAACAAATTACATACCATTATGTACCCATGCTGTACTGTACCAAAAACAGAAAGAGATATCACCATGTACAAGCAAGAAAGGGCTTCCTACTGCATTCTAAAAGTCCTAAGTCACACATTAACCTATTATTGCCTAGTGGAGTAAAATTATTTAGACACAACTTTACCCCAGAGCTCATATTAGATAAAATGTGAAATGAAAATGAGGAGCTACGAAATCTGAAGAGGGAAAGTTGAAGATCCTGAGGTCACTGAAAACTTCCACTTTTCTTTTTTTTTTTAATTTTTATTTAATAATTACTTTATATTGACAGAATCCATGCCAGGGTAAATTTTTTTTACAACATTATCTTTGCACTCGTTTCTGTTCCGATTTTTTTCCCCTCCCTCCCTCCACCCCCTCCACTAGATGGCAAGCAGTCCTTTATATGTTGGATATGTTGCAGTATATCCTAGATACAATATATGTTTGCAGAACCGAACAGTTGCATAGGGAGAATTGGATTCAGAAGGTATAAATAACCCGGGAAGAAAAACAAAAATGCAGATAGTTCACATTCGTTTCCCAGTGTTCTTTCTTTGGGTGTAGCTGCTTTTGTCTGTCATTTATCAATTGAAACTTAGCTAGGTCTCTTTGTCAAAGAAATCCACTTCCATCAAAATATGTCCTCATACAATATCGTTGTCGAAGTGTATAATGATCTCCTGGTTCTGCTCATTTCACTCAGCATCAGTCCATGTAAGTCTCTCCAAGCCTCTCTGTATTCATCCTGCTGATCATTTCTTACAGAACAATAACATTCCATAACATTCATATACCACAATTTACCCAGCCATTCTCCAATTGATGGGCATCCATTCATTTTCCAGTTTCTAGCCACTACAAACAGGGCTGCCACAAACATTTTGGCACATACAGGTCCCTTTCCCTTCTTTAGTATTTCTTTGGGATATAAGCCCAATAGAAACACTGCTGGATCAAAGGGTATGCACAATTTGATAACTTTTTGGGCATAATTCCAGATTGCTCTCCAGAATGGTTGGATTCGTTCACAATTCCACCAACAATGCATCAGTGTCCCCGTTTTCCCGCATCCCCTCCAACATTCATCATTATTTTTTCCTGTCATCTTAGCCAATCTGACAGGTGTGTAGTGGTATCTCAGAGTTGTCTTAATTTTCATTTCTCTGATCAATAATGATTTGGAACACTCTTTCATATGAGTGGTAATAGTTTCAATTTCATCCTCTGAAAATTGTCTGTTCATATCCTTTGACCATTTATCAATTGGAGAATGGCTTGATTTCTTATAAATTTGAGTCAGTTCCCTATATATTTTGGAAATGAGGCCTTTATCAGAACCTTTAATTGTAAAGATGTTTTCCCAGTTTGTTGCTTCCCTATTAATCTTGTTTGCATTTGTTCTGTTTGTACAAAGACTTTTTAATTTGATATAATCAAAATTTTCTATTTTATGATCTGTAATGGTCTCTAGTTCATCTTTGGTCACAAATTTCTTTCTCCTCCACAAGTCTGAGAGATAAACTATTCTATGTTCCTCTAATTTATTTATAATCTCGTTCTTTATGCCTAGGTCATGGACCCATTTTGATCTTATCTTGGTATATGGTGTTAAGTGTGGGTCCTTGCCTAATTTCTGCCATACTAATTTCCAATTATCCCAGCAGTTTTTATCAAATAATGAAATCTTATCCTAAAAGTTAGAATCTTTGGGTTTGTCAAACACTAGATTGCTATAGTTGACTATTCTGTCTTGTGAACCTAACCTTTTCCACTGATCCACTAATCTATTTCTTAGCCAATACCAAATGGTTTTGGTGACTGCTGCTTTATAATATAATTTTAGATCAGGTACAGCTAGGCCACCTTCATTTGATTTTTTTTTTCATTAATTCCCTTGAGATTCTCGACTTTTTATTGTTCCCTATGAATTTTGTTATTTTTTCTAGATCATTAAAATATTTTCTTGGAAGTCTGATTGGTATAGCACTAAATAAATAGATTAGTTTAGGGAGTATTGTCATCTTTATTATGTTCGCTCGGCCGATCCAAGAGCACTTAATATTTTTCCAATTATTTAAGTCTGACTTTATTTGTGTGGAGACTTTTTATAATTTTGCTCATATAATTCCTGACTTTCCTTTGGTAGGTAGATTCCCAAATATTTTATGGTATCAACAGTTATTCTGAATGGAATTTCTCTTTGTATCTCTTGCTGTTGGGTTTTGTTGGTGATGTATAAAAATGCTGAGGATTTATGGGTATTTGTTTTGTAGCCAGCTACTTTGCTAAAATTATGAATTATTTCTAATAGCTTTTTAGTAGAATCTCTGAGGTTCTCTAGGTATACCATCATATCATCTGCAAAGAGTGATAGTTTGGTTTCCTCATTGCCTACTCTAATTCCTTTAATATCTTTCTCGACTCTTATTGCCGAGGCTAGTGTTTCTAATACGATATTAAATAATAATGGTGATAGTGGGCAACCTTGCTTCACTCCAGATCTTACTGGAAAGGTTCCAGTTTTTCCCCATTGCATATGATGCTTACTGATGGTTTTAAATATATGCTCCTGACTATTTTAAGGAAAAGTCCATTTATTCCTATGCTCTCAAGTGTTTTTATTAGGAATGGATGTTGGATTTTATCAAATGCTTTTTCTGCATCTATTGAGATGATCATATTGTTTTTGTTTGTTTGGTTATTGATATAGTCAATTATGCTAATAGTTTTCCTAATATTGAACCAGCCCTGCATTCCTGGTATAAATCCTACTGGGTCGTTGTGTATTATCCTGGTGACAATTTTCTGTAATCTTTTTGCTAATATTTTATTTAAGATTTTAGCATCAATATTCATTAGGGAGATTGGTCTATAATTTTCTTTCTCTGTTTTCAGCCTACCTGGTTTAGGTATCAGTACCATATCTGTGTCATAAAAGGAGTTTGGTAGGACTCCTTCAATCCCTATTTTTTCAAATAGTTTATTTAGCATTGGAGTTAATTGTTCTTTAAATGTTTGGTAGAATTCACATGTAAATCCATCTGGTCCTGGGGATTTTTTCTTAGGGAGTTGATTGGTAGTTTGTTCTATTTCTTTTTCTGAGATGGGACTGTTTAGGATATTTACTTCTTCCTCTGTTAGTTTAGGCAAGCTATATTTTTGGAGGTATTCTTCTATTTCATTTAAGTTGTCGAATTTATTGGCATAAAGTTGGGCAAAGTAACTCCTAATTATTGCTCTAATTTCCTCTTCGTTAGTGGCGAGTTCTCCCTTTTCATTTTTAAGACTAACAATTTGATTTTCCTCTTTCCTTTTTTTAATCAGATTTACTAAGGGTTTGTCTATTTTGTTGGTTTTTTCATAGAACCAACTCTTAATTAATTCAATAGTTTTTTTACTTTCAATTTTATTGATCTCTCCTTTTATTTTTAGAATTTCAAGTTGTGTTTGACTGGGGGGTTTTAATTTGTTCCTTTTCTAGCATTTTTAGTTGCAAACCCAATTCATTGACCTTCTCTTTCTCTATTTTATACAAATAGGCCTCTAGAGATATGAAATTTCCCCTTATTACCACTTTGGCTGCATCCCATATATTTTGGTATGATGTCCCATTATTATCGTTTTCTTGGGTGAAGTTATTAATTATGTCTATGATTTGCTGTTTCACCCAATCATTCTTTAGTATGAGATTATTTAGTTTCCAATTATTTTTTGGTCTACTTCCTCCTGGCTTTTTGTTGAATGTAATTTTCATTGCATCGTGGTCTGAAAAGATGCATTTACTATTTCTGCCTTACTGCATTTGAGTTTGAGGTTTTTATGTCCTAATATATGGTCAATTTTTGTATAGGTTCCATGAACTGCTGAAAAGAAAGTGTATTCCTTTCTGTCTCCATTACATTTTCTCCAGAGATCTATCATATCTAACTTTTATAGTATTCTATTTACCTCTTTGACTTCTTTCTTATTTATTTTGTGGTTTGATTTATCTAATTCTGAGAGTGCAAGGTTAAGATCTCCCACTATTATAGTTCTACTGTCTATTTCTTCTTGCAGCTCTCTTAATTTCTCTTTTAAGAATTCAGATGCTACACCACTTGGTGCATATATGTTTAATATAGATAGTGCTTCATTATCCATGCTACCCTTTAGCAAGATATAGTGCCCTTCCTTATCTCTTTTAATTAGATCAAATTTTCCTTTAGCTTGATCTGAGATCAGGATGGCTACCCCTGCTTTTTTGACTTCACCTGAAGCATAGTAGATTTTGCTCCAACCTTTTACCTTTAACCTGCATGTATCTCCCCGCTTCAGGTGTGTTTCCTGTAAACAACATATTGTAGGATTCTGGCGTTTAATCCATTCTGCTAACCGTTTCCTCTTTATGGGGGAGTTTACCCCGTTCACATTTATGGTTAGAATGACCAATTCTGTATTGCTTGCCATCTTGTTAACCCCGGTTTATGCTTTTCTCCCTTCTTTCCCCTTTCCCCCCCTTCCCAGTATTAAGCTTGTGAGCTCCACTTGCTTCTCACAGCCCTCCCTTTTTAGTATCCCTCCCCCTGCCTTAGATTTCCTCCCCCCATCTTACCCCTTTCCCTCCCAGTTACCGTATTCCCTTCCGCTTAGCTTATTCCTTCCCTTTTCACTTTTCCCTTCTCACTTTTCAGTGAGGTGGCAGAAGTTTCACCGTAGATTGAATATGTCTAAATTTTTTCACTTAAAGCCAATTCTGAAGGCAGTAAGATACCCACTATATTCATCCCCCTCCATTCTTTCTCTCAGATATAATAGGTTTCCTATGCCTCTTCATGAGATGTACTACCCCCACTTTACCCTTTTTCTGGTACAATGTCCTTTCCACATCAGTTTCTAGAACAAGGAATCCATGTATTCTTTATACATCTTTATAGCCCAAATATAGTTCCCAAGATTAATCTTTACCTTTTTAGATTTCTCTTGAGTTCTATATTTGTAGATCAAATTTTTTGTTAAGTTCTGGCTTTTTCATCAAAAATAGGTGAAATTCGCTTACTTCGTTGAATGTCCATCTTCTTCCCTGGAAAAAGATGCTCATTCTCGCTGGGTAAGTTATTTTTGGTTGCATACCAAGTTCCTTAGCCTTTCGGAATATCATATTCCAGGCCCTTCGATCTTTTAGTGTGGATGCTGCCAGATCCTGGGTGATCCTTATTGTGGCTCCTTGATACTTGAATTGGGTTTTTCTAGCCGCTTGCAATATTTTTTCCTTCGTCTGAGGGTTCTGGCATTTGGCCACTATATTCCTTGGTGTTTTGATTTTAGGATCCCTTTCAGTGGGTGATCGATGAATCCTTTCAATGTTTATTTTTTCCTCTGTTCCTATGACTTCTGGGCAGTTCTCTTTGATAATTTCCTGGAAAGTAGTGTCCAGGCTCTTTTTTTCATCATGCTTTTCTGGGAGTCCAATGATTCTCAGATTGTCTCTCCTGGATCTGTTTTCCAGGTCTGTTGTCTTCCCTAGAAGGTATTTCACATTCTTTTCCATTGTTTGATTTTTTTGTATTTGCCTGACTGATTCTTCTTGTCTCCTCGAGTCATTCAATTCCAATTGTTCGATTCTGATTTTCAGTGAAGTATTTTCTTCACTCACTCTTTTAAAATCTTTTTCTAATTTTCCCATTGAGTTCCTTTGTTCTGTGGAATTTTTTTCCATTTCGCCAATTTTGTTTTTTTATTTCCAGTTCACCAATCCTATTTTTCAAGCATTTTATTTCTTTATCCACTCTCTCTTTAACTGACTTCTCCAGGCTCTTTTGGCATTTTTCTTCTAGCTCCCTCGTGAGAGCCTTTTTAATTTCCGCCATGAGATTCATCTGTGCTGAGGAACAGATGATCTCCTCCTTTGGGGATTCACCTGGAGACTGTCTGTTTTAAGTCTCCTCAGGATTTAGAGTCTGCTCTCTATCTGTATAGAAGCTGTCAAGGGTTAAAGTCCTCCTCAGTTTCTTGCTCATTCTGTCTAATAATCAAAGACAAACTAGCAAAGAAAAGAAGAAAAAACTGGAGTCTTTCTTTGGGGGAGGGGCTGGGTGTGTTACCGAGCTTCCTCTCCAGACTGAGGGGGGGGCAGCAGTGAGGCACTAGCCCGACTGTGCTGCGCCTGTGCTCTGAGATCCCAGAGCGTGCTGAGTTATTGGAGGGGGGGTGGCCAGGTCCTGAGAGACTCCAGCTGTTTGGGGTTGTATTCTTCAGCCCTGATGTTTTTAGCTTCTCTGCTGGGCTGCTGACTTGCTGCCAGGGCAAAGTATCCAGTCTTGTAGCGAAGCTCTCCCCGCAGAGACGGCTGTGATCACACCCCAGCCCCTCTCCAGTCTGCTCCCATGCTCTCACTGCCGCCGCCTGCACCCGATCCAAAACCGTCCCTGCCGTCCAGTAAAAACAGACCTTTCTTGGCAAATCTCAAGGATGGATTCTCTTGGTAACTATTTGTGGGGTTTTTTTTCAGTCAAGCATTAATTCAGAGGCTTGTAATGAAATGGATAGTGAGAGAAAGCGCGGAGCTACACAGTTATGTGCCTCCTGTCCGCCATCTTAATTGGAAGTCAAAACTTTCACTTTTCACAAGCTAGAAATTATACCTAACAATGAAACAGAACCAGTATTTTACATTCCTTTTTAAAAGAAATGAACACATTTAGACTAAAATCTTAAAATCCCATTTTTGATTTTGATAATACAAATGTAAACAGGAAACCAATTCTACATTACTAAAATCAAGTAATTCATATTTCTCATTAATACATTTCCCTACAGAATTTTAACAGAAGTGTAAAAAACTCAAGACTTACAAAAAACCATAGAAAGAAAGATAGGACTATCAAGAAATGCCACTAAGGCAAAGCTCAGATATCACTATGGCTAAAGTAACTTGAGATAGTTATTAAAGGTGTGGAGAAAGGCAGGGAGGAAGGACCTGGGAAGGCAGAACGAAGGCAATAAGAATTTAGACTGTGCCCTACAATGTGGAAGACACTCTGCTAAGCACTTTATAAATATTTTCTCATTTGATCCTCAAAACAACCATGGAAGGTAGGTCCTGTTATTATTCTAATTATTCTAATTTACAGTTGAGGGAACTGAGGCAGGATGAGGTGAAGTGATTTATAAAAGTTTACACAGGTAGTAAGTGTCTGAGAATGGATTTGACTCAAGTCTTCCTGGCTGCAGAGGCAGTATTTTATTGAATACACCACCTAGATGAAAGATTACATCAATGTCCACCTTATATATGCAGTAGAAACCTTGAACACCATGTTGCTCAAATAAAGATCACCAAAACTATAGAGAAAGTCATTTCTAAAAAAAAAAAAAAAAAAAAAAAAAAAAAAAAGCACATCAGAAATTCTGGATTCCCTTAATCAGCAGCTGAAAGAAAATGTCACAAAGTTAAGGTGATACAGGGAATCAGAGTACTGCACAAAATAAAGTCAACAATACAACAAGGATCACAAATTTACTGGCAAAATAGAATTCTCAAAGGAAGATGCAAAACAAATGTGATCAGCTATATGTTCTCAGGAAATTTACAGCTCAAACAAGAAACACAGTTTGGGTGAACAGAGGAGGCAGAAACTCTGTATTCCATGTGAAATGAGATGTGGCAAAGACAGATAAGACTTACATTCATCAGTTCAAATGCTCCATGGTAGTGTGTTGAAATACAGGCCTACTTGACCAGGTTACTCTAATAAGTCTGATCCCACTCTGGTTAAACAAAAGAGTCAATGGCCCAAAAGTGAGAACATCAAGGGCTCTTTCAGATGTAAGCCAAATAATAATCATCCCACTGAGTTTCTAATTCATTCACTGAAAAAGAAATTGAGGGAAAAATACATATTCATACACTTTATACAAAGGATTTGCAGTTTGTATTCCCCTAAGGAAAAATATACTGGCTGAGGGGAAATAAAGAGTGGGTCATCAAGTCCCAACAGTACCAAAACAATTTATTACCGATTTGGTAATTCTTAAATAAACAGCCTAAAAGTACCGTAACCTTTATGCTGCCTTTGCTGCTTATCCAAAGCCTGTGACTCAGTTCCCCAAACATGGTTTATTCATATGACTACAAATAAACAAAATAGAACCATGCACATAAAGAATGCTAGAGTATTTGATTTCCACATAGAAAATAATTCTCCCTTTAAAACATGTCACCAGGATAATAATGTCCAGAGCATGTGGTACAAAATGTAGCATTTTTTGAAGAGAGAGCTTATCCCATTAGGCCTCTGCCTAGCTTTTAACATTATTACTACTCAACAGAAATGAGTATGGCTTCCAAATTAAAAGAGGCTCAACCAAAATTCCTTATTGTGGTTGTCATCCTTCATTTTGAAGAGGACCAATTACATCACAAGCTGATGCCCATTAAAGATTAGCTGATTAATTAATGCTTATGGATGATACCAATTTATATGGCCCCACTTGATATGCCATAGTCTCTTTGAACTGTTCTACCTCAGTTTCCCTGCACTAGTTTCCCTTATTGTCCTGACTGAGTTTCCCTGAATTGTTCTACCTCAGTTTCCTTAACTGTTCTGCTTTAATCCTCTTAATTGTAAAACTTTTCCTCTGGTCCATTAAGACTGAGGACCATTTGCTCTAAGGTTATAAATTGTCAATGTGAGACTCAAGATAAGGGGGAGATCTGACTTCCTAACTCCTAACTTCTGCCCTCAAGAATTTATGACACAACCTCTCTAAAATATTCCAAAAGATAAGACTATCCCGGATATCTCATTGACATCTTTACTTCTGTTTATTCAAACATCCTGACTCTGGCTTTTAGTAAGAATTTATAGCCTTCCCCCCATCCTGACAGAACCAAATGGATCTGTGAAGAAGTTTCCCACTTCTTTTCCCTTCTTTGTTTGAAAAAGGTATCTAAAGACTTGGGATTCTCCCATTCATCACTGGATACTTTGAGACGAGAGTCCTGTCCAGTCAATTACACTCCCCAATTAATAAATATTAAAAACTCTATAATCGCTATCTTGCCTCAGTTTCTCTTGGCATTACACACTGAAAAACATCATTAAACAGCTCCTTCAATGCATGGCACCTTTTATCAAATGACATGAAAATGATTTGAATTTCATAAGTATAAAATTCTCAGTGTACAAAGAAAAGATAAATATCAGAAGACTTCATGCTTGAATATGAAGGCCACAAATGCACCAGTGAATCATTAATACTCTTTAGTACTTGGTCTCATCCAGGTAAGACCTGAAGCATAAAGATTTCAAAGTGATGGGTATAGATGAATAGGACCAAAGGAAAGAAACATATATTAAATATCTACTGTGTGCCTAGAACTGCATTAAGTGCTTAAACTATGATCTCATTTGATTCTTACAATTCTGGGTATAAAAAAATAAAACTGGGTGCTGTTATCATCCTCATTTGAAAATGAAGAAACTATAGCAGGTAGAGGTTATGTAACTTACCATGGGAGATACCATTGATGACTGAGGCTGTATTTGAATTCAGGTCTCCTTGACTCCTGGTCTAGTATTCTTTCCAAAATACCATCTAGCTTCCACTGAATACATTATGAGACTTAATTGGATGAAAGGGAATCATATATTTAAAAGAAATACAATTCAAGCCTTAACATACATTTTGGGAAACTGCAAAACAGACCATCATAGATTGGGAAAGCATCATAGGAAAAACCTGCATGCTATTAAGAAAACATAGGGTTCCATACTTCAAGTCAATTATAATAAGATTAATACTTCCACATCAAAAAAGGAAGAGGATCAAGTAATTTATCAACAATCATTTATTAAATGCTTACTATTTGCCAAGCACTAGCTGATAGACATTAGAAGAATATATGAGAAAAAGGTCAAAACTCAAAGAAATACTTTGGAATAAGAGACCACTTAAATGAGCACTAGTAAAGATTAATGAATAGGATAAGCCACTGGATTTGTCAAATGAAATTAAAAAATGGCTTCCCTCTGGATAGAGTCTATGGAATAGCCAAGATCTGAGAATGCAATCAAAAAGACTTGAAAATATGCCATCCACATACTCTCAGCCAACAACATGTTGACAAAGAAACATCAAACAAATGCCGGATTCATGCAGATTTGTTTGTGGAAAAAGAAAGGAGCATAAGATGGCAATTCTAGATGAGGGACTGGCACCAGAAATGAATTTAAAATGACCAGACATAGCGATCAGAGTGGAAAAAGCAGGTAAATAGAAGAGTCCATACAATACATCATGGCAGGTTCAAAAAATTTAGCACCTACTGAATACTTAACAAAGATGACCTAGTGGTCAGAATCATGTATTAGAAGCTTGCTATTTCTCATTAACTAGACAACATTCACATTCATAGACAACAAATTTCTGTTCTACAAATATGACACTCAAATAACCATAGAGAACTAAAAAACTGTACCACAAAAAGACCATTATCACAGATAGCTGTCCAAAAACACACATAAAATTAATTTACAGAAAAAGTCAGAATACTGCTTTTTAAAAGATCCCCATCTTCATAATCTCTAATCCACATTTCACAAAATTTTAAAAATATAGAAAAATAGACAAGGAGATCAAAATCAAATAGGATGAAGTGACTATCATTTCTACTCTTATTTTCTCCCAGAGATGCTCTGAGGATGAACTTACATCCTAATACTTGATTGAACTGCTTTTTGCATCTGTATATTAGCTTATTAAATACAAAAGAATAAAAACAGAAGAGCAATTTATGTCAGGATTAATCTATATGAATTGCATTCAAAAAGAGGAGAAGAATGAGATAAAAATTTTTGGTTCTTAAATATTATCATTCAAAATTTAGCCTAACTTCAGAAAAAAGTTTTCAGTTCATATACTGTTAACTCAATTTTAGTCACTATTCATTTGTTTATTTAGTTTTTGTTTAAACCAGACTTTTTATTTCATCAGTGTACAGAAGTCCATGAAACTCCTTTTAATTTCAATTAGTACATCCCAGAGAATAGTCTTAGGGCATGGAGAAATAGAATAACTTGTTCAGGATCAAACACATATAAGAAGTAAGATTTGAAATCATGAACAAATCATGTCTCAGAGAAATAAAAGAGACTGCCCAAGATCATGGTTAAGTATGAGCTAAAAGGGGAAGTTGAAGAGAGTGAGTCTTGAATTTCAAAAGACCTGTCCTCCTGTAACTGAATTCAGAAGATAATCTTTTGATTTACTGAAATTGCCCCAAAAGTTTATCTGTATCATAACTGTTTGCAACTAAGCTCATCATTGTGTTCTTGAACTTTTGGAGGACTTGGTAACTTTTGCCCAGAGAACAAGATTTGCTTTTCATAAACAAAACCAAAGTTTGTGCCCTTTTCCACCACATTACTGACCATATAAGTAAAGATGGGGATGGGGGTAGAGGACTCTGTCCTTTACAGTAGTTTCAAGCCCTGAGTAAAATATTGCTTTGAGCCTCACAAATCTCTCAGTAATACAGCACTGTCAGAGAAGGAAGTTAATTCATAACCCTGCAACCTTTTCATTGCCAAAATCACAGAACACAGAGATGCATCTTGGAAAAAAAAACATGGCCAAAATATCCCAATAGCTTTGGATATACTTTTAAATGTTCCAAATCCTTTTTTCACTCAGTTTTAACTTGTTATCAAGGATCTCTTTATATCCTTAATTAAAATAGTCGATCACTGTTCTGACATTAATGAAAGCCTGTGATACAGCTTTCTCCTTCAAACACACAGCATCTCATTTGTCAATCAGCAGTACCTGGAGGTATCCTTTAAAAATTGCTGAGCAGAAAATACAATGAACCACACTTCACCCCAGCTGTAGATTAAACTTTCGATCAAGAGCTACCCAGCAGCCAAATCATTACAAGGAGGATGGATCTTGTGTATCCAGACCTGAGGACAGTTTCTCCTTCTACCTAACCTTAAAGGAAGGTTTATAAACAAGAAGAAAGAAGACTTTCTTCATCATGAGGATGGGGAGGAAACAACTAACCATTAATGCTAAATTAACAAAACAACATTGTTGACAGGAAAAACACGTTAAAGGCTTCAGCTAACACTATTTTAGAGCACCTAAAATGAGAAAGGCATCAGCTATCCCAGGATTCAAAACTATGGATTGTAATTGAAATAGGTCACCACTATGTACCTCCTCCATCTCCTTATTTCTTCCTTCCTCTAGTCAGTCAGTCAGTCAGTCAAGGACCCCTTAATCCTTACAATGTGCCAAGTTTTGTACTAAGTAGTGGGAATATAAGTGCAAGTAGAAGGACAGCTCCTGCCCTCAAGGAGCTTACATTTTAAAGGGAGAAGACAAAAAGAATCTAGGGAGGGGACAAACGGGGAAATCAGGTAAAGGAATGAATTCAGGAATGCCCTAGGGAAAAAAAAATGAGATACCACTAGCTTGAGTTTCCTCCTTAAACAGAGGGAGAGACTGCAGGGATGCAAGATACTTCCAATGTGTGAATTCCATTGAGCACGTTCATAGAGTAGTCTAGAATAGAAGGAAATTTCCACAGCTAATGTCATTAGGTTGGCCAAAAGATGCAGTGAAGAGTTCTTAGAGCTAGGTTCTATGGTTCTAGCCTTGGACCCAAGGTTCTATGACTATTTGGCTGAGAATCAGTGTGCTTGGGAAGAATACTATGAACTTCACGCCCCCAAAGTCTGGCAGGTCTACTCTCACATCACTTCTGACTCTAAGTTTCATGATACTTTAAAACTCACCCATTACATGGGATAACAAAGATACCCTAACACATGAAAGTACTGATGACTTTCAGTTTGCTCATTTGCTACTTGTCTCCAGAACAAAAACTTAATGAAGGACACCCAGGGCAGATTATATTTTGAGAAGAGGAGAAGGAAAGCATAGTTTAGAGATTTTACTAAAATAGGGAGATCCCGAGTCACCAATATTAGCATGAGGAAAATAGGCTGTGTTTTGATAGATGACTCCAAGCATAAGAAAAGAACATAGAAAAACAAGCTGATAGGGGGCAGGGTAAGAGTGAATGGCTCAAAGAAATTTCATCCATTCCAGCTCTACCATTCATTTGTTCCTTTGCCTTAGTCAAATTCTATTCCTTCTCCTGGTCCAAACTACAGATAAACTCCATTAAGCAGGGGCTGGTTTGTCTTTACCTTTTTTTCCTCTTGCATCTAGCACTGTGTTTGACACATAGGGGACACCGAGACTTTTTGAACTGAATTCTCCAAAAAAATGAGGGAGTGGATTTCAATGATGTTTAAAGCCCTTTACAATTATTACACTTGATCATTTTTGGATGTCATGGTGGTGAAAGCATTATGAATTTCCCTTCCTCTAAAGTCTTACTTCAATGTCTCAGTTTGATTGGCAGGAATCCTGGTCTCTCGAAGGGCATGCAAATGCAGCCCAACTGTTGGTAGGTCCTACGATGTGGGAAGGGCTTGGAGAGCATGAATGGTTTCAGATTTTGTGTCTATAATCCACAGAGAAGCTCATCAGAAAGAAAGACCACAGGATCACACAGGGTGAAAAGAAACCTCAAAGGTCATTCAATCCACCTTTCCCATCTTACCTTTCCATTTCACAGATGAAAAAACTGACATCCAGAAAGGACAAAATGTCTTGAACAAAGCTTCACAGCTAGCAGGATGTCTTTTAGCTATAGAAACTTATGATAATCTATTGGTGAAAGGAATGCTTGAGTCTTCAAAATCATAGATCTTTGAAATATACAAGTATTGAATAATTATGAATTTTAATATGATGGCATCTGGCCAAAAGAGAATTCTGCCCTTGAAGAGGTCTACTAAGTCACATGTGTAAAATACAGAACATCATTTTGTATAGCAATAATGGCTGACACATTAAAGTGCTTTATATATAATATCATTTGATTTCCTCAATAACCCAGGAGAATAGCAGTATCAGTATACTCTTCATTCAACTACCCCCCATAGCCAAACTTAACAAGAAAAGTGAGGCTGAAAGATTTTCAAAGAACTTGCCCAAGGTCATGCAGCAACTAAATTGACACCATGGGACCCAGATTCAGGATCCTCTTCATAGTATATCAGGGCAGTCCAGCAGGATGTGGACATGCTAAAAGTAGAATCACAGAGCTTTCTGGTCAACCTACTGGGGACCTCCTTCTTTGCTGCCCCACAGATAATTATGTATTGGATCTTAACTGCTGTTTGTTTTAAAATTGCAGAGAACCACAGTGAAACAAGTCACATTAGAACTTTTTTTTTTTTTACCATAAGTACCTTTTCAAGCATGAAGCAGGACCTGTGTCAGGAAAATAGAGCTAATTAGATATAGCAGCAAATCAATAAAAATATGATTTACTGAGAAATAATTAAAATGTCAGGATGAATTTACATTGGTACCTTTCTTTAAAAGTACTTTAACAAACAGAAAGTGCTGGGCATGCTTTGCAAACAATAGCTCATTAATCTTCTCATTAAGTTCTTGGGAAATATGACTTCTAGCCGAAAGTCTTTGGAAGACTCCAGAGCCCACCCAGCCTTGTACAGTACAAAGGACTCTGGCTGTAGAATCAAAAGACTTGAGTCTGAACCAAGGCCCCGCTGGGCAGTGCCCAAAGGTGTTTCCATTTGCAGGGCCTCTGCCTTCCAATCTATAAAATGAGGGAGCAGGAAGAGATGGCTCCAAAGCTTCCTTCAAGTTCCAAGGCCTCTGTAGTTACTAAGAAAGTAAACAGTTTCTTGGATTGAAACCAAATATACAAATAGTGAGAAGTAAATTGTTGGCAAGGCCTCCTACCTCATCATTGCCCCAGGTATGAAAGGAAACCTGGGATCACAGCAGAATATCCAGCGGGAATCAAAGCAGAAGGAGAGCTATGAAACCAAATCAAGGAATCAGAGAAGAGAGAGAGGAAAGGACAAATCAAAGTGATAAGATTGAGGCCACAGCTTGAGAGGATGCTTTTATTGTGTCAAATGGAAAGCCACCAAATGGAAAGACACCTGCATCTAGGGTTCTAGATAAGCAGGGTAGACCTGACAATTCCTACTAGGTAAAGCAGGAAAGGGATTAAGTAGCCCTTGGTCAGCTAAAATGGGTAGAGATAGGGAAGTAATGTGCTTCCAAGAAAGGTCCAGTATGTAAAACAAAACAGAAATAAGAACAATAAAAAACAAGCCCGAACTCTTCCTTGTGATAGCAGAAAGAAGGGAGCATTGCATATTACCTTTCTTGCTATGAATTAATCAACAAACATTTATTAAGTGTTTACTTACATTTTGGGGGAGGGGGACACAACATATACACAAATAGGTATATACAAGATACACGGAAGGAAGGAAGGAGGGAAGAAAGGAAGGAAGGCAGGGAGGGAAGGAAATTATTTGGAATAGTTCAAGAAAAGTATACAAAATGTGGTCTATGATTGCAATGGAATATTACTATGCCATAAGAAATGACAACTATGAGGAATTCAGAGAAGTGAGGGAAGGAAGTAGAGCCAAAATATGCAAAAGAAGTACAACAACATAAACTAGGAATCAAAAACTACTGTCCATATCTCTATGAGCAGTAAATTGAGAATAGTTTTTACATTTTTACATAGTTGAAAAAAATCAAAAGAAGAATATTTTGTGACACATAAAAATTATGTGAAATTCAAATTTTTATGTCCATAAATAGCTTTATTGGAACACAGCCACTCTCATTCATTTATATATTGTCTATGGCTGGTTTCAAGCTATAACAGCAGGGCTGAGTAGATGCAACCTAGTCTGTGCGGCCAAGTTCTTGGCTTTGTAATTAACTCACTTACAGTGATGCAGTTATAACACCACAATATTTCAAGTACCACAACATTCCTCTGATTACCCAGTGTACATCCATCATGTCACAATAAGAAAAGAAAAATAGACTTCACTTGTCACAGTTTTAAGGCACACTGGAACGTGGATTATTTTGTTATTGAATTAGATCGTGCAACATTGTGTTTATTAAGCGGTGATAGTATAATTACTTTAAATGAGTACAATATACACTTCCAAATTATAAACTCATCACAAGGTTTCCAAGTCACAAGAAAGCAGCATCAGCTAAAAGTTAGAAAATTTCAAATGAAATATCTCATTGGAGCAGAATCTTCTGACAAAAATGTAAAAATGAAAATGAATACACAACTCCTTCCTAAATCACTCATTTATCAGCTATGCAAAGGAAGTCATTTAACAATGGTGAGTTAATTAAATCATATTTGATTGTATCAGGCAAAGAAATGTATCTAGAGAAAAAATGTATTTAAGGCTATTAGACTTTAGAGTCAATTAATATCATATGCTTGTAGATCAATATCAGTTTTTGACTGTACTTATACGTGCAAAAATACATTTTCCAAGATGAAATACATAAAATTTCAATACAAATAAACATTAACAGGTAGACATTTGCAATTTTTATGATATGGAAACCTAACTTTAAATGCTAATTAAACAAAATATAATCAACATAAAAAGAATTTAATTTTGTCAATAATATACTTTTATTACAAAATTATTTTCAAATATTTATATCATTACATACTTTCATCAAAAGAAAATAGAAATTTGTTTTCTCTTTTGTTACATAAGCACGTATATAATTTTCACAATTACGTCTCTCGACCTGCAAAGCCTAAATATCTATTATCTAGCCCTTTACAGAAATATTGAGTACCAGTGTGGTGGAACAGGCAAATGCCAACTCTAGGACCCACCACATGCCTCAGCACAGCCAGAGAAATGGGTAGATTGCAGCTCTGAGAAACTCCACATGCTTTAGCATGTCCAAGGGCAAACAGACAGACGACAGCATGTAGATAGCCATATGGTAAAGTGTAGCCTGGGAAAAAACAGAAACACCTTACCAAGACTCAGCATATGCCAGACAACACACTATAACACCAAGTCTGCACCCGGCAAGTCACCCTATACTCTATCCCTTCAGCACGGTACCAGATACTAAGTGTCTCCCATAAGCTTCAGGTCAACATCAGTGCCACACCAGGTAAATAGTCAAGAATCCTGAGAGAATGCCTTTTCCTCCCCAGGAGCAGAAGTTGAATATTAAAGAAAGGGAAAAGGCCAAAAGAGATGAGCAGAAAACAACAAAAAAGTAATCTGACCATAGAAAGTTATTATGATGAGAGGGAAGATCAAGACACAAACTAGGAAGGAAACAACAATGTCAAAACACTTATGGGCAAAGCCCCAAAGAAAATGAAAAGTGGTTCACCGCACAGAAAGAACTCAAAAGGGAGCTTAAAAATCATATAAGAGTAGTAGAAGAAAAATTGGGGAAAAATGAAAGATGCAAGAGAATTATATACAAAAAATCAAAAGGTTGGGAAAAGAAAACAACTGCTTAAAAACAGAACTGGCGAAATGGAAAAGGAGCTGCAAAAATCCATTGAAGAAAAGAATTCCTTAAAAAGTAAGGCTGCAAATAGAAAAGGAAGTTCAAAGGCTAATTGCGCAAAACAACTTCTTAACAGTTAGAAATGGGTAAGTGGAAGCCAATGACTATGAAACATCAAAAATCAAACAAATTCAAATATTTTATGGGAAAAACAAATGACCTGGAAGATATATAAAAAGAGACAATAACAGAATCATTGAACTGCCTGAAAGCTATAATCAAAAGGTGCTTGTGGACACCATCTTTTCAGAAATTATCAAGAAAAACTTCCCTGATATCCAGGAATCAGAAGGCAAAGAGGTATTGAAAGAATCCACAGATCACCCCAGTTAAGAGATTCCAAAATAGAACTCTATGAAACATTATAACCTAATTAGAGAACTATTAGGTTAAGGAAAAAAAATACTGCAAGTGAAATGAAAGAAAAAATGCAAATATTAGGGAGCCACAGTCAGGACTATTAATAATGGACTGAAGAGCATGGAACATGATATTCTGAAAGGCAAAGGAGTTAGGACTACAATCAAGAATTATCTCCCTGAAAAATTAAGCATATCAAGGGGAAAATGGTCATTCAATAAAATAGAAGGATTTCAAGTTTTCACAAGGAGAAGACCTGAACTGAACAAAAATTTTGATCTCCAATATCAAGACCCAAGAGAAGCCTCAAAAGGGAATAAGGAAAACATAAAGGATTCGATGGAGATGAACTATTTACATCTCATCTTGGAAAAATAATACTTGAAATTCTGAAAATCATACCATTAATAGTACAGATAAAAGGAGTGTGTATACCTACATATGTATATATATATATATATATGGGTGTATATGTGTGTATATGTATAAATCCATATGAAAAGAATGTATGGGTATAAGGTGAATTTGAGGGAATGCAAAAATAACTGAGGGATGAGAAAGAAGAATACACTGACTGCAGAAGGAAAGAAGAGACAGAATGGGATAAATTATTGCACATGAAGAGGCATGAAAAATCTATTCCAGCATAGGGTGGGCAGTGGGCATCACTTGAACCTTACTTTCATTTGGATCAAATAGGAAATAAGATGTACAATTATTTGAAAATAGAAATCTAGCTTACCTGACAGGAAAGCAGCAAGGGAGAAGATTAAATAAAAGAGGCAACTGACAGAAGGGAGGGAAGAAATACAGAGGAGCAAGCTATTGGTGAGAAGGGAAAGGATGAAAAAAGAACAAGGACAAACAGGAGGACAAATACCATGTTTCCCTGATAATAAGACACTGTCTTATTATTTTTTTGGACAGAAAAACACCAGAGGGCTTATTTTCAGGGGAGAGTTTATTTTGATGAACATTGACAGCAATTTTAATAAACAGGTAAATGTGAACAAAAAAAAGTACCTTTATTCAATAATGATCATGTCATCTTCGTCAACAACATCGTCATAAGTGTCCATACCCTGAATTCTGTCCTGGATGTCTTGCGCCTCTATTTCCTTCAGAAGACGTGGACCCAATCTGTCATGTCCAGCAATATAGCTCTCTTTAAATGAACATGTCTTGTCCAGGTAACCTGCTCGTAGGGCCTTGGTGACACAGCTGTCAGTAATTTTATCCTATGACTTCTTCACCCAAGTCACGACTTCGTGCAGACAGGGCTTCACAAAGTTTCCACGCTGATTTCTTTCCATTCTGTTTTCAATGTAGTCATTGACTTCCATGCGCAAATGGTCCTTGAATGGCTTGTTTATTGCAATATCAAGGGTCTGGAGATAGGCAGTCATTCCTGCAGGAATCATTACTTGATCTATTCTTCTCTCTGCAAGGAAGTTCTTCATTTCTTTAGCGTGGTGAGTGCTGGCTGAGTTCTTCTTTTATCCTCCATCATGCCCCTTTTATCCTCCATCATGCCCCCTTGCTCCCACTTACATACGGGTTTTTATGTTGTCCTGCCTCAGCTCTCCTCCGTGGCACTGCTCTCAATGGCGCCAGCAAGCAAATCACTGGGGAAGAACAGGATGGCGCGCTCACTGCTACAGCTCTGATTGGATGCAGCTCGGAGCGCAGTGTGTGTTTCACCCGGGGGGGGGGGGAGGGGAACGGTGCATACAGAGGGTACCGTAATGTAGCGTGTAGCGCAGGGGATCACCTTCACTACAGTTAGCAATCTCAATAGGGCTTATTTTCGGGGGAGGGCTTATTTTAGAGGAATCTGACATAGTAAGGGGAGGGCTTATTTTCGGGATAAGTCTTATTATCGGGGAAACAGGGAAGGATGAAGGGAAATACACAGCTAGTAATCACAATTGTGAATATAAATGGAATGAACTCTCCCATAAAATGGAAAGAGAGTGGAGTAGATCAAAAACCAGAATCTTATAATATGTTGTTTATAAGAGAGACAGACACAAAATAAAAGCAAAAAGCTGAACAGAATATATTCAGCTTCAACTGAAATTTTTAAAAAAGCAGGAGTAGAATTTTGATCTCAGACAAAGCAAAAGTAAAAAAAAAAGCACTAATTAAAAGAGATAAGGAAAGAAATTACATCTTGCATAAAAGATACCATAGACAATGAAATAATATCAGTACTAAACATGTATGCAGCAAATGGTACAGCATTCAAATTCTTAAAGGGTAAGTAAAGTGAGTTACAGGTTTATGACAGAGAGAGAGAGAGAGAGAGAGAGAGAGAGAGAGAGAGAGAGAGATCTTTACAGAATAGAGAACTGAATTTGTAAGAATGCAAGCCATTCTTCAGTTGATAAATGGTCAAAGGATATGAAGAAGCAGTTTTCAGATGAAGAAATCAAAATTATCTATAGGCATATGAAGTGTTTCAAATAACTTTTAATTGGAAAAGTGTAAATTAAAACAACTCTGAAGTACCTATCAAATTGGCTAATATGACAAAAAGGAAAATGAAAATTAGAGAGGATGTGGGAAAATTGGGACATTAATACATTGCTGAAGGAGTTGTGAACTGATCCAGACATTCTGGATAGCAATTTAGAACTATGCTCAAAATGTTATCAAACTGTGCATACCCTTTGATCTAGCAGTGTAACTACTAGGATTATATCCCAAAGAGATCTTGAAGAAGGGAAAGGGACCTGTATGTGCAAGAATGTTTGTGGCAGCCCTGTTTGTAGTGGCCAGAAACTGGAAACTGAGTGGGTGCCCATCAATTGGAGAATGGCTGAATAAATTGTGGTATATGAATATTATGGAATATTATTGTTCTGTAAGAAATAACCAGCAGGAGGATTTCAGAAAGGCCTGGAGAGATTTACATGAGCTGATGCTGAGTGAAATAAGCAGGACCAAGAGATCATTGTATACTTCAACAGCAATACTATATGATGATCAATTCTGATGGACATGGCCCTCTTCAACAATGAGATGAACCAGTTCCAATAGAGCAGTAACGAACTGAACCAGCTACACCCAGGGAAAGAACTCTGGGAGATGAGTATGACCCACTTCATAGCATTCCCCATCCCTCTATTCTTGTCCGCCTGCATTTTTGATTTCCTTCACAGGTTCATTGTACACTATTTCAAAGTCCGATTCTTTTTGTACAACAAAATAACTCTATGGACATGTATACATATATTGTATTTAACTTATACTTTAACATATTTTACATATATAGGTCAACCTGAGATCTGGGGGAGGGGATGGGGGGAAGGAGGGGAAAAATTGGAACAAAAGATTTTGCAATTGTCAATGCTGAAAAATTACCCATGCATATATCTTGTAAATAAAAAGCTATAATTAAAAAAAGAAAAAACATAAAGAATTGATGGACTCTGAATGCAGAGGAAAGCATACTTTTTTTTCACTTACCTTATTCTTTCTTGGGTTTTTATTCCTTTTAATCTGTTTCTTATTCCACAACTGTGAGTAATAATTGAAATGTGTTTGACATGTAGCACACGTATAAGTTATATCAAATTTCCTGCCATTTTTAGAAGAGGGGAGGGGACAGTGAGGGAGAAAATCTGGAAGTCAAAATTTTGTAAAAATGAATGCCAAAAATTGCCTTGGCATGTAATTGGGAGAAAACAAAATGACATAAAAATTAACTAAACATGTCAAAGGATAACACTTTCCCATGATTTTATTGCAGTATTCCCAGAGCCACGATTCAAAAGAATAGGTACATTTTCAACTGACAAAGTCTTTCTTTGCCTTCATACTTGATCTTCTTCAGCTGTTGAAGCTGATAAATTTTTTGCCCTTCAGTCAACCTTGTGATGAGTTTATACTGAAAATGGTTCATTGCAAACCCCAAAAGAACAAGAAAGAACATTCATATGATACTTGGTGGTATCATCAGACAATATCCATGCTAATTAAAGTTAATTTTAAATTATCTATTAATTATTCATATTACAAATAAGCTGTGTAGATATTTTTCATTCTCTCCAGTTTCTTATTCTATGTCTATTTCTATCCTTAAAAACTTCCATAAAGATTTTGCTTAGTTAGGAGTCTTTATAAGCTGTCTTTAGATTTATTTTATCCACTACTGTTTCACTTTGTGTTATAAAGTGGTACTGCACAAAACTTTCCTTCATTCTTTTCTATAATATTTTACAAAACCTTGTCATATTTTTGAACTGGGTGGTGAACTGCCTTCCATTCCTCCTGCCATGGCAAAAAAAAGTAAAATAGCTACTGTTCTTTTAGTCTTTGTTATGATAACTTGTTACCATCGCTTAAACTTCTGTATGAAATTACTGTAATTGTTGCTGATATCCTTTCTTCCATCCATTAACCCTTTTTCATTAAGATTTGAATAGGTTTATGTTATACAGCATTTTTTTTCTTCTTTTCTTCTTTGTCTTTAGCTTTGTAGAGAGGCAAGTGCACTACTAAGTGCTAAGATATACATTTTAAAACTAACAGTCTCTTTTTATTTTGTTTTAATTGGAGTTCAGGCATTTTCTTAAGAGAGTTATTTGTTACTTTAATGATTAAAATAACATTCTCTATCATCGAATATCCCATGAGATTTTGCCTTTAAAATGATAAAATTCCCGAGTTGCACAGTTAAACAGTATTTTGTGCATGCCTATGGCTTTGTACTAATTTGGATTTTGGCTCTACCAAGGTGATGAGACTGTGTTCACAACTAATTTGGGAATGATTCATATGAATACCAATCCATTTTCTGCCTATTAAGATATAATCAATTCCAGATTTTATATTATTTGGTGCTTGACATATAGAGTGCTTTCAGATTCTTTTTCCAAAGAATGCATTCAGAAAGCCATGGCAGGAAGCTTCAGTGTCATTTACTATCTTTAGCCTCTCTTATATTTTATTTCTTACTCATGTTTTACAATCCATTTCTCACTGGTCCCAACATTGCATTGAAGTCACAAAAATCAGAATTGATTGAAATTTAAGGGTCTTCTTGAGTTCTTTGTAGCACTCTATATCTCCTCATCTTTTGCTGTCAATGTTGGTACACAAGCTGCAATCATCTTCATGGCAATCTTTTTGCAATGACTTATATAAGAAGTGAAATATGAGCTGTCTCTCCTCTAAATTGTCTCACTTCCAATTTCTTTGCTTAATTCCTCAAACTTGTGAGCCGGCCTTCCATTTAGCTAGAACTACATTTCTTTTTCTGCTTTCATTCCTAGGAAGAACTTCATTAGCATTTCATGATTAGTGTAACTAAGTTTCCCTAGTAGCCTATCTGCCTGTGGTTAAGGGAAAGGGATTTCACATTTTGAGGACCAAGTTAAAATTTATCAACACTTTTAAAAGTATAGGATTTGTGGCACTCTCATCACATTTTTCACATCACAGAATTGAAACACATTTGGGTTTTGTTGTACTTGTTGTTTTGGTTTGGTTGAGTTGAGTTGGTTGAGTTGAGTTGAGTTGAGTTGTCTGTTTTGTTTGTTTTATGTGGCCAAATTATTCATTTATCACCAAGTAGCCAGATTTTGGGAATGAGTCTCTTTGTTCTATGCTAGGCTGTCCTCAGAAATTAGACTTAGTCTGTTGCAATAACCATATGTGAAGCCTTTTTAGCATGTGAAAACTTGTCATAATATAGGTTCCACCAGTGTAATCTTCAAAAATACAGGGCTGCTCTAGGCAAGTATACCTCACTTTCTTCTTCTGTAAAATGAGCATAATAATATCATGTGCTTCCTACAATGTTATAAGGATAAAATGAGATGATATTTTTAAAGCTCTTTACAAATCTTAAAGTACTATATAAATGCTATCTATAATATCAATAATAATAATAATTACCATTATTATAATGATTACTATGAAGCAACACTGACATGTCAGATATTGGCATTAAAAAGATAGGATTTTGCTTTCTTAGGAAGCTGGGGTGAGTAAAGGAGCTTTGGAATTTCCCCCAAACAAGTCATCTTACTCTTTTGTTCAACTCAGGCCAACTCACTGTCCATCTTTAATGTTTGTTCCAGATATACAGACAGATTGGCTCAACTCTGAATCTTTTTTGTATGATGGATCCAGTTGATGAGGGCTGTGCATCCTTTCTCAGAATAAGGTTTTTAAATGACTAAAAATGGATAGAATTATAAAGGAATGTATTCCAAATTCATGAAATCTTAACTTTTAGTTAAGAACTTGGAGGTGATTATACAATGTATGCTAAAATTTAGGAAATAGATATTCATCATTTTTGTCTTTCTGTGTGTGTAGTAAGGCCAAATTTCTTTGAACAATCTCTTTGACAGATATCTTCTAGGAGACATTAGAACACTATGGGACTTGATGAAATCCAAACAATATTATCTATAAATATAAGTATCTGGAGGACCTCACTATGCTCAAGGAATCCTTTTTTGATCTGGACTGTGTGGTCCAAGATTCCCTTCATCATAGTGATGAACAACTTTGGTCATACTGATTTTTTTGCCTAAAGATAATTACCAAAGGGTCAGAAAACACAGTTACTTCTAAGGTTATATTTCAAGGAATACTGAATGTTCATGATGCATGAATGGGAGAGAACTTATTGTAAAAGAGCTTTTAAATCAGCATTTTGTTCTCCCAGATCAAATAATTTTTTCATAATCAATAAAAAATACAATGGGAAAAAAGTACAGGATAACTTCTAAAGCAAGAAAGAAGTATTGTAAAAAGTTCCAAAAAAAAGATTGTTTCAAGGATATAAAATGTCAAAAACCTCTCAGTGAACAATATAACACAGCCAGAAGAAGAAAGAAAATGTCCAAGTTGGAGGAAACAAGGATGGGTAGGAATTGTAGAATATACCAAATATCTCTAAGAGTCTGATATCCAAGGTATATAAGCAATTTAACACAAATGTACATGAGTAAGAATCATTTCCCCATAGATAAGCTGTCAATGGATATGAATAACTTTTAAAAGGAGAACTGCAAATTATGAACTATCAAATAAAAGAAATACCAATTAAAACAGTTCTGAAGTTTCAATTCATACCCTTAAAAGTGCCAAAGATAAGAAAAGATGGAAAGTCAAAACTTAAGAGGATATAGGAGGACAGGTAACCTAATGAGGATTCATAAATTGGTCCAACTGCTCTGAAAAACAATTTGAAGTAATACAAGGGAAAATATAGAGAGACTTTAATTCAGAAACCCCATGATTGGTCATTATCCCAAGGAAATCAAGGGTAGATATATGGCCCAAAATTCATGGCAGCATTTTTTTAAAAGCAAAAACAACAAAAAGAAAACCTATGTTGAAAACAACATAGGTGTCCATCGGTTGGGGAATGGTAGTTAAAGAAATTTCAATATGTGAGTATAATGGAATATTATTGTGCCATAAGAAAACTCAAATAAGAGGAATTTAGAGAAAGATGACTTGAGTAAGATGAACCAGGAGAACAATATACACGATGACTATGTTAACATGAATGAAAATAACACCAAAAGGCAACTATGGCTTAATTGTAACAACTGATCTCAGTCAGAGAATGTTAGCATTCATTAAGCATATATTTTGTGCTAGGCATTAGGAGTACAAAGATAAAACTGCAATTATCCCTGTCCTAAAGGAACTCATATTTTGATTGGAAAGACAATATTTACATATAGACATATGGCGGGAAAGACCTACACAACAAATACAAGGAACTCTTCGAAAACAGCAAAAGAAATGGAGGGACTAGGTTAAGCCTCCAGGCAGGAGATGGTCCTTGAGCTAAGTCTAAAAAGCAACCTGGACTTCTAAGCAGTGGCAGTGAGAAAGGAGAATGTTTTAGAGAGAGCATGACAGAGACATGTTTGAAAAGAAGCAAGAATGTCAATATGACTGAGTCACAGAGCAAGAAGGGTAAAAAGTATAGGAAGGCCAAAAAGGTAGAAAGAGACCATATCTGAAGTTTTAAAATCCAAACAAAACATTTTAATTTCATGTTTTTGTGGTTCATCATTTCAGCTGTGTCCCACTCTTTGAGTGAACTCAATATAATCCTTGGAAAAGATACCGTAGTCATTTGCCATATCCTACACCACCTCATTTTACAGATGAGGAAACTAAAGCAAACAGGGTAAAGTAATTTGTCTAGAGTAACAGAGCCAGTAACTGTCTGAGGTTGGTTTTGAACTCAGGAAAATGAATTTTTCAGATTTAAAGCCCAGTGATCTCTTTATTCTATTATGGAGGTACAAGAAAGCCAGGGGAATTTATTGGCTGAGGGAAATTGGGAGATAATTGCATTTAAAAATCATGGTAGCTTTTTTTCAGTTTACAAAATTTTACTTTTTTTAAATTTATTTACTTATTTACAAAGCATATGCATGGGTAATTTTTCCAACACTGACCCTTGTAAAACCTTTTCTTCCAATTTTTCCCACCTTCCCCCCACTCTCTCCCCAAGAGGGCGGGAAGTTTAATACATGTTAAATATGTGGAAATACATGTTATATTGGATTTAACATGCATTTCCACATATTTAACATGTATTAGACATATATCCAATATATGTATACATGCCTATGGAGTTATCTTGCTGCACAAGAAAAATCAGATCAAGAAGGAAGGAAAAGAAAAACTGAGAAAGAAAACAAAATACAAGCAAATAATAACAGAGAGTGAGAATGCTATGTTGTTTTTTTTTGTTTTTTTTTTTAATTTTTTATTTAATAATTACATTATATTGACACTCGTTTCTGTTCCGATTTTTTTCCCCCTCCCTCCCTCCACCCCCTCCCCTAGATGGCAAGCAGTCCTTTATATGTTGGATATGTTGCAGTATATCCTAGATACAATATATATTTGCAGAACCGAACAGTTCTCTTGTTGCGTAGGGAGAATTGGATTCAGAAGGTATAAATAATCCGGGAAGAAAAACAAAAATGCAGATAGTTTACATTCGTTTCCCAGTGTTCTTTCTTTGGGTGTAGCTGCTTTTGTCCGTCATTTATCAATTGAAACTCAGGTCTCTTTGTCAAAGAAATCCACTTCCATCAAAATATGTCCTCATACAATATCGTTGTCGAAGTGTATAATGATCTCCTGGTTCTGCTCATTTCACTTAGCATCAGTTCATGTAAGTCTCGCCAGTCCTCTCTGTATTCATCCTGCTGGTCATTTCTTACAGAACAATAATATTCCATAACATTCATATACCACAATTTACCCAGCCATTCTCCAATTGATGGGCATCCATTCATTTTCCAGTTTTTAGCCACTACAAACAGGGCTGCTACAAACATTTTGGCACATACAGGTCCCTTTCCCTTCTTTAGTATTTCTTTGGGATATAAGCCCAGTAGAAACACTGCTGGATCAAAGGGTATGCACAATTTGATAATTTTTTGGGCATAATTCCAGATTGCTCTCCAGAATGGTTGGATTCGTTCACAACTCCACCAACAATGCATTAGTGTCCCAGTTTTCCCGCATCCCCTCCAACATTCATCATTATTTTTTCCTGTCATCTTAGCCAATCTGACAGGTGTGTAGTGGTATCTCAGAGTTGTCTTAATTTGCATTTCTCTGATCAATAATGATTTGGAACACTCTTTCATATGAGTGGTAATAGTTTCAATCTCATCCTCTGAAAATTGTCTGTTCATATCCTTTGACCATTTATCAATTGGAGAATGGCTTGATTTCTTATAAATTTGAGTCAGTTCTCTATATATTTTGGAAATGAGGCCTTTATCAGAACCTTTAACTGTGAAAATGTTTTCCCAGTTTGTTGCTTCCCTTCTAATCTTGTTTGCATTAGTTTTATTTGTACAAAAGCTTTTTAATTTGATGTAATCGAAATTTTCTATTCTGTGATCAGTAATGGTCTCTAGTTCATCTTTGGTCACAAATTTCTTTCTCCTCCACAAGTCTGAGAGATAAACTATTCTATGTTCCTCTAATTTATTTATAGTCTCGTTCTTTATGCCTAGGTCATAGACCCATTTTGATCTTATCTTGGTATATGGTGTTAAGTGTGGGTCCATGCCTAATTTCTGCCATACTAATTTCCAATTATCCCAGCAGTTTTTATCAAATAATGAATTCTTTTCCCAGAAGTTAGGGGTTTTGGGTTTGTCAAACACTAGATTGCTATAATTGACTATTCTGTCTTGTGAGCCTAGCCTTTTCCACGATCCACTAATCTATTTCTTAGCCAATACCAAATGGTTTTGGTGACTGCTGCTTTATAATATAATTTTAGATCAGGTACAGCTAGGCCACCTTCATTTGATTTTTTTTTCATTAATTCCCTTGAGATTCTCGACTTTTTATTGTTCCATATGAATTTTGTTGTTATTTTTTCTAGATCAATAAAATATTTTCTTGGAAGTCTGATTGGTATAGCACTAAATAAATAGATTAGTTTAGGGAGTATTGTCATCTTTATTATGTTCGCTCGGCCGATCCAAGAGCACTTAATATTTTTCCAATTATTTAAGTATGACTTTATTTGTGTGGAGACTTTTTTATAATTTTGCTCATATAATTCCTGACTTTCCTTTGGTAGATAGATTCCCAAATATTTTATGGTATCAACAGTTATTCTGAATGGAATTTCTCTTTGTATCTCTTGCTGTTGGGTTTTGTTGGTGATGTATAAAAATGCTGAGGATTTATGGGGATTTATTTTGTAGCCAGCTACTTTGCTAAAATTATGAATTATTTCCAATAGCTTTTTGGTAGAATCTCTGGGGTTCTCTAGGTATACCATCATATCATCTGCAAAGAGTGATAGTTTGGTTTCCTCATTGCCTACTCTAATTCCTTTTATATCTTTCTCGACTCTTATTGCCGAGGCTAGTGTTTCTAATACGATATTAAATAATAATGGTGATAGTGGGCAACCTTGCTTCACTCCAGATCTTACTGGGAAAGGTTCCAGTTTTTCCCCATTGCATATGATGCTTACTGATGGTTTTAAATATATGCTCCTGACTATTTTAAGGAAAAGTCCATTTATTCCTATGCTCTCAAGTGTTTTTATTAGGAATGGATGTTGGATTTTATCAAATGCTTTTTCTGCATCTATTGAGATGATCATGTGGTTTTTGTTTATTTGGTTATTGATATAGTCAATTATGCTAATAGTTTTCCTAATATTGAACCAGCCCTGCATTCCTGGTATAAATCCTACTTGGTCATAGTGTATTATCCTGGGGATGATTTTCTGTAATCTTTTTGCTAATATTTTATTTAAGATTTTAGCATCAATATTCATTAGGGAGATTGGTCTATAATTTTCTTTCTCTGTTTTCAGCCTACCTGGTTTAGGTATCAGTACCATATCTGTGTCATAAAAGGAGTTTGGTAGAACTCCTTCAATCCCTATTTTTTCAAATAGTTTATATAACATTGGAGTTAATTGTTCTTTAAATGTTTGGTAGAATTCACATGTAAATCCATCTGGTCCTGGGGATTTTTTCTTAGGGAGTTGATTGATAGTTTGTTCTATTTCTTTTTCTGAGATGGGACTGTTTAGGATATTTACTTCTTCCTCTGTTAGTTTGGGCAAGCTGTATTTTTGGAGGTATTTTTCTATTTCATTTGAGTTGTCGAATTTATTGGCATAAAGTTGGGCAAAGTAACTCCTAATTATTGCTCTAATTTCCTCTTCATTAGTGGTGAGTTCTCCCTTTTCATTTTTAAGACTAACAATTTGATTTTCCTCTTTCCTTTTTTAATCAGATTTACTAAGGGTTTGTCTATTTTGTTGGTTTTTTCATAGAACCAACTCTTAGTTTTATTAATCAATTCAATAGTTTTTTTACTTTCAATTTTATTGATCTCACCTTTTACTTTTAGAATTTCAAGTTTAGTGTTTGACTGGGGGTTTTTAATTTGTTCCTTTTCTAGCATTTTTAATTGCAAACCCAATTCATTGACCTTCTCTTTCTCTATTTTATACAAATAGGCCTCTAGAGATATGAAATTTCCCCTTATTACCGCTTTGGCTGCATCCCATACATTTTGGTATGATGTCTCATTATTATCGTTTTCTTGGGTGAAGTTATTAATTATGTCTATGATTTGCTGTTTCACCCAATCATTCTTTAGTATGAGATTATTTAGTTTCCAATTATTTTTTGGTCTACTTCCCCCTACTTTTTTGTTGAATGTAATTTTCATTGCATCGTGGTCTGAAAAGGATGCATTTATTATTTCTGCCTTACTGCATTTGAGTTTGAGGTTTTTATGTCCTAATATATGGTCAATTTTTGTATAGGTTCCATGAACTGCTGAAAAGAAAGTGTATTCCTTTCTGTCTCCATTACATTTTCTCCAGAGATCTATCATATCTAACTTTTCTAGTATTCTATTTACCTCTTTGACTTCTTTCTTATTTATTTTGTGGTTGATTTATCTAATTCTGAGAGTGCAAGGTTAAGATCTCCCACTATTATAGTTTTACTGTCTATTTCTTCTTGCAGCTCTCTTAGTTTCTCTTTTAAGAATTTAGATGCTACCCCACTTGGTGCATATATGTTTAATATAGATAGTGCTTCATTATCCATGCTACCCTTTAGCAAGATATAGTGTCCTTCCTTATCTCTTTTAATTAGGTCAATTTTTGCTTTAGCTTGATCTGAGATCAGGATGGCTACCCCTGCTTTTTTGACTTCACCTGAAGCATAGTAGATTTTGCTCCAACCTTTTACCTTTAACCTGCATGTATCTCCCCGCTTCAGGTGTGTTTCCTGTAAACAATATTGTAGGATTCTGGCTTTTAATCCATTCTGCTAACCGCTTCCTCTTTATGGGGGAGTTTACCCCGTTCACGTTTATGGTTAGAATGACCAATTCTGTATTACTTGCCATCTTGTTAACCCGGTTTATGCTTTCCTCCCTTCTTTCCCCTTTCCCCCCCTTCCAAGTATTAAGCTTGTGAGCACCCCTTGCTTCTCACAGCCCTCCCTTTTTAGTGTCCCTCCCCCCGCCTTAGAGTTCCTCCCCCTATCTTACCCCTTTCCCTCCCAGTTCCCGTATTCCCTTCCGCTTAGCTTATTCCTTCCCTTTCCACTTTTCCCTTCTCACTTTTCAATGAGATGGGAGAAGTTTTACCATAGATTGAATATGTCTTAAGATTTTTCACTTAAAGCCAATTCTGAAGGCAGTAAGATACCCACTATATTCATCCCCCTCCATTCTTTCTCTCAGATATAATAGGTTTCCTATGCCTCTTCATGAGATGTACTACCCCCACTTTACCCTTTTTCTGGTACAATGTCCTTTCCACATCAATTTCTAGAACAAGGTATACATGTATTCTTTATACATCTATATAGTCAAAATATAGTTCCCAAGATTAATCTTTACCTTTTTAGATTTCTCTTGAGTTCTATATTTGTAGATCAAACTTTTTGTTAAGTTCTGGTTTTTTCATCAGAAATAGATGAAATTCGCTTACTTCGTTGAATGTCCATCTTCTTCCCTGGAAAAAGATGCTCATTCTCGCTGGGTAAGTTATTTTTGGTTGCATACCAAGTTCCTTAGCCTTTCGGAATATCATATTCCAGGCCCTTCGATCTTTTAATGTGGATGCTGCCAGATCCTGGTGATCCTTATTGTGACTCCTTGATACTTGAATTGGGTTTTTTTAGCCGCTTGCAATATTTTTTCTTTCATCTGAGGGTTCTGGCATTTGGCCACTATATTCCTTGGTGTTTTGATTTTAGGATCCCTTTCAGTGGGTGATCGATGAATCCTTTCAATGTTTATTTTTTCCTCTGTTCCTATGACTTCTGGGCAGTTCTCTTTGATAATTTCCTGGAAGACAGTGTCCAGGCTCTTTTTTTCATCATGTTTTTCTGGGAGTCCAATGATTCTCAGATTGTCTCTCCTGGATCTATTTTCCAGGTCTGTTGTCTTCCCCAGAAGGTATTTCACATTTTTCTCCATTGTTTGATTTTTTTGGATTTGCTTGACTGATTCTTCTTGTCTCCTCGAGTCATTCAATTCCACTTGTTCAATTCTGATTTTCAGTGAAGTATTCTCTTCACTCACTTTTTTAAAATCTTTCTCTAATTGTCCAATTGAGTTCTTTTGTTCTGTGGAATTTTTTTCCATTTCGCCAATTTTTTTTTTAGAGAGCTGTTTTCTGTTTCCAGTTCACTAATCCTATTTTTCAAGGATTTTACTTCTTTATCCACTCTCTCTTTAACTGACTTCTCCAGGCTCTTTTGCCAAGCCTCCCTCTCCTTTTCCCAAGCCTCACTCTGCTTTCCCCATTTTTCTTCTAGCTCCCTTGTGAGAGCCTTTTTAATCATTTCTATGAGGTTCATCTGTGCTGAGGAACAGACAATCTCGTCCTTTGGGGATTCACCTGGGGACTGCCTTTTTAGTCTCCTCAGGATTTAGAGTCTGCTCTCTATCTGTGTAGAAGCTGTCAAGGGTTAAAGTCCTCTTCAGCTTCTTGCTCATTCTGTCTATTAATCAGAGACAAACTACCAAAGAAAAACAGAAAAAACTGGAGTCTTTCTTTGGGGGGGGGGCTGGGTATGTTATCGAGCTTCCTCTACAGACTGCAGGGGGCAGCAGTGAGGCACTAGCAGGACTGTGCTGCGCCTGCGCTCTGAGATCCCAAAGCGTGCTGAGTCACTGAGGGGGGGAAAGGGGGGGGCGGCCAGGTCCTGAGAGACTCCAGCTGTTTGGGGTTTTATTCTTCAGCCCAGGTGTTTTTAGCTTCTCTGCTGGGCTGCTGACTTGCTGCAGATTCCAAACCTGTAGCGAAGCTCTCCCCGCAGAGACAGCTGCGATCACTCCCCACCCCCTCTCCAGTCTGCTCCCGTGCTCTCACTGCCGCTGCCCTCAGCCTGCGCCCAATCTAAAACCGCCCCAGCCCTCCAGTAAAGACAGACCTTTCTTGGCGGATCTCAAGGATGGCTTCTCTTGGTAACTATTTGTGGATTTTTTTCAGTCAAGCATTGATTCAGAGGCTTGTAATGAAGTGGATAGTGAGAGAAAGCGCGGAGCTTATGCAACTGTGAGCCTCCTCTCCTCCATCTTAACCGGAAGTCCGAGAATGCTATGTTGTGTTCCACACTCTGTTCTCTCGCTTCTCTCTCTGGGTGTAGATGGCTCTCTTCATCACTGAACAAGTGGAACTGGTTTGAACCCTCTCATTGTTGAAGAGAGCCATGTCCATCAAAATTGATCATCATATATACTTGTTGACATGTATAATGATTTCCTGGTTCTGCTCATTTCATTTAGCATCAGTTCATGTACACCTCTCTAAGCTTCTCTGAAATCATTCTGTTGGTCATTTCTTACAGAACATAATATTCCATAGCATTCATATACCATAATAAATTCAGCCATTCTCCAATAGATAGGCATCCATTCAGTTTCCAGTTTCTTGCCACTACAAAAAGGGCTGCCACAAACATTTTCACACATGTGGGTCCCTTTCCCTCCTTTAGGATCTCTTTGGGATATAATCCTAGTAGAAACACTGCTGGGTCAAAAGGTATGCAGAGTTTGATAACTTTTTGAGCATAGTTCCAAATTGCTCTCCAGAATGGTTAGATCCATTCACAGATCCACCAACAATATATTAGTGTCCCAGTTTTCCTACATCCCCTCCAACATTTGTCATTATCTTTTCCTGTCATCTTAGCCAATCTGTGTGGTGGTATCTCCGAGTTGTCTTAATTTGCATTTCTCTGACCAATAATGATTTGGAGCACTTTTTCATGTGACTACATATAGTTTTTTTTCTTTATCTGAAAATTGTCTGTTCATATCTTTTGACGATTTATCAATTGGAGAATAGCTAGAACTATTATACATTTGAATCAATTCTCTATATTTTAGAAGTGAGGCCTTTATGAGATCCATTGGATGTAAAAGTATTTGCCCAGTTTATTGCTTCCCTTCTAATCTTATCTGCATTAGTTTTGTTCAATTAAAATTATCTATTTTGTGATCAATAATGGTTTGTAGTTCTTTGATCACAACTTCCTTCCTCCTCCACAAATGTGAGAGGTAAACTATTCTACATTCTTCTAATTTGTTTATAATACCATTCTTTATGTCTAGATCATGAAGCCATTTCAACCTTATCTTGGTATACAGTGTTAGGTGTGAGTCTATGCCTACTTTATGTCATACTACTTTCCAATTTTCCCAGCAGTTTTTGTCAAATAGTGAATTCTTATCCTAAAAGCTGGGGCCTTTAGGTTTGTCAAATACTAGATTACTACAGTCATTGACTATTTGTTCTGTGAACCTAACCTATTCCACTGATCAACTAGTCTATTTCTTAGCCAGTACCAAATGGTTTTGATGATAGCTGCTTTATAATATGATTTTAGATCTGGTACAGCTAGGCCAACTTCATTTGCTTTTCTCTTCATTAATTCCTTTGAAATTCTTGCCTTTTGTTCTTCCAGATGAATTTTGCTGTTATTTTTTCTAGGTCTATAAAATAGTTTCTTAGGGGTTTGATTGGTATAGCATTAAATAAATAGATTAGTTTGAGGAGTATTGTCATGTTTATTATATTCGCTTGACCTATCCAAGAGCACTTGATATTTTTCCAGTTGCTTAGATCAGACATTATTTGTGTGAAAAATCTTTTGTAGTTTTGCTCATATAGTTTCGGACTTAGAATTGGCAGATGGGTTCCCAAATATATTATACTACTGAAATTTATTTTAAATGGAATTTCTCTTTATATCTCTTGCTGATGGATTTTGTTAGTGATGTACAAAAATGCTGATGATTTATATCCTGCAACTTTGCTGAAGTTGTGGATTGCTTCTTATACTTTTCAGTTTATTCTCTAGAGTTCTCTAAGTATACCATCATGTCATCTGCAAAGAGTGATAATTTGGTTTCCTCATTACCTACTCTAATTCCTTTAATTTCTTTTTCTTCTCTTATTGCCAAAGCTAGTATTTCTAATACAATATTGAACAGTAATGGTGATAGTGGGCAACTTTGTTTCACCCCTGCTTTTACTGGGAATGGTTCCAGTTTACGCCATTACATATGATGCTTGCTGTTAGTTTTAAATAGATGCTACTGACTGTTTTAAGGAAAAGTCCATTTATTCCTGTACTCTCTAGTGTTTTTATTAGGAATGGGTGTTAGAATTTATCAAATGCTTTTTCTGCATCTATTGAGATAATCATATGGCTTTTGTTAATTTGGTTATTGATATAGTCAATTATCTTAATGGTTTTCCTAATACTAAACTGGCCCCACATTCCTGGTATAAATCATACTTGGTTATGGTGTCTTATCCTGGGGACGATTTTCAGTAATCTCTTTGCTAATATTTTATTTGCTAATATTTGGAATATTTTATTTAAGATTTTTGCATCAACATTCATCAGGGAGATTGGTCTATAATTTTCTTTCTCTGTTTTCATCTTACCTGGTTTAGGTATCAGTACCATGTCTGTGTCAAAAAAGGAATTTGGTAAGAGTCCTTCTTCATTCCCTACTTTTTCAAATAGTTTATATAGTATTGGTGTTAATTGTTCTTTAAATATTTGGTAGAATTCACATGTAAATCCATCTGGTCCTGGGGAATTTTTCTTAGGGAGTTGATTAATAGCTTGCTCTATGTCTTTTTCTAAAATGGGACTATTTAAATAATTTATTTCCTCTTCTGTTAATCTGGGCAATGTATATTTTTGTAGGTATTTCTCCATTTCATTTAGGTTGTCAAATTTATTGGCATAAAGTTGGGCAAAGTAATTCCTATTTAATAACTGCTCTAATTTCCTTTTTATTAGTGGATAGTTCTCCCTTTTCATTTTTGAGACTAAGAATTTGATTTTCCTCTTTTTCTAACCAAATTAACTAACAGTTTATCTATTTTGTTGGGTTTTTTTTTTCATGAAAACAACTCTTAGTTTTATTTATTAATTCAATAGGGTTTTTTTAGTTTCAATTTTATTGCTCTCTCCTTTTAATTTTAAAATTTTGAATTTGGTATTTCATTGGAGGGGGTTTAATTTGGTTTTTTCTAGCTTTTTCAGTTGCAAGACAAATTTATGCATCATCTCTTTCTATATTTTATGCGAGGAAACATCTAGAAATATAAAATTTCCCCTTCTTATTGCTTTGGCTGCATCCCACAAATTTTGGTAGGTTGTATCATTATTGTCTTTCTCTTGGATGAAATTATTGATTGTGTCTATGATTTGCTTTTCACCCATTCATTCTTTGGAATGAGATTATTTAGTTTCCAATTATTTTTTGATCTATTTTACCCTGGCCTTTTACTGAATGTAATTTTTTATTGCATCAAGATCTGAAAAAATACATTTACTATTTCTGCCTTTCTGCATTTAATTTTGAGGTCGTTATGTCCTAATATACGGTCAATTTTTATATAGATTCCATGAACTGCAAAGAAGAAAGTGTACTCCTTTCTGTCTCCATCCAATTTTATCCAAAGATCTATCATATCTAGCTTGTCTAGTATTCTAGTTACCTTTTTTACTTCTTTCTTATTTATTTTGTGGTTTGATTTATCTAGTTCTGATAGAGCAAGGTTGAGATCTCCCATTATTATAGTTTTACTATCTATTTCTTCTTGCAGCATTCTTAACTTCTCCTTTAAGAATTTAGATGCTACACCACTTGGTGCATATATGTTTAATGTTGATATTGCTTCATTATCTAGACTAACTACCCTTTAGTAAGATATAGTTTCCTTCCTTATGTCTTTTAATTAGATCAATTTTTGCTTTTGCTTGATCTGAGATGAGGATGGCTACCCCTGTTTTTTTTTTTTTTACTTCATCTGAAGCATAATAGATTCTGCTCCAGCCTTTTATCTTTACTCTGTATGTATCGCTTTGTTTTAAATTTGTTTCTTGTAAACAACATATTGTAGGATTCTGGCTTTTAATCTATTTGCTAGCTGCTTATGTTTTATAGGAGAGTTCACCCCATTCACATTTATAGCTAAAACTACTAGTTCTGTATTTTCTGCCATCTTATTAACCCAAAATTATACTTTTCTCTTTCCTTTTCCCCTTTCCCTCCTCCCCAGGGTTTTACTTATGAGCACTATTTGCCTCAAATAGTCCTACCCCTTTAGAAACCCTCCCCCTTATTTATACCTTTCCCCTACTATTTCTGTTTCCCCTTCTATTTAGCCTACCCCTTCCCTTTTTGCCTTTCCCCTCCCACTTTTCTATAAGATGAGAGAAGTTTCTTGGGGAAACCAAATATAATCTAATATTCATTTTTGAGCCAAATCTGATGAGAGTAAGATTAACACAATATTAATCCCTTCTTTCCTTCATTTATAATTGGTTTTCTTTGTCTCTTCCTGAGATGTAATTTCCCTCATTTTACCTCTACTTTTCCTTTTTTTTCTGTTATAGCCCCCTTTCCACATCTAGTTTCTTTTTTATATTATAACAGTAAAATCAGGTTATAGATGTATTCTCTATGTATATCCATACCAGAAATAGTTCTCAAGAGTTTTGGGTTTTTTTTTTTTACCTTTTTATGATTCTCTTGAGTTCTATATTTGGAGGTCAAATTTTTTGTTTAAAACTGGTCTTCAGAAGATCATTATATACTTCAACAACAATACTACATGATGATCAATTCTGATAGACGTGGCCCTCTTTAACAATGAAGATGAACCAAATCAGTTCCAATAGAGCAGTAATGAACTGAACCAGCTACACCCAGTGAAAGAACTCTGGGAGATGACTAGGAACCACTACATAGAATTCCCAATCTCTCTGTTTTTGTATGTCTGCATTTTTGATTTCCTTCACAGGCTAATGGTACACTATTTCAAAGTCTGACTCTTTTTATATAGCAATTTAACTGTTTGGACATGTATACATATATTGTATTTCACTTATAATTTAACATATTTAACATGTATTGGTCAACCTGCCATCTGGGGGAAGAGGTGGGGGGAAGGAGGGAAAACATTAGAACAAAAGGATTTGCAACTGTTGATGCTGAAAAATTACCTATGCATATATCTTGTAAATAAAAAGCTATAATTAAAAAAAAAACTGGTCCTTTCATCAAAAATAAATGGAATTCTTTTTTCTCCATTTTACAAATTCTATTTTTAAGAACTTATTTTGTTTTTCTTTTTCACATATTATTTTTCTGGGAGTTGTTTTCTTTTTCCTTTTTTATCAAATCTATCTTTCAATAAGTTATATACCTTTTCCAACCCTCTTGCAAAGTTTTCATTTCCTTTCCCCATTTTTCTTCTAGATCTCTTTTAAGATCCTTTTACATTTCTTCTAGGAGAGCATTGTATGATGGGGACTAGATTATATCATTTTGGGGGGATTTCTTCTAGAGACAGTCTGCCTTTAGTCTTCTCAGGGTTTGAAATCTGTTTTTCTCTTTCACCATAAAAGCTGTCTATTGTCAGAGTCCCCTTTATTTTTTTATTCATTTTTTTAAAGTTAAGGCCTGCTTTTAAAGTGGGGGTGGTTTTCTAAGCTTCCTCTATAAGCAGCAGTTTCCTCTATAATGGGCCAAAACTGAGCTGAGGCAATGCTGATTCACTCCCATTGCTGGGTGGGTGTGGCCACATCCCATAACTGGCATTTTAATGTTCAGAATTGACCTTTTGTGTTTGTATTTGATGTTTTATAATTTCTCTGCTGGTCTACTGGCTTGCAGCCAGAGCAGAGTAATAAACACTACTGCTGTAGATTCCTCCGTGTAGATTTTCCGCCACATGCCATCTGCACTGCCCCACAGAGTCCTATACCACCCTGGGACTCTGAGCTGTCTGTGCTGGTGTTTGTGCTCAGCTGCTTGTGCTTAACTGCTTCTCTCCCATTTCTAACTGAAACAGATCTTTTCTGGTCTGTTTCCTCTCCATAGATTCTCTGCCAGGTGGAGTCTGCACCACCACGTGGAGACTACACCACCCTGGGACTCTGCACTGTGTATGCTGGCATTTGTACTCAGCCACTTGTGCTTGACTGCCTCCCTCCTGTTTCCAACTGAAACAGACCTTTTCTGGCAGTCTTCAAAATTATCTTTTGTTGGTAATTTGTTGAACTCCCAATATCTATGGGTTCTGCCAGTCCAGAGCTAATTCAGAGGCTGAATTTGCTTAATTAGTCTGAGGGTTGTAAGAGAAGGTGAGAGAGAAATGTGTGTTTTCTCCATCATCTTGGCTCTGCCCCCAGAAGTCCCATCATGGTAGCTTTTTGAAGGATGGATGACAGTGGGGAGAGACTAGAAGCAAGAAGTCTATTTAGTGGGTTACTACATCATCTAGGGAAAAAATAATGAAGATCTGACCTAGGATAATTAGATAAAGCAACCAAAGACTCCATTAACTTCTTTGGCAGCCATATCACGCTAGTGATTGCTTTTGAGCTTCCAGTCTATTAAACACCCCGAGTGATTTATTTCATAATATGTCTAGTAATACCTCTCCCTTTATACACTTGTGTAACAGAATTTTTTAACCCAGGTATTTGATAAAATTCTTATTTATTTCTTTTTTTTTTTTTTAGATTTAAGCTATGTAGCATGTTGAGATGGCTCTTAAGTATCTTCCAATGTGTTAGCAATTGAGCTTTGAGTTAACTGCAAATTTAAGGTCTATTCTCTATGCCTTTATCCAAGGAAATACTAAAAATCTTGAACAGTGTGGGGCTTAAAATAAACACTCCATGAATCTCCACTAGAGAGCTTCCTCCCAGTTGAATGAGTCTTCTAATACTCATTAGAGAGTCAGTTAACTACTCTAATACTCTTTGGGAGTCAGTTAACCCATGTGGACTTTTGCCTAAGTATAGTACTATCTAGTCATATATTTTCATCTTATCTATAACAATAACAGGAGAAATTTTAAGTTTTTGGAAATGTGTACAGCAGGCCCTACCAGTCTAATAATCTTGTTAATAAGGATCATTTAACACAAACCTATATTGGCTCTTTGTTATCACTACTTCCCTTTCTGGAGGTTAACAAATCATTCCTTTAATAACACAGTCTAGGGGTGTTTTATTTTTTTGGCTACAAATCAAAGTTCAACTCATTGACCTGGAATTTCAAGCTTCTTTTTCTTTTTGGGAATCAAGAGATTTAATTATCATCTGTTGTAGGGCATCTTTTACATTGCCCTGGGAATCTGTCTTTAACAATTCTGACAATGACTCTGTAGTCATCTCAGCCTGGTCCTTCTCCTGACCTGAATGTATGTAGTTCATGCACAACTATAAAACTTAACTCATTATGAGCAGCTAGGTGTTATCTTTTATTTGTGGACATTTGACAATGAAGTAATCTTGATTTGATTTTTAAAAAAGTATAAAGTAGTAATTCCAATGACCACATATTTTTTCAGTCATATCCAATTCTTCATGACCCCATTCTGGGCAAACATACTAGAATGCTTTGCCATTTCCTTCTCCAGCTCATTTTAGAGATGAAGAAAGTGAGGCAAACAGAGTGAAGTGACTACAGTGCTAAGAATAAAAAAAATTCCCATTGATCTAATTTTGTGGTTAACTGAAGGTTATTGAAAACTTTTGTGACAATCTTGTTCAATCTACTGTTAAAATATCTATTTTCCTAACTTAGTAAGTACAATGTATTGAGCATAATATATTATAATGGTTGCTTATGTAGAATTCTGCTGGATTTCATGTTAATTATTCTCAATATCAAGTTTGATAAATGTACAATGATGGGTATGATCACAACAAGAACTCAAGATATTTCTAAAAAGTTATGAGTTATATAAATTTCTAAGATCATCATATTTTCTTGATGTTTTTTTATTTTTATCTCTTAGGCAAAGTAGAGACTCCACAAATTAAGCACTGCATAGCTCTTTTCAAGGCTGCCAACATTCTTTAGTTAGCTGGACCTGAAAACCTTCATTTTTGTCCCTAAAGTTATGTTAAGAGAAACTCAATGTCTATTTCCAGTTATGCTAATAGGAAGGAAGGCTGGATGATCTAAATACCAATGGTAGAAAGAATATAGAACAGAGCAGACTTTGGACTAGCTTTGAAGTAATATCAAATAAAAGGCTGTGTAAGGCACAAAGAGCAAATAATAAGAAAATTTCAAGTGTTAATGGATCTAGCTTGTCACTCTTTCTACTTGGGATCCTTATTTCATTACCTATGTCAGTTAGCAGAGAAAATTTAACCTGTTTTCCTTGATCACACTTACTTTTAATATCTAGGCATGAGATAAGGCCCACCAACCATAAGGAAGGGACAAGTCTTTATAACACATATTGGCAAGCATTTCTCAAACAGGAACATTTGTTCCAGGCATTACAGTGGGGAAACAAAGGTTTGTGGGGGGCAGAAGGGAAATGCAAACATATTTACAAACATCTCCCACAGTCCAGCTGGTAGAAGTATTGGCAAAAACACAGGAGGGACTGAGCAAATGTGATCCAAAATTGTTGTGTTTTGTTTTTTCAGGAAACATCTGCTTGCAATGAGAGCGACCTGCCCAAATGTTTTGGAAAATTATTGCTCATCACCACAAACCCCTGATATGGTGCCAGGAAGTTGACTTTTTCAAAGCGTCAGAAATATAACACATTGGTTTTCTGGGTTACAAGATATAACAGATCCCATTTTCCCTCCCCATATATAATGATTTTCCTTTGCAGGTTCATGCCATCCTGACCTGAAAACACTGGACTCCAAAAGAAGCATAGGTACTTGGGAAAATCCATACAGAAGTCTGAACTTGAACGTTGCCAAGTAACTTTAGGAAAACTTTCTACTTCGTAAAGCTAGTCACCTTGGACTACATTTCATTTCCTTCATGTATCTAACCAGATCAAATGTCTATAGTTTTATGGGAAAAAATGAGAGATGAGCAAATATTCAATGACAGTCCATATAGATAACACAGGTTCCAAATTCTGCTTTCAGACTAGGAAAATACTTTGTAATAAGATCAAATAAAAGAAGTTCTGTTACCTATGTTGCTTTCTAGAATCTTATCCTCTACTTTACAAGAAAGAAGGCTGTACCAATCTGTCCTAAAAGCAGTGAGCTGTTTTAGTTTAGATATCTTTTTGAAAATGGAGTGAAAATGGCCAAATAGGGAATTATTGGGCCTGCTACATGGGAGCTATTTTTCAGAAATTGGCAATGTGATTGTGATGGTCATTTAAAAAGTCTTAGGTACAAAGAACAAGGGGATCCTTTAATGTAATGTGGAACTGAATCAGCTCTATTTACTAATAACTGTAGGAGACTCACAGAAAAACAAGAAATTTTAGTAGTTGGGGAAGAGAGGTGGTGGTGATGATGGCTGACTTCAGGATACATAAACAAATAACTAAAAGACCAAATTGCTGAATGCAAAGCACTACTCCAGGAAAAGATATGGATTATTTCTGATGGAAAGCACTAGAGCTTTATGGAAGAAGTAAAAGGTAAACTGGTCCATGAAGAATAGGGCACTTAATTCATACAAGGCAAAGGTATGGGGAACACATTTGTGGCTTTCCAGATTCCTTAGCTATCTAGCTATCAGGAGAAGATAGTGAACTTCATCTGACATCATATTTCTACTTCTGTGCCTATGGAGTGATAAGGCCATGTCCCCAAAATTCTAAAGTCATTTCCATGTTGCACCAGTGGTGTCAAACTCAGATAGAAATGGGAGTTAGTAAACCACAGGTAAGGATTTCTTGGTTAACTTAGAAAACCACACAATAACATTATCCATGTTTTCTTGCATTTTGTTAAATATTTCCTAATCACATTTTAAGTTAGTTCAGGCCTCACTTCAAAATGTTGTTGGCAACATGCGGTCCACAGCCACATGTTTGACATCTTTGACCTACATTGGAGCACAGAGAACAGTGGCAAAACTCAAGGCTAGCTGCAGGCAGGGTCCAGGGAGAAATTGGGATATTGAAAGAACATGTTTCAGGGATCTTTAGAGATACTAATTGTTCCCTATCTCACTCACATCTATAATAATTCCTGGTCTTACTGGAATTAGGAGAAAGACTCAATTTATGCCATATGAAGAGCATATGAAGGAAATAGGAAAATTTAGCTTGGGAATGAGAAGACCTAAGGAAGACATAACAGTCGCCTTTGAGCACTTACAAATCTATGTTGTGGGAGAGAAACTAGATTTGTTCTACTTAACATCACAGGGTAGAAATAAGAGTGAAAAACAAAAGGCAGCCATGCAGAGAGGCACATTTACACTCAATATCAGGGAAAAAACAAAACAATGAACTTCCTATCACTTGGGTTTCTTGAAGAGATGGTAAGTTCCCAATCACTAAACGTATTCTGAATGATCACAATGTCATAAAAAAAAAAAGACTTGGGTTCCAATACAATTTAGATTAAATGATTCCAGAAATCTTTTCCAACTTAGAAACCATGACCCTTTCAATCCATAGTTAATCCAATGAGGTGCAGTAACCATTAAGTTTCAAAATGAATGTCATATATTACATCAGATACTTCACTATATAAATATCAAATATTTATAATAATGATAATAATGATGATATTTGATAACATACATAAAGTTCTTATTTTTTCTAGATTCATGTCAAATATTTTTGTTTTGCCTAAATCAAAATTGTAATGTTCTATCAATAACTGCATGCTGGTTGCTACCTTAATACTGCTGAGCCTCAGCTGTCTCATCTCTACATTGTGCAATAATATGTGCATTACTTACCCCACAGAATTTCTATGAGGAAGTACTTTGTAAACAGTAAAATGTTATATAAATGTTAGCTATTGGTAGTTTACAGTCATCAATTAATAGTTTACATATATTTATTAAGTACCTACTATGTGTCCGGAATTGTGTTAAATTCTAGGGATCCAAATACAGAAAAGAAAGACAGTTTCTGCCCTCAGAGAGTTTATAATCTTATGGGAGAAGGCAATACACACACACACACACACACACACACACACACACACACACACATACACACACACACACACACACACAGAGTGTTGAGGTAAGGGCATGGTAGAGAAGTAAAAGTAGTCCAAAATGAGTTTATCCAGGTAGAAATGAAAGGAAATATCTCTCTTGCCTTCCCTTCTCAAATGAAGGATGAGGAGTTCATGACTTCAGTCTTCAAGATCAATAACCAATGGTCATCAATAGTTGTGTAGATTATAACAAGCTCTAGAATACTACAGGGCCTCCTCAATGTGCTTTATGGACACAAAGTAAAAAATCAAAGGCATAAAGAATGCATATTGCCCAGATTATAACATGTAATTAGATGAGCAGTACATTGCATTACATCAATGTACTTCAATGCATCTATTTTGAGTTATATCAGTACATCTATTTTGGACAGACACTGAAAATGGAAAATGATCTCTGTTGAAAACTAAATAGGATGGAGAGAGCAAGACTATTTGCTTTTGAGAAATGATGAAATAGTTTCAATGATTCCAAAATGTACCTTGACACAAAAACTCCCATTTTTTTTAACAGAAACATTACCTCAGTAACAATACATGGCTGAGATATTAGACCAACTTATCTATATTAGGTAAATCTAATTTGATACATTTAAATAAGCTATTTATGTCCCCCAAAGGGAAAGCAATGATCACTGACTGGCCAAATGATCACCATTTTTAAAGATTTTTAATCTATGTAAATCAATCATTCCAACAAAGACATGAAAAGAGATGTTAGAAATATCTTTAACCCTTTTAACATCTGATCTTAGCATATGAACTTGTCTGTAAAATCTTACAGAGAAGGGACAGCAAAATATTCTCATTAATTTTGCCTCAAAAATAAAAGATGGAGAAAAGGTATGGGGGGATCTGATTTTTAAAAAATCTCTGCTAGATCATCCCAAAGCTTTTAAGGATGAAAGTGGAATGATGAGAGTAGACAGATGAAAAATGGGAAAGAGCTGACAAAATTATTATAACAGACTCTTTTCTCCATCAATCACAGGAGAGTCACCATATTATGACTTTAGTATGACATTCCTCAACATACTGTAGAAAAAATAAAAACAACAAAAGAAAACAAAAACAGAAGTTCACTTAAACTGCACTAAATACAACAAAAAAGAGGCTCAGGATGTGGATAATTTAATTTGGGGGCATTGATGAATTACTACTCAAAATATATGAGAGAGTTGATGAGAGGCTTGAGAAAATATTGAAAACCTTACTATTCTAAAACTTGGCCAAAAAAACTGAAGACTTGGAGATTACTACTTTATTTTGGTGAGAGGTGGAGAAAGGAGAGTAGTGGGATCTTTATAGAGATACTATAGATCCTCAAAGCTTGAGTAAGCAGTTCAGATAGATTAATGAAGCAAAAACTCAGATTCTGCCACAGGAAAGGTATTAACCCTCTCTACTCTGCGTTCGTGTTGACATAGGAACATAGATCTAGAATTTAAAGTCACTATAGAAAGAACAAAATCCTACTATGATTCCACTCTGTTCCCATTTGGACTTCTGGACACAAGGCAAGCAGTCCAAGGAGTTGACAGATGTGCTTCCAGAACTGGTGTGGAGAGAGAATAGCAGATACCATTCTATTATCATTAATATCCCAAATCAGCTAAGGACCAGAAGCAATTATGAATTCTGATTTCCTGGAGAATGGTGAGATGAGGAAAACTATCATCAGTTCACATTATTTTCACCCATGAGCCTAAGTCAAGAAAGTGAATGTTATTTCTTTCTCTTCCTCTCCCCATTTTTCTCTTTGAAATAAGTATGTGCTTATAGGAAAGTTTAGCTTGGGAATGAGAAGACCTAAGGAAGACATAACAGTCGTCTTTGAGCACTTACAAATCTATGTTGTGGGAGAGAAACTAGATTTGTTCTACTTAATATCACAGGGTAGAAATAAGAGTGAAAAACAAAGGGCAGCCATTGCAGAGAGGCACATTTACACTCAATATCAGGAAAAAAACAAAACAATAAACTTCCTATCTCTTGGGTTTCTTGAAGAGATGGTAAGTTCCCAATCACTAAATGTATTCTGAATGATCACAATGTCATAAAAAAAAAGACTTGGGTTCCAATATAATTTAGAGTAAATGATTCCATTTGCACCAAAGACCAGAGAAGGAATAGTCCTGATAGAAGAAGACTTTATTTCACATTTTAAAATCCTTATTGTTAAAGTTCTATAAATACATAATAGACATCTGAATGAATGTGTGCTGAGGAAACAGACCTGAGAACTTTCTCATGAGTTTGCATAAATGAGCCAAAACATTTAAATCATGACTCATTTTTAAAAATTTTACCACTATTCCATCTCCTTGAGTAGACTCAAGACAGTGAAGAGTTAAACAATTTATCTTTGCCAAACAGCAAAAACAAAATAGTGTCTCTATCAGTAGGAATGAAGCGAGAGAGCATCTACAGTCTTGAATATCCTCTAGTGGCCAAGAGTAATATTAAAGCCCAAGGTTTTCTTTGCCTTTTTATATGGAGCATGGATCTATAATCAGAAATTTTGTTGCATATGTTCATAATTAAAGAAAATGCTAAATTTCAGTTATAGATTTGTGAAAATAAAGACCTCTATTACCCAACTTGAACCATGAAATCTCCTGAAACCTAACCATAGATCCCTTCAAATTCCTCTGGAGTCCAGCTAAGACTTCCTGCTAGAACAAGTTAAAAGAATGGTTCTGCCATGTGCATGCATGGTGAGTGATGGAAAGAAACCTTGCCTGACAGCTTGAGTTGAGATGCACCTGGTGGTTAACTTAAATATTGCACTGAGAGGTCATTTAAATCTCTCCACTGCATTTTTATATTTGAGCCCCATGCTCCCAGTAAATATCACACCACAGTTATTGATTTATCTTATACCATACATGTCATGTGTGCTTTGGCAAATTGTAAAGTGTTTTTATGATTTTAATCTGTTCTCTGAAATAAAGATCCTTTTTTCAACATTAATTTTCTTTCAATATTGCTACTTGGCTTTGAGTCACAACATACAAGAGCTTCCAAAGGACTATGGAAAAGGGCTTGGTACATATAAGTTAGAGGGAATACACTACCAAAGAAGAACTAAATTCTTATGTAGTTGATAAAATTGATACCTCATCAGAAAGATGAATGAATGCAAAAGGATTTCATATGGTGAAAGTGAGAGATAACCACAGAGAGCCTGCATTCTCCATCAATTCCCATGCCATATTAAGTAATAGAGAGGATGGCTTCCAACATATTGGGTGGGCCTCATATTGAGCATTTATGGGAGCATATAAGTAGCCTAGGATGAGAAATGTATTGACACCTGCCCTGTTGGAAGAAGTATGCACATCAGTGAGATCACTGATCATGTGAATTATCATACTGAGATCCAGCAAAATATTAAAAATGCAAAAAAATCACAGGCTTTTATTGTAGTCATTTGAAGGATTACTTACACACATGCACGCACACACACACACATTTGTCTTCTGCAGTGCAAGTAAAGAGAATATACATTCATACATACATATATATATATATATATATATATATATATATATATATATATATATATATATATATCCTAAGCTAATACAGATTCCCTAACATCTGATTTACATCTAAGAATAGCTATCTATATTGATGGACACACCTATTCATTTCTCTATTCGGAATAGAGTTTTCCTGATGTAGCTGCTCTCAGTTTATCCTCAACATCAGTTAAATGGGAATGAGCTGAGCTGCTTATTTCTAGGCAGGAATTTAAACCTTATAGTCAACAGCCATTACACAGAGGTGTAGAGAAAGCCATTCATTCTGAAGCACTGTTGTTCAAGTGAAGTACTCAACCATCAATCCTGTCAAATCGCCTTTACTGAAAAACCTACACATTGAAACTCGATGACCCCAATGAATCCCCTCAGGGATACCATCAAATCTATTTCTAATGATTTCAACTCTTTGGGGGAGAAAAGCTATCAAATTCATTATCCACAGGAAATCTCCTTAAGTCTTTTATCAGTCAGGCTTGGCTCTGCTGAGAAAAAGAGTTTAAAAGTCAGTGCTGAAGATATAAGGACTGTGATAAGTAAGGAAGAGACAATCTCATTGTCTCTCTTCACACTGCTCTTTAGCTTCCAGCCAATAGGTTGGTTCAGTTCATTGAAACAATGATTTTCAGGCTATTTTTGGCCTAAGTCACTTGGATAAAAAAAACAAAGACCTCAGTGAACCTGTGCTAGACCGTCAACACTAGGTAGCAGTAGCTGGGAGGAAAACCAACCACACAATCAGAAAAACTTGGACTTCCGGTTAAGATGGCGGAGAGGAGGCTCACAGTTGCATAAGCTCCGCGCTTTCTCTCACTATCCACTTCATTACAAGCCTCTGAATCAATGCTTGACTGAAAAAAACCCACAAATAGTTACCAAGAGAAGCCATCCTTGAGATCCGCCAAGAAAGGTCTGTCTTTACTGGAGGGCTGGGGCGGTTTTAGATCGGGCGCAGGCGGCGGGAGCGGCAGCAGTGAGAGCACGGGAGCAGACTGGAGAGGGGGTGGGGAGTGATCGCAGCTGTCTCTGCGGGGAGAGCTTCGCTACAGGTTTGGAACCTGCAGCAAGTCAACAGCCCAGCAGAGAAGCTAAAAACACCGGGGCTGAAGAACACAACCGCAAACAGCTGGAGTCTCTCAGGACCTGGCCGCCCCCCTCTTCCCCCCCTCAGTGACTCAGCACGCTTTGGGATCTCAGAGCGCAGGCGCAGCACAGTCCTGCTAGTGCCTCACTGCTGCCACCTGCAGTCTGTAGAGGAAGCTCGATACACACCCAGCCCCCCCCAAAGAAAGACTCCAGTTTTTTCTGTTTTTCTTTGGTAGTTTGTCTCTGATTAATAGACAGAATGAGCAAGAAGCTGAAGAGGACTTTAACCCTAGACAGCTTCTACACAGATAGAGAGCAGACTCTAAATCCTGAGGAGACTAAAAACAGGCAGTCCCCAGGTGATTCCCCAAAGGAGGAGATCGTCTGTTCCTCAGCACAGATGAACCTCATAGAAGTGATTAAAAAGGCTCTCACAAGGGAGCTAGAAGAAAAATGGGGAAAGCAGAGTGAGGCTTGGCAAAAGGAGAAGGAAGCTTGGGAAAAGGAGAGGGAGGCTTGGCAAAAGAGCCTGGAGAAGTCAGTTAAAGAGAGAGTGGATAAAGAAGTAAAATCCTTGAAAAATAGGATTAGTGAACTGGAAAACAAAATTGGCGAAATGGAAAAAAATTCCACAGAACAAAAGAACTCAATTGGACAATTAGAGAAAGATTTTAAAAAAGTGAGTGAAGAGAATACTTCACTGAAAATCAGAATTGAACAAGTGGAATTGAATGACTCGAGGAGACAAGAAGAATCAGTCAAGCAAATCCAAAAAAATCAAACAATGGAGAAAAATGTGAAATACCTTCTGGGGAAGACAACAGACCTGGAAAACAGATCCAGGAGAGACAATCTGAGAATCATTGGACTCCCAGAAAAACATGATGAAAAAAAGAGCCTGGACACTGTCTTCCAGGAAATTATCAAAGAGAACTGCCCAGAAGTCATAGGAACAGAGGAAAAAATAAACATTGAAAGGATTCATCGATCACCCACTGAAAGGGATCCTAAAATCAAAACACCAAGGAATATAGTGGCCAAATGCCAGAACCCTCAGATGAAAGAAAAAATATTGCAAGCGGCTAGAAAAACCCAATTCAAGTATCAAGGAGCCACAATAAGGATCACCCAGGATCTGGCAGCATCCACATTAAAAGATCGAAGGGCCTGGAATATGATATTCCGAAAGGCTAAGGAACTTGGTATGCAACCAAAAATAACTTACCCAGCGAGAATGAGCATCTTTTTCCAGGGAAGAAGATGGACATTCAACGAAGTAAGCGAATTTCATCTATTTCTGATGAAAAAACCAGAACTTAACAAAAAGTTTGATCTACAAATATAGAACTCAAGAGAAATCTAAAAAGGTAAAGATTAATCTTGGGAACTATATTTTGACTATATAGATGTATAAAGAATACATGTATACCTTGTTCTAGAAATTGATGTGGAAAGGACATTGTACCAGAAAAAGGGTAAAGTGGGGGTAGTACATCTCATGAAGAGGCATAGGAAACCTATTATATCTGAGAGAAAGAATGGAGGGGGATGAATATAGTGGGTATCTTACTGCCTTCAGAATTGGCTTTAAGTGAAAAATCTTAAGACATATTCAATCTATGGTGAAACTTCTCCCATCTCATTGAAAAGTGAGAAGGGAAAAGTGGAAAGGGAAGGAATAAGCTAAGCGGAAGGGAATACGGGAACTGGGAGGGAAAGGGGTAAGATAGGGGGAGGAACTCTAAGGCGGGGGGAGGGACACTAAAAAGGGAGGGCTGTGAGAAGCAAGGGGTGCTCACAAGCTTAATACTTGGAAGGGGGGAAAGGGGAAAGAAGGGAGGAAAGCATAAACCGGGGTTAACAAGATGGCAAGTAATACAGAATTGGTCATTCTAACCATAAATGTGAACGGGGTAAACTCCCCCATAAAGAGGAAGCGGTTAGCAGAATGGATTAAAAGCCAGAATCCTACAATATGTTGTTTACAGGAAACACACCTGAAGCGGGGAGATACATGCAGGTTAAAGGTAAAAGGTTGGAGCAAAATCTACTATGCTTCAGGTGAAGTCAAAAAAGCAGGGGTAGCCATCCTGATCTCAGATCAAGCTAAAGCAAAAATTGACCTAATTAAAAGAGATAAGGAAGGACACTATATCTTGCTAAAGGGTAGCATGGATAATGAAGCACTATCTATATTAAACATATATGCACCAAGTGGGGTAGCATCTAAATTCTTAAAAGAGAAACTAAGAGAGCTGCAAGAAGAAATAGACAGTAAAACTATAATAGTGGGAGATCTTAACCTTGCACTCTCAGAATTAGATAAATCAAACCACAAAATAAATAAGAAAGAAGTCAAAGAGGTAAACAGAATACTAGAAAAGCTAGATATGATAGATCTCTGGAGAAAATGTAATGGAGACAGAAAGGAATACACTTTCTTTTCAGCAGTTCATGGAACCTATACAAAAATTGACCATATATTAGGACATAAAAACCTCAAACTCAAATGTAGTAAGGCAGAAATAGTAAATGCATCCTTTTCAGACCACGATGCAATGAAAATTACATTCAACAAAAAAGCAGGGGGAAGTAGACCAAAAAATAATTGGAAACTAAATAATCTCATACTAAAGAATGATTGGGTGAAAACAGCAAATCATAGACATAATTAATAACTTCACCCAAGAAAACGATAATAATGAGACATCATACCAAAATGTATGGGATGCAGCCAAAGCGGTAATAAGGGGAAATTTCATATCTCTAGAGGCCTATTTGTATAAAATAGAGAAAGAGAAGGTCAATGAATTGGGTTTGCAATTAAAAATGCTAGAAAAGGAACAAATTAAAAACCCCCAGTCAAACACTAAACTTGAAATTCTAAAAGTAAAAGGTGAGATCAATAAAATTGAAAGTAAAAAAACTATTGAATTGATTAATAAAACTAAGAGTTGGTTCTATGAAAAAACCAACAAAATAGACAAACCCTTAGTAAATCTGATTAAAAAAAGGAAAGAGGAAAATCAAATTGTTAGTCTTAAAAATGAAAAGGGAGAACTCACCACTAACGAAGAGGAAATTAGAGCAATAATTAGGAGTTACTTTGCCCAACTTTATGCCAATAAATTCGACAACTTAAATGAAATAGAAAAATACCTCCAAAAATACAGCTTGCCCAAACTAACAGAGGAAGAAGTAAATATCCTAAACAGTCCCATCTCAGAAAAAGAAATAGAACAAACTATCAATCAACTCCCTAAGAAAAAATCCCCAGGACCAGATGGATTTACATGTGAATTCTACCAAACATTTAAAGAACAATTAACTCCAATGTTATATAAACTATTTGAAAAAATAGGGATTGAAGGAGTCCTACCAAACTCCTTTTATGACACAGATATGGTACTGATACCTAAACCAGGTAGGCTGAAAACAGAGAAAGAAAATTATAGACCAATCTCCCTAATGAATATTGATGCTAAAATCTTAAATAAAATATTAGCAAAAAGATTACAGAAAATTGTCACCAGGATAATACACTATGACCAAGTAGGATTTATACCAGGAATGCAGGGCTGGTTCAATATTAGGAAAACTATTAGCATAATTGACTATATCAATAACCAAACAAACAAAAACCACATGATCATCTCAATAGATGCAGAAAAAGCATTTGATAAAATCCAACATCCATTCCTAATAAAAACACTTGAGAGCATAGGAATAAATGGACTTTTCCTTAAAATAGTCAGGAGCATATATTTAAAACCATCAGTAAGCATCATATGCAATGGGGAAAAACTGGAACCTTTCCCAGTAAGATCTGGAGTGAAGCAAGGTTGCCCACTATCACCATTATTATTTAATATCGTATTAGAAACACTAGCCTCGGCAATAAGAGTCGAGAAAGATATAAAAGGAATTAGAGTAGGCAATGAGGAAACCAAACTATCACTCTTTGCAGATGATATGATGGTATACCTAGAGAACCCCAGAGATTCTACCAAAAAGCTATTGGAAATAATTCATAATTTTAGCAAAGTAGCTGGCTACAAAATAAATCCCCATAAATCCTCAGCATTTTTATACATCACCAACAAAACCCAACAGCAAGAGATACAAAGAGAAATTCCATTCAGAATAACTGTTGATACCATAAAATATTTGGGAATCTATCTACCAAAGGAAAGTCAGGAATTATATGAGCAAAATTATAAAAAAGTCTCCACACAAATAAAGTCAGACTTAAATAATTGGAAAAATATTAAGTGCTCTTGGATCGGCCGAGCGAACATAATAAAGATGACAATACTCCCTAAACTAATCTATTTATTTAGTGCTATACCAATCAGACTTCCAAGAAAATATTTTTTGATCTAGAAAAAATAACAACAAAATTCATATGGAACAATAAAAAGTCGAGAATCTCAAGGGAATAATGAAAAAAAAATCAAATGAAGGTGGCCTAGCTGTACCTGATCTAAAATTATATTATAAAGCAGCAGTCACCAAAACCATTTGGTATTGGCTAAGAAATAGATTAGTGGATCAGTGGAAAAGGCTAGGCTCACAAGACAGAATAGTCAATTATAGCAATCTAGTGTTTGACAAACCCAAAGCCCCTAACTTCTGGGAAAAGAATTCATTATTTGATAAAAACTGCTGGGATAATTGGAAATTAGTATGGCAGAAATTAGGCATGGACCCACACTTAACACCATATACCAAGATAAGATCAAAATGGGTCTATGACCTAGGCATAAAGAACGAGACTATAAATAAATTAGAGGAACATAGAATAGTTTATCTCTCAGACTTGTGGAGGAGAAAGAAATTTGTGACCAAAGATGAACTAGAGACCATTACTGATCACAGAATAGAAAATTTCGATTACATCAAATTAAAAAGCCTTTGTACAAATAAAACTAATGCAAACAAGATTAGAAGGGAAGCAACAAACTGGGAAAACATTTTCACAGTTAAAGGTTCTGATAAAGGCCTCATTTCCAAAATATATAGAGAACTGACTCAAATTTATAAGAAATCAAGCCATTCTCCAATTGATAAATGGTCAAAGGATATGAACAGACAATTTTCAGAGGATGAGATTGAAACTATTACCACTCATATGAAAGAGTGTTCCAAATCATTATTGATCAGAGAAATGCAAATTAAGACAACTCTGAGATACCACTACACACCTGTCAGATTGGCTAAGATGACAGGAAAAAATAATGATGAATGTTGGAGGGGATGCGGGAAAACTGGGACACTAATGCATTGTTGGTGGAGTTGTGAACGAATCCAACCATTCTGGAGAGCAATCTGGAATTATGCCCAAAAAATTATCAAAATGTGCATATCCTTTGATCCAGCAGTGTTTCTATTGGGCTTATATCCCAAAGAAATACTAAAGAAGGGAAAGGGACCTGTATGTGCCAAAATGTTTGTAGCAGCCCTGTTTGTAGTGGCTAGAAACTGGAAAATGAATGGATGCCCATCAATTGGAGAATGGCTGGGTAAATTGTGGTATATGAATGTTATGGAATATTATTGTTCTGTAAGAAATGACCAGCAGGATGAATACAGAGAGGCTTGGAGAGACCTTCATGAACTGATGCTAAGTGAAATGAGCAGAACCAGGAGATCATTATACACTTCGACAACGATATTGTATGAGGACATATTTTGATGGAAGTGGATTTCTTTGACAAAGAGACCTGAGTTTCAATTTTTAAGTGACGGACAAAAGCAGCTACACCCAAAGAAAGAACACTGGGAAACGAATGTGAACTATCCCCATTTTTGTTTTTCTTCCCGGATTATTTATACCTTCTGAATCCAATTCTCCCTACGCAACAAGAGAACTGTTCGGTTCTGCAAACATATATTGTATCTAGGATATACTGCAACATATCCAACATATAAAGGACTGCTTGCCATCTAGGGGAGGGGGTGGAGGGAGGGAGGGGAAAAAAATCGGAACAGAAATGAGTGTCAATATAATGTAATTATTAAATAAAAAAACTTAAAATTAAAAAAAAAAAAACAATCAGAAAAACTTCACCAAGTGAAATTCAAGGAAGAGAGAGAGACAGGGTGAAAAGTCATATGGAAATTACTCATCCATACCAGAATTTGTAGGGTCTATATTATCATGTCCTTCAAAGTTTTGCCTGTGTATCTTAAAACTCGGAGCTCTCTTCAAGGAACACTTGAGATGCCACCTACTATACAAGGCATTTTCTGATCCCTCCCCCATCCTAAAGCTATCATCTGACATCTCTCTTCCCTCTTCACAGCAAAACTTGCAAAAGCAAAGATTGCCTGCATTTCTTATTTTTTATTGATCATCCAACCATTTGCAAGATGACTTCCCACTTCATCATTTACTTGAAACTTCCCTCCCCAAAGTTACCATTGATCTCTTAATTACCCTCATCCCTCATCTTTCTCAAGCACTTCATGGTGACTGGCAATAGCCATGCACTATCCATCCTGGATTTTTTCTCCTCCCTGCGTCTTCTAGATGCTTCTCTTTTGATTTTCCTCCTATCTGCATGGCTGATATCTCTCAGGGTTCTTTCCTGAGTCATCATCCATATTCTATCCCCTAATTATGAGTATAATCCAAAGTTCTGTCCTGCACCTGTTTTCTCATCTATCTTCTATACTTTCTATTTGTAAAATCAACTCTCATGGGTTGAAATACACACACACACACACACACACACACACACACACGTACTGCTAGGAAAAATGTGTATTACATATATATACACATACACATACATACATACACCATATATACACATTTGTAATGCAGAAATATATTCAGTGCATTGTTTAAGTTTATAATATTTAATGTATTATATTAATCTATTTAAAATATTGTATTAATATTTAACAAAATATATGTGTGTGTAATTCCAGCCCTATTTTTACTCCTAAATTCTAGTCTAACATTACCAATTGAACATGGAAAACTTCATGTTGGATGTTCCACAGACATCATAAGTTCAATATATTCAAAGCAGAACTCCATCTCTCCCCCAAAAAAATTTGTTGCTTTTTTTTCTCATCAATTTCTTGATATCAGTCAAGGAATTATTGGCCTTTTAGTCCCTAAAGTATATAGGTCCTCACTGACATTTCCCTTTGTCTTGTCCAAATATACCAGCAGTGACAAAGTATAACTGACCCTACCTGAATCAGTTCTCATGTCCATCTCTTTCTTTCTACTCACAAAGCCACAACTCTAGGGCAGGCTCTCACCACCTTTTGCAACAGCCACCTATCAGTCTCCATTTTATCTCTCACCTCCCAAATTCATCCTCCATTCAGCTGCCAACCTAATTTTTTTGGTAGGCAATTGGGGCAATGACTAGTTTAGGGTAACTTAGCCAGTAAGTGTCTGCAGCCAGATCTGACTCCAAGATCAGTATTCTATCCACTGTAGGACCACCTAATGTTTCTAAACTGATTTTGAAAAACACAGATATGGTCATACCACTTCCCTACTTGAAAAATTCTGGGAGCTCTGACTTAGCTCTCAGATCAAATGTAAACTATATTGTTTAGCATTCCAAGTTCTTTATAGTCCAGCCCCAAGCAACTTTCCCAGAATTATTATACATGATTCCCTTGTACACACTCTCTGTTCCAGTCAACTTAACCTTCTTGCTATTTGGGGAGTAGATAGAGCACTGGCATAGAGTCAGGAAGACTTAAGTTCAAATTTGACAACAGATACTTACTAGCTGTGTGACTGAGCAAGTCACTTAACCTTGTTTGCCTCATTTTTCTCAACTATAAAATGGGGATAATGCTATCACCTACATCCCAGGGTTTCTGGGAGCATCAAATGAGATATCTGTAAAACTCCTAAAATACTACTTGTCACATAGTAAGTACTTAATATAATGCTTGTTTATTTTCTGTCCTTCCTTCCTCTTATCCTTCCCTTTATTTCTCACATGGACATTCAAGCTTATCTCCATGGCTAATGCATGGACAATCCTCAATGCCTGGAATTCACTTTGTCTTCATTAGTTTCCCTCAAAGCTCAGTTAAATGTTTGAGAGCTACCTTCTACACTGGTGTCTCAAAAGTCTTTGTGCAGTTCTAAGCCTTAACAGCTTTCAAAGTTTTAAATGGCACTAAGACTTTTGAGACACCTTGTATGGGCCTTTTTTGTAGCTGCCTAGATACCAGTGTTTCCTCCCCTACAATTATCTTCCCTATAGTCCCCATATGATGCCTTCTGCTCTTAGATCGTTATCCTTATCTCCCTCTGACCTAAAACTTGGATTCCATTGCTGGATCCTCTGGCTCTGATAGGGCTGCTTTCACCTGATTTTGAGGGTTCTAGGCCTCAACACTGCATACTCTTTCTGCTCTCCCTTGACCATGCCTCTACACAGAAAACACTCACTGATTTCTATCACTTTTTTGAGCATTATCTTCTCCAATTATTATATAAACCCCTTGAAGACAGGGACTATTTCATTTCTTGCCATTCTAGGTCTTGTACCCAAAAATTGAAGGGAGTTGCACTAAAAATTTGTTCCCTTACAAAGTGCCTTCTATGATGCAGAAAACAATTTAGATCAATAGTCATTTCTTATAAGAAAACACATTTTAGTGAATGTAAGCAACAAATTCATCAATTGCAAAGCTTCTTCAACTGTAGGTTACAATCACATGTGCAGTCAAGTAACTGAACGTGGAGGGTGAAATTCTGATTATCACGTCATAGATAAATGTTTGATTTGTATACCCATTTCATATCCTTCGATAGCCAGAGTCATGGAAAAATCTCTCAAGCAAAAAGGGGTCACAACTGGGAAAAGTTTAAGAAGTCCTGTTCTACTGCATGCTATCAAACATATGTCACTTTTATCTGTTATTGGTACCACAAACATTGAATTCAGCTTAGTGAGACCTTGTTTTCCATCTGGAAATGGGCCTGAGGGCCTGGAGGAGGTCTTGCAAATCTCTGACAGAATTAGTAAAAGGCCCAAGGTACACCAGAAGGCCCTTTTAGGCTGCTCGAGCTCTTTGGCCTCTGGAACTGTCCAGCATGAGTAGAGCTATGCTGCCACTCAGGAAAACTTCAAGGCTGAACTCAGCTACTGAGTGGGTGACACCTAATGAATAAGATAAAAGTTAGAAGACCTCTTTCATTTGATAAGTGCTCAGAGAACACAGTCTTCTTGGGGTTTCAGGCTGTTTTACTTTTCAGAAGGGAAGCTGTTCAAATCAGAATAACTTTTAACTTACTTTTCTATTCCTTTTGAAAGTTTATAAATCATTTTACTCAATCTTTTTTTTATAGTAACACTGATCGTGTAATGATGATCAACTGTAAAAGATTTAGCTAATCTGATCAATACAATGGTCGAAAACAATATGTTGTATGATAAGAAATACTGTTCTCTTTGAGAGAGAGAGAGAGAGAAAGAGAGAGAGAGAGTGCTGATGAACCCTGAGTGCACATTGTAGCAATTTTTCTTCAATTTCTTTTGCAACATGACTAATATGGAAATATATCTTGCATGACATCACAGGTACAATTGATGTATTTGTTTCCTTCTCATTTTAAATAATAGTCTTTTATTTTCAAACTATATGTTAAGATAGTTTTCAACATTTACCCTTGCAAAACATTGTAGTCCAAATTTTTCCTCCTACCTTCCCCTCACCCTTTCCTCTAGACAGCAAGCAATCCAATATAAACATGTGCAATTCTTCTATACTTATTTCCACATTTATCATTCTACACAAGAAAAATAAGATCAAAAAGAGAAAAATGACAAAGAAAAAACAAGCACGCAAACAACAACAAAAAAGTGAAAATACTATGTTGTGATCCACATTCAGTTCCTACAATCCTCTCTCTGGGTGTAGATGGTTCTTTTCATCACAAGATCACTGGAACTGCTGAAAAGAGCCACGTCCATCATTGTTGATCATCAAATAATTTTGTTACCGTGTACATTGTTCCCTCACTTAGCAAGAGTTCATGTCTCTCCAGGCCTCTCTGAAATCACCTTGCTGATCATTTCTTTTAGAACAATAATAGTCCTTTATATTCATATACCATAACTTATTCATCTATTCTCCAATTGATCGGCATCCACTCAGTTTCTAGTTTCTTACCACCCCAAAAAGGACTGCTGCAAACATTTTTGCACATGTAAGTCCTTTTCCCTTTTTATGATCTCTTTCTGATATAGGTCCATTTATTCAAATTTTTGAGATAGGAAGTAAAAAATATTATTATCCCCATGATGCAGATGAGGAAACTAAGGCTTTGAGAGGTACAATCAAGAGGCAGTAAAGTGGTACAATATGCCGGTCCTGGAGTCAATAAGACCTGAGTTCAAAACCAATTTCAAATACTAACCATGTGATCTAACCTCTGTTTGCCTCAGTTTCTTCAACCATTAAATGGGGATAACAATATCATGCACTTCTCAGAGTTGTTGGGAAGATAAAATGAGATAAACCCTAAATTCCTAGCACATGGTTGATGCTATATAAATACTTATTTCTTTCCCTCCCCTTCCTTATTTGACTTCTGGTTCTGTCATCTGCTATTTGTGTGATGTTACACAAGCCATTAAACCTTCCTGCCCAGCAAGGCTATACAATGCCATATCAGATAAGGCAAGCATATAAATACAGGGTGTGAGCAAGAGGGATAATAGGAAACCAAGTCATTTGTTTGGGGACTGCTTAGTATAGGTACATGATCCATTGACTCAGGTATAAGAAAAATCCAGTGTTATCTGGCCTACAAATACCTGAGGCTGAAGGGAGCCTATGGAGAAGTAGGAGCAGAAGCAGCTACAAAAGGTCACACAGAGGACTCAAGTTCCCAAGGAACAAGTGCAAGGGTCCTCATGGAAGATACAGAATAATGCAACAACTCTAGACCAGGTTTGGCTAAAGAGTCTTCAAGATTCTATTTAATATCTTATGTCCAACATCACTGACAGGGAGAACTTTGAGTAATCTGCAACAAAAGTTGGGCTTGAAAAGAGGAAAGCACTGTTTCAACACCAAGAAAAGGAATCACACAGGGCTGACATTAGAGGAAAGGAGCCCTAGAACCTGCTAAACCTCTGAAGCTAAACCTCCATTTTGGGAGGATGGACCACATGAAGAAGAGAGGAATAATGGTTAGAACTGAGTTGCCACCAGCACTGAGATGGGCAGAATGGAGCACAGGTACCTTAAAGAAGCCAAAGGAAGCATTAGAATGAGAAGACCCTCTTCTCTATGTTCCTGGTAACACTGAAATAGCTCTACCTCTGCAACTCTCATTTAAGACTCAGGGTGCCCAAGTTCAAAGCAAGATCAGTTGTAGTAAACACGGGTGATTTGTCAACATGCAAGCCCTCCAATGCAACCAACTATTTAACTGGAGAAAAGAAAAGAAAAGTAATGCTGAAACTGAAGGGAAAGAGGCAAAGAATTCATCCAAGAAATATGTATTATCTACTATAGGTAAGGCTTTATGGGGAGAGAAGGATACAAATTGAAGAAAAAAATTGATTCTTACCATCATGGAACTCTTAAGTCTAGTGAGACAAGAATGGCCAGCTCAGAGAACATGTGATTCTATCATCTCATAATGATTTAAACAGTTAGGTTTCTGTAAGGCAAAATACCTTACTGGGAGTTTTTCTTAGCAATGGACACTTAAGGCGTTTAGTCGCCAAGAAAGATGTCAGTATAACCTGTTCTCAGATTAGATACTTATGAGGAAGAAGAACCAATAAATACCACAGACATTAAAGAAAAAAAATCTTGCATTTGGGAAATTTTCTATTGCATATTTATTAAATAGCCAGAGTCCATTTTCATAACTACATTTCTATTTCACAGAAAATTACTTGGTCTCTAAATGAATGCACAAAGCATTAAACTATAAGTTGTGCTAATCATACTTTTCTAGATTTTTTTATGACTCATTCAGAGTGTCAGATAAAGTATTCCTTAAATAATCTGATGGAATATTTTCCTCCATTTTCCCCTTTGAGTTTTACTTTAAATTATAGTCTACATCCAAGAAAGCATTTTAAATTCCAAATAAATAGTGTAGACTTTGTACTCAAAGAACAGAAAGTTCATGTACCCTCTCAAGTAGACCACATACTTCCTTTTTGACATTTTCAACTGTTTACGTGACTTTTACTTTGAATAATTTTGACCTGAAGAAGCAATTTATAAGTGATGCATATAAAAGCTCCTATCCCATGGGCATATTATTGAGTCATTTTTCACTAAGAGCACTTTTGACAAAACCTGTTATGTGCTCAATATTCTTTAGTCGTGCAGATTAAAAAGCTCTAATTTATATCTTACGTCCTCAGGGTCTGGCCCCCCTTCCCCATCTCTACTCTCTCACTAATGATATTCCAAGGCTTTAGTCATCACTTTCAAGTTCCTCACTTCCAGGACCACATCTCAAGCCCTTTGCTCTCAGATTCACCTTGCTGCCCCGCTGTACCTCAAACTCTGCGTGCCCCATATGGGGGCATGTAGGTCCATATGGACCTTAATCAATTGTGGTAAAGTGGGAAGAATGCCGACTTTGGAATCAGATAACCTGGATTTGGATCCAGCCTCTTCTACTTAGTCCCCACATAACTATCAGAATATCACTGTACAAAATGACAAAACCTAAAATCTAGAAGAGTCAGTCCTCAAAGGTTTTATAAGAACCAGGATAAACAGTGGGCCATCTGAAAGAACATCTCTAGTAAGAAAAAAATCTCTAGCTACCCAGGCAGTCCATTCCACTGCTACACAGCACCAATGGTTAGAATGATTGTTTTCCCTGAAATTAAGTCTAAATCCAGCTGCCTGGAACTTGTCCCATTTCTTTCTAGTTCTAGTCTCTGTGGCAAAATACACTAAGTCAGTGTTCTCATCCTGGTAACAGTCCTTCAAATATGTGAACATGGTGATTAAACCTCTGCCAAGTCTTCTCTTCTCTCAAGTAAACATCTCCTATTCTGTCAACCAATCCTCTCATGGCTAGACTGCATTGGAAATCCCATTTACATTCCTCTGGGTACTTTTCAGCTTATCAGTGGTCTGCCCAAAACATGGTGGCCAGAAATGAGCACAATGCTCTCAATGAGATCTGACTAGGGGAGGATGTAACAAGATGCCATCTCCCTAACCTTATACATAATGTTCCTAAGGTCAAAGACAATCCTATGATGTTTTTGGCTCCCCACGACATCTGTTCATTCATTCACATTGTATTTGCAGTCCACTAAAACACTGTCCAGTGCTATCTTATCAGTCAATCAATAAACATTTATCAAGTGCTTACTATGTATCAGGCAATGTGCAAATGGCAGAGATACAAAAGGAAGCAAAAGATAGTCCCTGGTTTCAAGGAGCTCAAAGTATAATGGATCATGACTTCTCAGTTTTGCTCTTGGGAAAGTGAGTCATTAAGGCCAGGAATAAGAAATTATCTTTATCTCCCTCTACAATTTATTCTACTTAGATTTGCACCCAATGTTTGTGACTATCAAGGACTATTTGGATTTTCACATTGTGATCCAATAAATATATTATCTGTTTTTCCCAGCTTTGTGTAATCTTTAAATATGATAACATACCATTCATTCCTTTATCCAATGTCCAAATCATTGATGAACATTGGAAATGGATTTGAGCCAAGGAAAATAACAGAGGTCTCCACTGGAAAGCTACCTTCTAGTTAATAGTGAACATCTAATGACTACTTATTAAGTCCAACCATCCAAAGAGTTCCAAATCCACCTAACTACACAGACTATTATCTAGTCCACATCTCCCCATTTTAACCATTAGAGTATCTATCGTTTGAGATTTTGTTGAATGCTTTGCGGAAACCCAAGCAAAATATTACTTATGATAACTGCAAAATGAGCAGTTAGATAATACCTTAAGGAGTAAAGAGCATTTTACATACAGCATCTCTCTTGAGAATCATAACAGTCCTGTGAAGTAGGTATTATAGATAATATGATAGCCATTCTACAGATAAAGCAACTGAGGCTAAGTGGATTCAAGTGGCTTACCTTCCAGTCATACAACTGTTAAGGGTGAGAGGCAGAATTTGAGTTCAGATCTTCATGATTCTGACCCATTTCACTTTTGCCTTTGTAGCCACAGTGCCAAGAACCGTATCATGTACAGGATAGGCACTTAATACATTTTAGCTAAATCAAGGAAAGAATGAATGAATGATTGAATGGCATCCTTTAGCAACCCAATCAAAAAAGGAAAGGAGGTTAGTGGGCAATAGCCTGGTCTTGATAAAACTGAGCTCTCTTTCAGATCATTACTTTTTATTCTAGATATTCACTACCACTCTAAAAGTCTAGAATTTGCTAGGTATTGAAATGAAAATCATTATCTTCTTCTCTTTGTGGAAAGGAACACGTTTTCCTGCTACCTGGTGTCACATTTCTCTCATCCTCCACACTCTTTCCACAATAACTTGAGAGTGGATCAGCAATTCCACGTGACTTTCTAAAGTATCTTATTTCCAGGGCATCTTCAAAGGACAAAAACCCTTGAGATCCCAGGCCAATTTCCAATGGAAGAAATCCGAGGTTCTGAGGGCAATTGTCTAGATTTATGAAGAGCTGACAGCATAGGAACAGTCCCTACCGCTCTGTAGATCACTTTCCCCTTATTATACCATTTGTTTCATGGTCTAAAAGACAACTCCTCACTGATAGTCTGTCAAAGTTTACATGGAAGCCTTTCCATACCGTGATTGACAGTCCTACTTACAGCCTTTTATTTCTAATTATATTTTATTCCTTAAAACTTGCTTACCTCTCTAGACAGCTGAGTTGAGAGCATGCTCCCCAGAAGTCGCCTCTTGGCACAGCCTCCTAGCCAGGATGACAGGCACACGGAGCACTCTGGTGACAAGGTCATTCAGTGAGTCATAGATCAGAAAGGGTCCCGAGTGTTATTATCTCTTGTCACTGTAACCACACTGCCTGTAAATCAGACAATTCAGGGACTGAAAAGACTTAGAGGGATTTGCTTCAGGGCATATTTTGAAAGTATCTTTTCTTAGACAAGTCAGTCACATGGATAATTTCTAATATATAATATTATGAAGTCACTAGTTTCATAATGCACAGTCCATAGCTCTTAACCCCCATGTTGCTCAAAATCCCCTAAGGCACTGTTTCCACAAACAAGCTACTTAGGCATATCTCACAGGGGCTTGCAGGCCTTTGGAAATTAAGCATATCAAACACATTCAAGCCTCATCTAATTGCTTCTTTGCTGCTTAGGCTAATGACTGCCTACATATCACGTCACACGTTCCACTTCCATGATTATTAAGCCATATGTTACAGAAGACAGGGAATATGTTGGCACATATAGAAAACCATTCTTACAGTCAGAGATACCTAGGTTCAAGTTTTATCTCCAACCTATGGGGGTGTGGCATTGGACACTTTATTCAAGTCTCAGTTCTTTGGGCAACTGGATGAGAATCAAAGTTAGGGATTAGGGTGGGACACTCCCCACTTTGTAGTAGGAATATGCAGGCAGGAGCCATTTTGGAACAGGGTGGAAGGATGCTATAAGGAGGGTCTAGGTAGAGTGAGGTCTGTGTGCATCATAGGGAAGGCCAGGTGCTAGGAATTCTAAGTACTCGCTCTTCTCTAAAAGGAGCATCTTCAGGAGCCTTTGCTGTAGTTGCTATTGTCCTAAGAACAAGCCTGTGCAGTAAGATCCCCCGGATACAGCTAAGACTTGGCAGGGAGGGGCACAGTAAACAACTGATGTCCTGCCTTCACTAGCTGGGCCTTGTCGTCTGTCTGCTTTGATGCCCGGGGCAGGGGGTTGGGGCACTTAGGAGAGAAGGTAGTGTGCCATGTAGTTGGTCAGTTGCAGTTTGCATGAACTGGAAACAGTTCAATATAAATCTGTGATGTTACAGATTATTTGATATCTTACAGTCATATTTCAGTGTCACCTACAGATATGTCACATTACTTCAGATGTAGAGAATTATGGGATATAGCAACAAAGGGATATAGTAGATGAAACTCATAGTGATGCAGCATTGTTGCTATAGCTCTGCTCGAAAACACTGCCATGAAATTTTTGAATGCAGAGGGAAGAGGGTAAAGGGAGAGAGTGGCCCACTCTGAGCTCAATGAAATCATGTAAAACTCCTTAAGGAATGAATGCAGCAGTTAACGGTCATGTTTTCTGCATGTCATCTGTCACAGCACAGTGAGAGACAATTCAAATATTAGCTGTGATGATACAATCAAGGCACCCAAATTTATTGAGTCAGTGACAATGGTCATTCGAGACTTCGACAGCCGCCAAGTGACAATGTCCATCTCCTGTCCCCAACTCATTGCTTTGATGCAGCATGACAATGCTGTATAGGGGAAAAAAAGGGTGGACTAGCTAAAAAACCATGGGGTTTATTTCTGTCTTCTTGTTTGAGTGATAAAATAGACTTTCTTTTAAGCCTTCCAATTTCAGTCATTTCACGAACATCTTGGGCCACTCTCTCCTTTTCCCCTCTTCCCTCTGCATTCAAAAATTTCATGGCAGTGTTTTCGAGCAGAGCTATAGCAACAATGCTGCATCACTATGAGTTTCATCTACTATATCCCTTTGTTGCTATATCCCATAATTCTCTACATCTGAAGTAATGTGACATATCTGTAGGTGACACTGAAATATGACTGTAAGATATCAAATAATCTGTAACATCACAGATTTATATTGAACTGTTTCCAGGGAGACCAAACTAAAAGTACTTACCAGGAAATAAAGGCTTGGGTGGTTCTGTTTTTCCCTTTGTAGATAACAGTAATACATATACCTACTAGTGAAGCTACTAGTGAGCCAAGCCATTTAACCTCTCAATCCCCCTAGACAATTCTCCAGGAATAGCAATTAGACAGGAAGTGCCAATCTATACTGTTAGAGGACTTTTCTACCATGAGAATTTCTCATATGAAATAACAGAGAGTTCCAAACCAGAATTCAGGATACAGATGGGCCAGATTAAGTACAGTTTTTAGTTTAAATGAACACATTGTATTAGTTAAGAAAAATATCAATCACCCAAATATATTTTAAAGACTTAGATTGTGGATACTTTGATTTCTATGAAACTCATTTTCTTCATCTATAAAATAAGCACAATATAAGTCACATAATCAACCTTCTAGCATAGTTTAAAAAACTAAAGTAAAATCAAAGGATCTTAGCTTTGGAGCTAGAAGTGACCTTAGAAGCCATCGATCCAATCTCTTCATTGTATAGATGAACCAATAGATCCAGAATCACAGAGACAAATGTCTACAACAGGATTTGCACATAGGATACTCTGACTCTAAGTTCTCGGCCCTATCTACTATACCATGTGGTTTCTCTAATATAATAATGTAAGCCAAGTTAAATAGAGTGTTTGCAAATTTTAAGTGATATATAAATGGCAATGTTCACTATCATTATCAAGGGATAAAGTCTTTAAAGGTTTAACACCAGTCAATTCAAGATAATTGGAAATGATTTCATCCTAACTCTTATGAATGGAACATAGCAAAAACTCTGTGAAACGAGAGGAAACTAAATTGCTCAAATCTCCTGTTCCAGACATTGGTTATATGGTTTTGTACAAGTGGGCTACCATTTGTTGCTAAAATGAACTAGGATTCAAAAGAATCTTTGTCAATAGGACAGGCCGAGCAAGATTATCTCTAAAGACTTCAGCTTTTACCTAACTAGCCTCAGCTTATTGAACTATGGTTAGTAGCTAGAAATTACTAAGAGTCAGGTTTCAGAGCGCCCAGAAGGCAAGCTTAATAACAATCCAAGATTTCAAAAAGCCAGATCCAGTTTTTCTGAGTCATTGAGAAGTAATGAGTTGCTCATCACAGGAGGTGTCCACCTAGAAGTTGTATGGCTACTGCTTAGGACTATTATGAAAAGCCTTCCTCCTGTAGCCCTTAGCTACAGATGAAAAGAACTCCAATATATTGACTAACCCTGAGACTCAATGCTTCTATGAAAAGAATCAACAGTCTCTGGGAGGAACTAAATGGGGACTTGTAAAGGCATTTGTAATCATGACCAATCTGGATTCCAGAACCCTGTGGATCACATAGATGGATCCACTCTCCAAAGAAAGCAGGCAGACTACAAATGCAGAATGGGGCATACACTGCCAAAAATGACTGCAAGAATGATTTCTTTTGGTTCAGTGTTTGTTATTGTCATAAGGGAGCATATAGCAATGGGTTAATGAAGCAAAAAGTGATAGAAAAAAATCCCATAAAGCATCAGTAAAACTTGTTTTTAATAAAAAGATCATATTAAGAAAAGAAGTCTGGGATAAATCTAAGACTTGTTGAATATATATGATGCATCTAGCAGCATGCTAATACTTTGGAGCATTCCCAGAAGTCTCTGCTCCAAAGAAGGTCGATCTGGCTGAGAAGAAATAGTAAGAGAAAAGTCAAATTCGACATGATATAATTCAGATGAAGGGCAATAGGAATTCAGAGGCATATTACAGGTAAAATTAAAAAAATTCAAAGAGATGGCAACCTGAAAAAAGTATGTTGGATTTAAGAAGAGGGGACATTCTAGGCAAGAAGAAAAGAGGAAGCAAAATCACTGAGATAAGAATGAGTAATCACTTAGTCAAGATAAGATTGTAAGATTCATGAAGACAGACACTATGATTCATCTACACTGTAAGTGCTTAAGAGAGTCTGGATTGTTAATTGATCAAAATTTTTTCTTTTTCCCCAGTGCCCAGAAGGGTGCTCTACAAGCAGCTCTGCAGAATCATAGAGTATCACAATAAGAAAAAACCTCAGCTATAACTGAAAAGGAATCAACATGTCAAAGAAGGTCATCCAGCCTTTACTGGGAGAGCACTCCCATGAACTAGAATCCACTATTTCCAAAGATAGTCAATTACACTTCAAGGTCACAATTATCAGCAAGTTTTTCCTGATATCAAGTTGAAATTTGCCTCTTTGAGGCTTCTATTCGAGTTTTCTTCTGAGGACAGGGGAGGGCAGGAAGGGACAAACAGAGCAAGGAGAACTCTAATTCTTCATGACAATCCTTTAGATATTTGAAAATAGCTCTCATGTTGCCCATGAGACTTGTCTTTTCCAGGCTAAAAATCCTCAGTTCCTTCAAACTGATCTTCATATACTTTGATTCAAGGCTCTTTCTCATCCTTGTGACTCATCTCTGGATATTCTTGAGTGAAATGAGAAAGCTTTGGTCAGAGACATCTACGATAGAAACTACTTGCACCTAAAATTTGCCTCCAATATTTTATCTGGAGTTTTACAAACAGGAATCAGGACAATGTGCAATGGAATTGCAACCATGAATAATTCATTTGATAAATTACTATGTTTTGAAGCTCATGGGATATAATTAAACCAATCCAAAACTGCCAGACTGTAGAAGGGTCATGTCTGACCATTTTCCAACTGATTCTTATATAACTGTTATTTTCATAGAAACACAGTAGGTACTTAATAAAGATTTGGTGAATTTGTCACTGAATTTATTGCACAATACATGGAGGGAGCTACAAGGAATAGCTGATACTTACAGAGTACCTTAAAGTTTGCATGATTTCATTTGAACCTCTAAACAACATTATTTTAGATATCACTTATCAGTCAATAAACCAAAAATATTAATTAAGCAGCTACTATGTTCTGACCACTGTGCACAGCACTAGGACACTAGAAAAATAAATGGAAATAAAACGAAAGCTCCTTAAGGATTTAATGGAAGAGATATCATATATAAACACAAGTGTAATACATACATAAAGAACAAAAGATACTTAAGGGAGGAAAGACATCAGGATATGGTATCAAGAATGACAATGAAGAAGGTAGAATTTGAGCTAAATCTTGAGGAAACTCAGGATTCCAAGAGATGGAAATGAGGAGAAACAGTCAGTACAAAGGCAGGGAGATGGGAGATGGAACACTCCACATGGAATTGTAAGTAGGTCAGGATGGCTGGACCACAGAATTTCGGACAGAAATAAATTGTATGAAAACTGGGAAAGTAGGAAAGGGACAAGTTATATAGAGATTGAAATGCCAAAGAGGAATTTATATTTGATCCTAGAGGTTGTTGTTTGACTTTTGTTATCAAAGAGGACCAAGACATCAGGGAGATGATGGCACAACTTGCAAGTGAATTGGATTGAAGTGAGGGAGGGCTATTCAAAGTCATCTGTCTCACTTTTCCCTTCAGAGTCATTTGGATCTAGGGGCCACATCGAGTACCAAACGGGAGAAACTAGAGTTTCTTGAGACTGGGGAGGGAGGATGTGATCATATCTAAATTTTTGGAAAATGACTTGTGTGGAGGATAGACTAGAGTAGGCAAAGGCTTCAGGTAAAGAGACCAAACAAGAGACTATTGCAATCACCCAGGCAAAAGGTGATGAGCACCCGAACTAGAGCTTTCTGAGTGGAGAGGAGGGGCTTATCTGAGAAATGCTGTAAAGATAGAAAAAACAAGATATGGCCACTGAATGGATATGTGGAATGAATGAGAGTAAAGGATTAAATACAGTACATGGGTTAGAAGAGTTACAAGAACCAGAATTGGCAAACCTTTTTCAACTACTCATAATTAGTCTCTTCAAACCCTTTGAAAGTATAGTAGGTAGCTCCTTCCCTCTGAGGAAATTATCCGACCTACAATAAGGCAGAGCTCTGAGTCAATGGCACTTTATTAAAGAATCCATGGTTCCCTCTAATGAAGTAGATCACAGATGCTCTTCATAATCTGAGATGCCTCCTCCTTCCCGGGCCTGTATTTCATAGGACTATATATCCTATTCATTCAAGAACAGCTATATCAAATACAGAATGATTCCACTGATTGACATCCGATGCAGAAACTAAAATAAACAAACTAATATGTCAACCAAACCCAAAGACTCCAGTTTTTGGAATAAGAACTGACTGTTTGACAAAAATTGCTGGGAAAATTGGAAACTAGTATGGCAGAAACTAGGCATTGATCCACACCAAGATAAGGTCAAAATGGGTTCATGACCTAGGCATAAAGAATGAGATTACAAATAAATTAGAGGAAAACAGGATAGTTTATCTCTCAGACCTGTGAAAGAGGAAGGAATTTATGACCAAAGAAGAACTAGAGATGATTACTGATCACAAAATAGAAAATTTTGATTATATCAAATTGAAAAGTTTCTATACAAACAAAACTAATGCAGACAAGATTAGAAGGGAAGCAATAAACTGGGAAAACATTTTTGCAGTCAAAGGTTCTGATAAAGGCCTCATATCCAAAATATATAGAGAATTAACTCTAATTTATAAAAAAACAAGCCATTCTCCAATTGATAAATGGTCAAAGGATATGAACAGACAATTCTCAGACGAAGAAATTGAAACTCTATCTGGCCATATGAAAAGATGCTCCAAGTCATTATTCATCAGAGAAATGCAAATTAAGACAACTCTGAGATACCACTACACACCTGTCAGCCTGGCTAAAATGACAGGGAAAGATAATGCAGCATGTTGGAGGGGACGTGGGAAAACAGGGACACTGATTTTGGTGGAATTGTGAACATGTCCAGTCATTCTGGAGAGCAATTTGGAACTATGCTCAAAAAGTTATCAAACTGTGCATACCCTTCGACCCAGCAGTGGCTTATACCCCAAAGAGATACTAAAGAAGGGTAAGGGACCTGTATGTGCAAGAATGTTTGTGGCAGCCCTCTTTATAGTGGCCGGAAACTGGAAACTGAGTAGATGCCCATCAATTGGAGAATGGCTGAATAAATTATGGTATATGAATAATATGGAATATTATTATTGGGTAAGAAACAACCAACAGGATGATTTCAGAAAGGCCTGGAGAGACTTACATGAACTGATGCTGAGTGAAATGAACAGGACCAGGAGATCATTATATACTTGAACAACAATACTATATGATGATCAATTCTGATGGACCTGGCATCTTCAGCAATAAGATGAACCAAATCAGTTTCAATGGAGCAGAATGAACTGAACCAGCTACACCCAGTGAAAGAACTCTGGGAGATGACTAAGAACCATTACATCGAATTCCCAATCCCTATATTTTCACCCGCCTGCATTTTTGATTTCCTCTATAGGCTAACTGTACAATATTTCGGAGTCCAATTCTTTTTGTACAGCAAAATAATGGTTTGGACATGTATACTTATTTTGTATTTAATTTATACTCTAATATATTTAACATGTATTAGTTATCCTGCCATCTAGGGGAGGGGGTGGGGGGAAGAAGGGGAAAAATTGGAACAAAAGATTTGGCAATTGTCAATGCTGTAAAATTACCCATACATATAACTTGTAAATAAAAAGCTATTAAAAAATAATATGTCAACAAAGTCACAAGTTGAGTGAAGCAAGAAATATTTCCACATAAGATAGACAGACTTCCCCTTAGGTTGAATAGGAAGAAAGAGGACAAGCTATCACAGTAAGCACCCTAAGTAGTCACTGGACCTGCTTCTACTGGACAAAAGGATCGATCAGAGGTACAATCATATTTTGAGAGACATTCCATGTAGCTGTCACCTCTGCCACATTCGATTTGGTCACCATAACAAGGAAAAAGAAGGATGAAGGGCCTTTAGTGAACTTCCTATAATTAAACAAGTGAATTTAGAATCTGTAGCTCACAACTCTGGGGTTTTACATACAGAACTTTGATATGAGTCTATCAAATTGATTAATAGCGATTAGAATAGAGGAATGTAAATGAATTACTTCTTATACCACTAGGGTATAGTAGGAAAAGCCTCACATTTAGAATCAATAGTCCTTAGTTCCAATCCCAGAACCTCTTACTTCTACCAACATAACCTTGACCAAATAATGATCCCTTCTATGAATCAGTTTCCTTGTTCACATCTTGCTCCAAATTCTCTGATTATTTCCAAGAGTATTTTCAAGTAGAGGCTACATGAGTATTTGCCAGATGTGTAACAAAAGAGATTCCTTTGGAGTATCTGAATTCAACAATCTGACCATTATGGTCCCTTCTGTGGTCTCAAGTCCAAAATTCATGATTGTAATTCTGAGGTCCTTTTATAAACAGTCACTTGAATAAGAAAATGAACATAGGGAAGTTGATGAAAAATGTTTCATAACATTTCGGACAACTAAAGAGGCTAAGGGCTTATAGAATACTCCAGTTTCTTAGACAAGAGTTGGCAGGTAGTAGAAATGAAGAGTATCAAAACATCCAGAATGAACTTGAGTGCAACTTAACAGATAGGAAATGTATGATTAATGACATGTATGAGTAATAAAATTATCAATTATCTGGGAGCAGTCAAAACACTGATTAGTTAGGGTTAATATTTGAATCAAAGTCCATTTAGAAGAAAGCATAAAGAAGAAAAATCCATACAATCAATAATATCTAGTTGAATTTATCTTATTAATATGAAATATTAATTAAAAAAGGAGAAGTGGATAAAAGGTTAAGACACTGACCCTTGATATCATCATTTCTGTTCATTTAAGCTCTGAGGATACCTTCCCCAGCTCCCACTCACTGACAATCTAGGTACCAAGAGCATAATTACATTTCTGATTCAGAATTCTAGAGGTTCTCCCTGAAAAGTTGAGTAGGGGTGATTTTCTAACACCACTGGTGCAAGGCCTCAACAGATTGCCCCTGTAAATCTCCCATTATCTGTTGAGAATCAATTAATCAGCTACATTTAATAGCTTTTATAAATAGATACTTAAAAGGTAACACTACTGTATTGAAGCAATACAAAACATTGTCCCACATTTGTGACAACACTCTCCTACAAGTAGTTTCTAGGAGAAAGTGGGCTCAAATTAAGAAAGCATTTGTGGCTTTATATTATAAATATATAAATGAACCTGGGTATGGCCAAATATCCTCAGCCTACATGAACACATCACAGATGCAACTTTACTCTATGACCTATGAGTGACTGGTTTATATGTTCTTCTTTAACCAAAGTATCAAAGAAGTATTAGATTTCTATACTACTCTTAAACTTATATAAGTTTAACTGATTTTATTTTTTATTTTTTTAAAGGGATAAATTAACTTTATTTTTTTAAATTTTTATTTAATAATTACTTTATATTGACAGAATCCATGCCAGGGTAATTTTTTTTTACAACATTATCCTTTGCACTCGTTTCTGTTCCAATTTTTTCCCCCTCCCTCCCTCCACCCCCTCCCCTAGATGGCAAGCAGTCCTTTATATGTTGGATATGTTGCAGTATATCCTAGATACAATATATGTTTGCAGAACCGAACAGTTCTCTTGTTGCATAGGGAGAATTGGATTCAGAAGGTATAAATAACCCGGGAAGAAAAACAAAAATGCAGATAGTTCACATTCGTTTCCCAGTGTTCTTTCTTTGGGTGTAGCTGCTTTTGTCCGTCATTTATCAAGTGAAACTCAGTTAGGTCTCTTTGTCAAAGAAATCCACTTCCATCAAAATATGTCCTCATACAATATCGTTGTCGAAGTGTATAATGATCTCCTGGTTCTGCTCATTTCACTTAGCATCAGTTCATGTAAGTCTCGCCAGTCCTCTCTGTATTCATCCTGCTGGTCATTTCTTACAGAACAATAATATTCCATAACATTCATATACCACAATTTACCCAGCCATTCTCCAATTGATGGGCATCCATTCATTTTCCAGTTTCTAGCCACTACAAACAGGGCTGCCACAAACATTTTGGCACATACAGGTCCCTTTCCCTTCTTTAGTATTTCTTTGGGATATAAGCCCAATAGAAACACTGCTGGATCAAAGGGTATGCACAGTTTGATAACTTTTTGGGCATAATTCCAGATTGCTCTCCAGAATGGTTGGATTCGTTCACAACTCCACCAACAATGCATTAGTGTCCCAGTTTTTCTGCATCCCCTCCAACATTCATCATTATTTTTTCCTGTCATCTTAGCCAATCTGACAGGTGTGTAGTGGTATCTCAGAGTTGTCTTAATTTGCATTTCTCTGATCAATAATGATTTGGAACACTCTTTCATATGAGTGGTAATAGTTTCAATTTCATCCTCTAAGTTTAACTGATTTTAAACAGCCAATACAAGGAGAATGTCCACAGAAGCCAAAAGTAACCTTAGTAAACAAACACTTGATCCCTTGGCCAAACAGAAAAGGTGTGGCAGTCAATAGCAGTGCAGACCTCATTTTTGCTATAATAGATTTATGCTTTTTTTCACATTATTCATTTCTTCCTCTATCTTCCTCAGAAATCTTTCCCTTATTAAAAAAAAATTAACAAAACCAATCAACAGATCTTAAAAGATCTGACATTGTTCTAGATCCAAGGACTTGGATATCTACAAAGGAATAGGGATTAATAGGAAGAAGCGGGTTTTTTTCAAATTCCTTCTTTGGAGACAAGCACGTTCTTTACAATTTTATAACAGTCAGTTTTGACTGTTTTGTGGCTATTCTTTCCAAGTACCATGGTCACCATGTATATTGTTTTGTTGACTCTGTTTATTTCACTTTGCATTGGTTCATATAACTTTTCTTTGCACATTATATTCATAATTTCTTATAATACATTAATATTTTATTACATTCATGAGCAACACTTTGTTTAGTATTCTATATATACAATAGACATATACTGTGTTTCCAGTTATTTGCTAGCACGAGTGCTCCTATAAACACTTTGATACATATGGAACCTTTATTTTTGTCAGTGACCTCTTTGGTGCCTATGCCTAGTAATGGAATCTTTAGTTTAAAAAATATAGACTAAGTTTTAGCCCCTTGATTTGCAGATTTCCAAACGGCATTGCAAAAATGTTGTACTAACTCATAGTATCACCAAAAATACATTAGCATGGATGCCTTTATACAATCTCTCAACTAACTATCCATATCTTCTGTCATCTCTGCCAATTTGCTAGAGATGAGAAACCTCACAGTTGTTTTGATTTGAAATTCTTTTAGGTACTTAAAGTATTCTTTCTTGGGATCATCAAGTCCTTCATATGGCTCATGATTTTTTTTTTTGAAAACTGTGTTCCAGTGAGGAATTAGGAAAGTTGGAACCCAAATCAAATCTCCTGGTTCTCAGGTAGAGACTATTCACAAAAAGTTTTGAGGACTGAGATCAGATCATCCCTTGTGATTTAGCATCATAGAGTTACACTTGGACTTAAGGAATGGGGTTCATAACAGTTGTTCCTCCTAGCTCAGTAGTTAGAAGACAATGAATAGAGTACTAGGTCTGACTTGAATTCAAATCTGACACCAAGTACTTATTAGCTACTTAACATTTCTTTGTCTCAGTCACCCAACCCATAAAATGGAGACAATAATAACATTTACCTCTTGGGGTTATTGGGAGGATCAAACAAGATAACACATGTAAAGAGTTTTTATAAATCATCAGTGTATTTTGAATTAAAAAAAAAAAACCTATGTATCATTTGGCCATGAATCTGCTGAGAAACAGCTTATGTGTTTCTGCTAGCTGTCTATGTCTTGGGTGTTAAACCTTTATCAAAGATAACTTGAAATCAATATTTTCCCAATCATTAACTATCTTTCTTATTCTAAATGTGCTCATTTTGTTTGTGTAAAAGTTTTTCAATTGCATGTATTCAAAATTATTTTATCTTATGTAATTGCCCCTATCCTTTTTAGGTTAAGAATCTACCTCCTTACCCATACATGTGAAGAGTATATGATTTCTTTCTGTTACTTGTTTTTCTAATAATTTGATCTTTAATATTAAGATTACATATCCATTTTGAATGTAGGATATGGTGTAGGCTGTTGGTCTCTAAGCTTAATTTCTTCCAGAACACTTTCCAATTTTTCCAGAAGCTCTTATTAAATAGGGAGATTTCATATATGGTATTATATTTGGGGATTTGAGTTCTGGGTTGAATTTAATTGTTTCTCAAGCTTTCCTATCTAATCTCTTTTACTGATTTATTTTTCGACTTTTAAATAAGTACCCAACGTTTTTTGATGACTGACTCTTTAAAATATAATCTTGAGGTTAAAATGTACTACTCCATCTTCATTCCCATTACTCTGCCCTAGGTGATTTTTTTGTATTCTAGATATTTTGCTGATTCAAATGAATTTTATTATACTTTTATCTAACTCTACAAAGTATATATTTGCTACTTTGACATAGCATGAAATCTGTAAATTACCTTTGGTGGCTTTGTCATTCTAATGACATTTGTATGGCTTAGCCATGAGCACTAAATGGTTCTTATTTATTTTTTAAGGAACATTTTTGTACATAAATTGAATCTAGATAGGCAGTGAATGTGCTCTGAAATACTGATTTCCCAATACTCGAGGAACATATTAGTTCTTGTGAGTAGGACTTCCCTTTCTACTACTATCTTCTGGATTTTATTATTATTACAAGGAGAAGGGTAGAGAGGAGGGAAATCTGTTCATTCTTTTAAGCCAACCTGGTTTTACTTCATAGTCTGTAATTTTAAATCACCAAGCCTCTGGAGTAATTTATTGGCAGAATCCCTAAGATTTTCTAAATAAACAATCATGTCATCAATAAATAAGATCATTTTGTCTTGTTTTTGCCTATCTTTAGTCCTTCATTTCTTTCTTTTATCTCATTGCTATTGCTAGAATTTCTAGAACTATATCAAATAATAATCAGAAAAGGGAGTAAACTTAATTTTTGTTGTTAAGAAAATTTTGAGCATTCTCTTATTGTGTTTAATAATTGCTTTTGATCTCAGATGTATACTTTTTCTGAGAAGATCCCTTTTTCCTCCATTTTGTAGGACTATTTTTACATAAACAAGTACCATATTTTGTCAAATGCTTTTTCCACACTTATTGAGATAATCTTTTGGTTTTATGTTTTATTATAATTATTTTGTTAATTTTCCTAATGTTGAAATACCCTTGTATCTCCTGTATGAATTCAACTTGATCACACAGAATGACTTGTTTTCATAGTGCTGCAGTTTGTTTAGGAGGAATAGGTTGGCCAGGATTTTATTTAAAAATTATAAATTGGTATGTATTAATAAAAATAGTCTATAGTTGTTTTTCTTTGCTTTATTTTTCTCTGATTTGGATATGAAGACTATATTTTTCTTACAAAAAATTTTGCAGTTACTTCTTTTTCCATTTCAAGAATAATTACTGTAGTATCAATAATATTTTTTAATTTTGATACCATTCATCTGTAAATTTATCTAGGTCAGGAGTTCTCTTTTAAAAATAGTTCTAACCAAACTCCTTTTATGACACAGACATGGTACTGATACCTAAACCAGGTAGGTTGAAAACAGAGAAAGAAAATTATAGACCAATCTCCCTAATGAATATTGATGCTAATATCTTAAATAAAATACTAGCAAAAAGATTACAGAAAATCATCCCCAGGATAATACACTATGACCAAGTAGGATTTATACCAGGAATGCAGGGCTGGTTCAATATTAGGAAAACTATTAGCATAATTGACTATATCAATAACCAAATAAACAAAAACCATATAATCATCTCAATAGATGCAGAAAAAGCATTTGATAAAATCCAACATCCATTCCTAATAAAAACACTTGAGAGCATAGGAATAAATGGACTTTTCCTTAAAATAGTCAGGAGCATATATTTAAAACCGTCAGTAAGCATCATATGCAATGGGGAAAAACTGGAACCTTTCCCAGTAAGATCTGGAGTGAAGCAAGGTTGCCCACTATCACCATTATTATTTAATATCATATTAGAAACACTAGCCTCGGCAATAAGAGTCGAGAAAGATATTAAAGGAATTAGAGTAGGCAATGAGGAAACCAAACTATCATTCTTTGCAGATGATATGATGGTATACCTAGAGAACCCCAGAGATTCTACTAAAAAGCTATTAGAAATAATTCATAATTTTAGCAAAGTAGCTGGATACAAAATAAATCCCCACAAATCCTCAGCATTTTTATACATCACCAACAAAACCCAACAGCAAGAGATACAAAGAGAAATTCCATTTAGAATAACTGTTGATGGCATAAAATATTTGGGTATCTATCTACCAAAGGAAAGTCAGGAATTGTACGAGCAAAATTACAAAAAAGTTTCCACACAAATAAAGTCAGACTTAAATAACTGGAAAAATATTAAGTGCTCTTGGATAGGCCGAGCGAATATAATAAAGATGACAATATTCCCTAAACTAATCTATTTATTTAGTGCTATACCAATCAGACTTTCAAGAAAATATTTTAATGATCTAGAAAAAATAACAACAAAATTCATATGGAACAATAAAAAGTCGAGAATCTCAAGGGAATTAATGAAAAAAAAAATCAAATGAAGGTGGCCTAGCTGTACCTGATCTAAAATTATATTATAAAGCAGCAGTCACCAAAACCATTTGGTATTGGCTAAGAAATAGATTGGAAAAGGTTAGGTTCACAAGACAGAATAGTCAACTATAGCAATCTCGTGTTTGACAAACCCAAAGACCTTAACTTCTGGGATAAGAATTCATTATTTGACAAAAACTGCTGGGATAATTGGAAATTAGTATGGCAGAAATTAGGCATGGACCCACACTTAACACCATATACCAAGATAAGATCAAAATGGGTCCATGATCTAGGCATAAAGAACAAGATTATAAATAAATTAGAGGAACATAGGATAGTTTATCTCTCAGACTTGTGGAAAAGAAAGAAATTTGTGACCAAAGATGAACTAGAGACCATTACTGATCACAAAATAGAAAATTTTGATTATATCAAATTAAAAAGCCTTTGTACAAATAAAACTAATGCAAACAAGATTAGAAGGGAAGCAACAAACTGGGGAAACATTTTCACAGTTAAAGGTTCTGATAAAAGCCTCATTCCAAAATATATAGAGAACTGACTCTAATTTATAAGAAATTAAGCCAAAGAAATAGATTAGTTGAGCAGTGGAAAAGGTTAGGTTCACAAGACAGAATAGTCAACTATAGCAATCTAGTGTTTGACAAACCCAAAGATTCTAACTTTTGGGATAAGAATTCATTATTTGATAAAAACTGCTGGGATAACTGGAAATTAGTATGGCAGAAATTAGGCAAGGACCCACACTTAACACCATATACCAAGATAAGATCAAAATGGGTCCATGCCCTAGGCATAAAGAACGAGATTATAAATAAATTAGAGGAACATAGGATAGTTTATCTCTCAGACTTGTGGAGGAGAAAGAAATTTGTGACCAAAGATGAACTAGAGACCATTACTGATCACAAAATAGAAAATTTTGATTACATCAAATTAAAAAGTCTTTGTACAAACAGAACGAATGCAAACAAGATTAGAAGGGAAGCAACAGACTGGGAAAACATCTTTAAAGTTAAAGATTCTGATAAAGGCCTCATTTCCAAAATATATAGAGAACTGACTCTAATTTATAAGAAATCAAGCCATTCTTTAATTGATAAATGGTCAAAGGATATGAACAGACAATTTTCAGAGGATGCAATTGAAACTATTACTACTCATATGAAAGAGTGTTCCAAATCACTATTGAGCAGAGAAATTCAAATTAAGACAACTCTGAGATACCACTACACACCTGTCAGATTGGCTAAGATGACAGGAAAAAATAATGATGAATGTTGGAGGGGATGCGGGAAAACTGGGACACTGATGCATTGCTGGTGGAGTTGTGAACGAACCCAACCATTCTGGAGAGCAATCTGGAATTATGCCCAAAAAGTTATCAAAATGTGCATACCCTTTGATCCAGCAGTGTTTCTATTGGGCTTATATCCCAAAGAGATACTAAAAAAGGGAAAGGGACCTGTATGTGCCAAAATGTTTGTAGCAGCCCTGTTTGTAGTGGCTAGAAACTGGAAAATGAATGGATGCCCATCAATTGGAGAATGGCTGGGTAAATTGTAGTATATGAGTGTTATGGGATATTATTGCTCTGTGAGGAATGACCAGCAGGATGAATACAGAGAGGACTGGCGAAACCTACATGGACTGATGCTAAGTGAGATGAGCAGAACTAGGAGATCATTATACACTTCGACAACGATACTGTATGAGGATGTATTCTGATGGAAGATGATTTCTATGATAAAGAGACCTAACTGAGTTTCAATGGATAAATGATGGACAGAAACAGCTACACCCAAAGAAGGAACACTGGGAAACGAATATGAACTATTTGCATTTTTGATTTTCTTCCCGAGTTATTTTTACCTTCTGAATCCAATTCTCCCTGTGCAACAGGAGAACTGTTCGGTTCTGCAAATACGTATTGTATCTAGGATATACTGCAACATATTTAACATTTATAGGACTGCTTGCCATCTTGGGGGAGGTGGAGGGAGGGAGGGGAAAAAAATCAAAACATAAGCGAGTGCAAGGGATAATGTTGTAAAAAATTACCCTGGCATGGATTCTGTCAATACAAAGTTATTATTAAATAAAATAAAATTTAAATTAAAAAAAATAAGAAATTAAGCCATTCTCCAATTGATAAATGGTAAAAGGATATGAACAGACAATTTTCAGATGATGAAATTGAAACTATTACCACTCATATGAAAGAGTGTTCCAAATCACTATTGATCAGAGAAATGCAAATTAAGACAACTCTGAGATACCACTACACACTTGTCAGATTGGCTAAGATGACAGGAAAAAATAGTGATGAATAATGGAGGGGATGCGGGAAAACTGGGACACTGATGCATTGTTGGTGGAGTTGTGAACGAACCCAACCATTCTGGAGAGCAATCTGGAATTATGCCCAAAAAGTTATCAAATTGTGCATACCCTTTGATCCAGCAGTGTTACTTCTGGGCTTATATCCCAAAGAAATACTAAAGAAGGGAAAGGGACCTGTATGTGCCAAAATGTTTGTGGCAGCCCTGTTTGTAGTGGCTAGAAACTGGAAATTGAATGGATGCCCATCAATTGGAGAATGGCTGGGTAAATTGTGGTATATGAATGTTATGGAATATTATTGTTCTGTAAGAAATGACCAACAGGATGAATACAGAGAGGCTTGGAGAGACTTACAGGAACTGATGCTAAGTGAAGTGAGCAGAACCAGGAGATCATTATATACCTCAACAATGATATTGTATGAGGATGTATTCTGAAGGAAATGGATTTCTTTGACAAAGAGACCTAACTCAGTTTCAATGGATAAATGATGGGACAGAAGCAGCTACATCCAAAGAAAGAACATTGGGAAATGAATGTGAATTATTTACATTTTTGTTTTTCTTCCTGGGTTATTTTTACCTTCTGAATCCAATTCTCCCCGTGCAACAAGAGAACTGTTCGGTTCTGCAAACATATATTGTATCTAGGATATACTGCAACATATCTAACATTTATAGGACTGCTTGCCATCTAGGGGAGGACGTAGAGGGAAGGAGGGGAAAAATTGGAACAGAAGCGAGTGCAAGGGATAATGCAAAAAAATTACCCTAGCATGGATTCTGTCAATATAAAGTTATTATAAAATAAAAATATATAAAAAAATAAAAATAAATAAAAATAGTTCTAGTCCCATTTATGAGACTCATTTATTTAAAATTTCTGTTTGGTGAACCACTTGATTTAGTATTTTGTATTTTTGAAGGCATTCCATTTATCTTGAGTTCTTAGATTTCTTGGTACACAATTGAGTACAGTAGGATACAATCTTTTTTTTTCCATGTCCTCCAATTTTGCTATTTCATGTTGTTCATTTTTTATTTTGTGGATCTGATTTTCTACCTTTTTTAAAAATCTAGCTGGCTAAAGGTTTATCCCGGTTGTTACTCTTTTCAAAAACTAACTTTTCATTTGGTTTCTCTTCTCCGGAGGCAAGATATCATCCAAGAAGGCACAAAATTCTCTTACAGCAAGTAGTCTTCCTAATGTATGAACATGACCCAAATTAGACTCACTGTGAGGTCCTTATTTCCATTGACATCCATAAATTTCTTCCTTCTTGCAAATGTTCTTCAGTAAGACCCCTCTTACGCCATTTGGTTGAAATCATTCCCTTTCACATGCCCTTTTAAACTGCTCCCTTTTAGCCTCTTTTATTCTCATATTCCCTCTTCTTACTGAGAAATTACAGGATTTCTCTTTATTTCTTTGCTTGCGCATGGACCTGATTACATATATCACCCATTTCTTTCTACCTTCTCCTTCCTACCCCTACCAAAAATGGAAAGTTAGTAAGAAAATGTCTAGTTCTCTAAGCACTCTCTCTATTTGAGAAAGTAGAAATAGCATTTAAGAAATATAAAAATTAGATACTACTGAATCTGTTTCCCAAAGAGATGATAAAAGAGTGGGGAAAGCCATATGATCACAAATGTTTATAGTAGCTCTTTTTGTGGTGGCAATTGGAAAATGAGTGGATGCTCATCAATTGGAGAATGGTCGATTAATTAAGGCATATGAAAGTGAAGGAATATTATTGTTCCATAAGAATGATGAGCAGGGTGATTTTAGAAGTCTGGAAAGACTTACATGAACTGATGCTGACTGAAGTGAGCAGAACCAAGAAAACATTGTACACACAACAACAGCAAGATCGTGTGATGATCAACTATGGTAGATTTAGCTCTCCTGAACAATTCAGTGATTCAAAGCAATTCCAATAAAGTTTGGATAGAAAAAGTCATCTGCATCCAGAGAACTATGGAGACTTAATGAGGATCAAAGGATACTATTTTTACCTTTTTTCCTTCTGTTTTTTTTTCTTTCTCGTGGTTTTCCCCTTTTGTTCTGAATTTTCTCTCCCTATATGGCTCATATAGAAATATATAAAAATAAATGTACATATATAACCCAAAATTTTTTTAAAGAAATATAAAGTGAGGCACACAATATCTAGGCGTATCTTTGTCAAAGATATTTGCCACTGTCTTGGCAGATGTCCTTTCCAAACTTCATATGGAAAAAAAATTCTCTAAAGCTAATAAAGACTCCCAGAGTTTTATTTTATTGTTGTTCTCGTTTTAGATAATGAGAGGAGGTTCTAACATATACAGAATGATCCAAAAGTCTCTGTGAAATTATAAATTATAATAGCTTAAAATTTTATAAATATTTAAATAAATATAATAAAATAAAATATACCAACTATAATAGCTTAAAACTGCACTAAGACTTTTGGAACACTTTGTATTAATTTCATCAACCCCCACAATACTATAGAGACTCTTACATAAGATCCAAAATCATTCAAAAGAGAGTAATTAATACATAAAGATATGCAATAGATATTTCCAGATTATGACATACAGATAGGCAGCCCATTGAGTTATTCAGTTACTACACATATTTAGTATAAGTGCTACAGGTGATGAAAAAAACATCCCCAAGGCTTGAAGAAGAGGAGAGTAGGTTGGGAAATAATGCAGCACTGCTGCTAACTCCAAGAAGCTCATTCCTGTCACTCAAACATACACACATACACATTCCATCTCCATCACCATCATCATATTTTTAATACCCATATTTTCTGCATGACTATATGCAAATCATAGATCATGACAATTTCAGAAGAATAAAAAATATGGGTGATTTAAAGGACAATAGGAAGATGTATTTGAGAAAAAGTGAGCTATAGTATGTATTACCAAGGATGACATCCTCACAAAAAGGAGCATAAAATTTATAATCATGTAAATGTCTGATCAGAAAAAAAAATGTAAGTCAGTCACATAGGGAGAATAAGGGATTGAAAAAGCACCTGCTCTTTACAGAATGCTTTGGAAAAAAAACTCAAAAAAATCCAAAGAGGCTGGTCTCATATACTTGATATATCTTTTTTAGTAGATTTATGAAAATGCATGTACAAGAACCATAGGATAAGAAAAGGTGGATGGGCAGAAACCTGCACTTTTGGAGAGAGAATCCTCATCACTGAGATTCTGACAAGATTATGATCACAGATTCATCAGGAGCATATGAAATCATTAGAATCAATTCAATTGCTTTGCAATTATTTACCCTTAATAAATGAATTTCAATGTATAAAATGTCCTGACAACCTTTTTGTCCCTTACTCTAATGCAAATAAACCTCATTAAGTCCCTTCTGATAAATATCACTTTCCTTATGCTTCTCCATATTCCTGTATTTAAAAATCAGATTTTTTCATTTAGCTCTGATCTTTTTCATTAGGAATGCTTGAAAATCTATTTCAATGAATGAATCCTTTTCCGCCGAAGGATTATACTCAATTTTGGTGAGTTGGTGATGTTTGATTGTATGGACTCCATTACTCTTCAGAATATCAAATTCTAAGCCCTCAGGTCCTTTAATGCAGAAGCTGCTAAATCTTGTGTTATTCCGATTGTGACTTCACTATATTTGAATTGTTTCTTTCTAGATATTTGAACTATTTTCTCCTTGACCTAGGAGTTCCAAAATTTTGCTATAATATTCCTGGAAATTTTTATTTGGGGATCTCTTTCAGAAGATGATCTATGGATTCTTTTAATTTCTATTTTACCCTCTGGTTCTAGAATATCAGGACAGTTTTCCTTGATAATTTCTTGAATGAGGAGGTTCGGGTGTTTTTTTTTTTTTTTGATCACAACTTTTAGGTAGACCAATAATTTTTAAATTATCTCTCCTGCCTCTATTTTCCAGGTCAATTGTTTTTTTTTTTTTTTTCCCAACAAGATATTTCACTTTTTTCTTTTTTCTTTTTCATTTTGGGGGGTTTTTACTTTATTGTATCTTGATTTATCATAAAGTCATTAGCTTCCATTTGCTCAATTCTATTTTTTTGCTGAGGCAATTGGGGTTATGTGACCTGCCCAGGATCACACAGCTAGGAAATGTTAAGTGTCTGAGACAGATTTGAACTCAGGTCCTCCTGATTTCAGGGCTGGTGCTCTATCCACTGCACCACCTAGCTGTCCTTCAATTGTATTTTTTAAGGGATTATTTTCCTCAGTGAGCTTTTGTACCTTCTTTTCCAATTGGACAATTTTGCTTTTTAAGGCATTTTTCTCCTCATTAGTTTTTCTATTTCCTTTTGCACCTCTCTCAATTCTTTTCCTAATTTTTCCTCTAGCTCTCTAACATGATTATCAAAGTCCCTTTTGAGCTTTCCCATGACCTGAGCCCAATTCTTATTTTTCTTGGAGGCTTTGGATATAGGAACTTTGACTTTGTTTTTCATCTTCTGAGTGTATGTTCTGATCTTCCTTGTTACCATTATAACCTTCAGTGGTCAGAAAATTTTTTGTTGTTGTCTGTTCCTTTTCCTAGACTATTACTAGGCTTTTAACTTGTTGTTAAAAGTAGGGGTCTTTTTCCAGGGTGGAGAGTGCACTGTCCCAAGCTTCAAGGGTTTTGTGTTGCTATTTTCAGAGATCTTTCTAGGAATCTGACCACAAGAATTCTTTTTTGTCCTGGAGCTATTAGGAATATCCCCTTCCCATTGTAGCCATAAAATCTAGTAGTATGCTGGCCAGGGGATTCCCACCCAGTTGCCAAAGATCCTCTCTGCTGACCTTCTGAGTCTTCCCTGGTTTCCGCAGGCAGAAAGGTCCAGAAGCCTCTAGCACTACTGCTGATTCAGAGGTCCTGCTTCACTGACACTAAGGACCAGGCTGCACTGGGATTGTGTGCTAGGCTCCCACTGTGTTTCCAGGCCCTTTCTGCTGACCTTCCAGATCCTCTTTGGTATCTCTGGGCTGAGAGCTCTGGAAACTATTAGTACTGCCACTGATTCAGAGGTTGAGCTGAGGCTGGGACTGAGGATGGATCTGTGCTGGTGCATCTTGTACCAGGACTGCACACATGGCTCCCATCCTTATATCACAGACCTTTTCTGCTGAACTTCTAAATTGCCTTAGCCTAGAAAATGTTCTACTCCATCTTTTGGGGTGTTCTGATGTTCTAAAATTTGTTTAAAGTCATTATTTAAAGGAATTTGGAGTGATTTGGGGGAGAGGTAGGCCAACTTCCTTCCTTTACTCTGCCATTTTCAGCATCTTTTTATTGTTAATGAGCTTGTGCATTTTTCAAATGATTGGTAATAATTCATGCTTCCTCTTTTGAAAACAGCCTTTCTTTAGCTTTTCACTCATTTAGCCAATAGGGAATAGGAATTGGCTTTTGTCTATTTTATATACCTTTTAGATGTCAAGTTTGAATTTGTCATATTTGCATAAGTATTTTCACGCTCTCATTTTCTTTTGGTTACACTGTTTTTGCTAGATAGGGTTTTTGCTTAAGTTTAATTCAATCAAGCACATTTATCTTGCCTCTAATAATTCCTTACATTTGTTTAATAAGAACAACAATTTCCCTTGCAATTGTGATAACTACACTATTCTATTTTTCTCTTTTTATACAGTTTTTAAATGTTTATGGCTATCTTCCAGCAAGAATTCATTTAATTCTACGCTATGAGTTGTAGGTCTAAATGCTTTTCTTTCTCCTAGACCTTTCAATATTGTTTAGGTTTCAATGTGGGCTCAGGTTATTTGCTTTTTTATCCTGAATTCTTTTTACACAACCAGCTCACCTTGGTTATTTTCATCATCATCATCATCATCATATCAATATTTACATGGCACTTACTATGTGCCAAGATTACCATGCCTGGCACTTTGCAATTATTTTCTCACTTGATCTTCACAACAACTTCAGGAGGTAGATGCTATAAAATCTCTTAAGTAAAATAACATCTCTTTTGTCATATAGAAACAGCTTTCTTATATCCCTCAATGCATCTTCCTTTTGCCCTGTGGATGACTCACAATTTGATTACTCAGAGCTTGAGGCATTAAAAATATGGCTCTATTCACTGATTCCATGTCCTGAGGAATTCACCACTAACAGGTTGACTAAATTCTTGGACATAGTAACCCTGAAACAATGCCTGAACTAACATATTATTAAATTCCTATAATTATTTTTTCTTCCCACAGATTTGACAGAACAAATTCCCAATTCTTACTGATCTTAGTAAACAAGAATAATGTTTCTAGATGTAAAGAGATCATTCAAAATGATCTTTATTCTAAAGAGACTTTTTAATGCATTTTCTACCTAGCCTAGTACTGGGCTAATAGTCAGTACTTAACAAATTTGCCTATTGAATAAAGAAAATGGGGCTCCTACTTGCAAAATCAAGGAAAAATGGAAAGTGACTATTCAGCAGCCGCAGCCCTATAGTAGCAGCTTTAATTTGAAAAACAACATATCTGCAGCTCCTTTGGGAAAATAAGTAGTTACCCAAATAAGTACAATCAAGACATTCTGTAATCACAAACACTTAATAATGAGATCAGAAGCCTAAGTTGAGACAAAACGGATAGGAATGGTAATAACAATAATTCGATTTTGATTTGGATAGACCTCCTTGCAAAGAGAAATGGAAATTAAACACTAAGAGATAGCATAGAAAGATCTTTTTAAAAGGCTCTGGTTGGTGGAATACAGTTCCTTATTATCTTAAAGAAACAGACCTATATAATTTATCTGAATGTTTTTTTTTAAACAAAGAGGCACATTTTTGGCAGGAAAAGATAATGAACAACAATTTTAAAGAAGAATGATGATGAAGCAGTAGTAGATTTTGAAATATTGCTACTAGAAGTGGGTCAAATGTACTCACTGAATTTCTTTCTTCAATTGTGGTGAGAGTTGTAGCATCTTGCCATACTTTCTATTACTGGTATCTGCCATATCAAATATGGCCTTGATCTTGGGCTTCACTTAACTTTTCAGCTCCAGTTTTCTCAGCTGTTAGAATGAGAATAATAATAGCTCCTACCTGCCAGAATTGTTGTGAAGATAAAATGAGGTAATATTTTTAAAGTGTTCTGTAAATATTAAGGCATTCTATAAATGCTCATGATGATGATAGTGATGGTAAATGTCCCCTTTCCACCAGAGGAGCACAATACTAATCTATCTCAGTTTGCCCATGGCTCTAGATTAGGCAATCCTCTTAGAAGATTGCCCTTATTGCCCTGAGACCCACATTTTTACCCATAATGGCAAAAGTGCCAAAGTAGAAAACAAAAGAAATCCTTTGATTTAAAGAATTTGGGAGACTTCCAGGGGTACATCCAAGGCGTCAGAGTAAAGCCAGGAAGCTGCTCAAGTTAAGTTTCCCTTGAAAACCACATGAAACCAAGCCTCTGAACAGAGGCCTGGAAAGATTTATATGAACTGATGCTGAGGGAAACAAGCAGAACCAGTAATACATTGGACACAATAACAGCAAGAAATGTGTGGTGATCAGCTATGAAAGATTTGATTTTTCTCAAAGCAATCCCAATAGACTTTGGACAGAAAATGCCATCTGCATCTAAAAAAAGAACTTCTTTTTTATTGGTTTTTTTAGCTCTCCCATGGTTTTTTCCCTTTTACTCTGATTTTTATTTCCCAACATGATTCATAAAGTAATGTATATTTAAAATAAATAAATTTACCAGAAAACATAAGGAATTTTTATTTAAAGCATTTATATGAACATTTAAAGTTTTGGATCATGCTTTACATATGTTAACTCATTTGATCTTCACCATATAAATGGGAGATAAGTACTATTATTATCCTCATTTAACAAATGAAGAACAGGGAGAGTGACTACTCCAGAATCACAATTAGTATGTGTGTAACATAGGATTTGTGCCCAGGTTTTCCTGATGCCAAAATTTCACATTCTCTGCACTATGGCACCTAGCTGTTTTCATCACATTCTTTGGGCATATAATTCAGTGATTCTTACTGAATTTTTGTGCCCAAATCCTCTGGCTAATCTGGTGAAGCCTCTGGAACTCTTCTCAGAATCATGGGCAAATGCATAAAATAGAAGCAGATGATTATAAAGGAAACCAATGCTATTGAAATATTATCACTGATATTTTAATCTAAATTCATGCATACCGATTTAAAAAATCTTGATGTAACCTGGAGAACCATGGCATACAGGAGTTGAAAGAGAACTTCCAGACAGATCAACACTCTGATTGTGAAGAGGAGGCAGCAGATACTTAGATAAAGTAAATGCTTTTTCCCAAGGCCATATTTCAAGTCAGGAGCAGAAGTGGGATTCAAGCTCTGGCCCCAAGGAAAAATGTTCTTTCTGCTGTACACTTTGTCCCTTTAAACCCTAAGGAGAAAAGGTTGAAAATGGACAATACATTTTAGATAGTTTTTTGTTGTTGTTGTTGTTGTTCTTTCCCTTTTCTTTCTCTTCCTTCCTTCCTTTCCTTTTTCCTTTCCCTTCCATTGTATTCACTTTCTTTTTACTCTTACCTTCTGCAATTTGCAAGCACTTGTTAAATAAGAAGGAACACTCATTAAGAAGCAAGTCTGGAAAGACACACTGTCTGCTCTCTAATGACCAGCCTTACCAAATACAATGGCTCCATCACCAGAAAATTGAGGATTCCCAGATGAATACTTTTTAGCTTCAATAATCCAAGAATTTGGATGGGCTGCAATTTATACTGGTTGGGAAGGGTCCATACTGATGAGAGCAGGCATTTACTGAAATCAAGAAGTAGGGTCAGCTAGATGGCACTCTACTGGATAAAGCCCCAGACCAGGAGTCAGGGGAGCCTAAGTTCAAATCTGACCTCAGATAATTAACATCTACTAACTATGTGACCCTGGGCAAGTCACTTAACCCCAATTATTGGAGAAAGAGGAAGAGAAGGAAGAGGAAGAAGAGGAGGAAGAGGACAAAGAGGAAGAGGAAGAAGAGAAGCAGGAAGAAGAAGGAAGAGGAAGAGAAAGAAGAAGGAGGGAGAAGAAGAAAGAGGGAGAAGAAGAGGAGGAGGAGGAGAAATCAAGAAGTAAACTGGTTTCTGTTCATCTTAAGACCTTTTGGAATAGCTAGTATAGCTAAAATAGCTAGTATAGTAAGAAAGTTCTGTTCTTACTAATAATGTTCTCTTTTCTAATTTAGATAGCTTTGCATTCAGTCTCATCCAGTGTAAACGAGTAATGCCTCAAAATCACAGTTTAAAACAGAAGCAGCTTCTGTTTTATATTTGAAATTGTGGATTTCTACTGAAGAGATTTTCTACTATATAATTGTAAAAACAATGATTGAACCTGACACTGGCTATAAGGGGCCTTCTCTGTGCCACCTTTTGACCCCACTACCCATCTTTCCAGCATTAAATCCTGGCAGCCTTAACCAAGATTGGCTTCTGTATAAATCCTTTTAACTCCCTGCCCTAATCCTAGGTGACAGATCTCTCCCTGCAATGAGTAGAAATGACAAGCAAAGTCCTTCAAGGGGCTCTGGGCCAGAGGTGGAGAGAAAAGATCTGACTTCAGGTCAGAGATGGAAAGGTTATAAAAGTGTGACTTCTCAGGTCAGACAGGGAACTTGGTTTTCAAATGCCAAATCCCACTAGTGATTTCCATAGCAGGAACTACACGATACACATATTCAACTGTTTGTATTGACTAGCTCGTATTTCCACAACACCATTGACAAATAATCGAGACCCATTCCCTGAATGAGCATAAAAGCAGAAGAGTAAATCCTAGATAATGCCATCAACATGATATAATACATAATTGGGTAAGGTTGGAAAACCACAATGTCAGCATACCAAGTTCTGAAAGGCTGGTTGATGTCTCACCAACTCAGCTCATCTGCACATTTGATCTTGCCTGGACTCAGACAAATCATTTTTATAGTATTTTTTCATCTGAAGTCAGGATATGATCATATTTATTGCCAAACTTGAAAAAAGAGAGACATAAAAATGGAATCTCAAGACAAAAGTTTAATCCAATGATAATATCACCGTCACCATTTGAGGGTCGAGTATAGTTCTTCATTAGACACTCACTGGTCATACTTTCCTACCCAGGATGTTTTATTCCTGACAGAGTTGAGTTGCTGAGACTGCTTTTTAAAAAGTTTTATTTACCCATTGTCTAAAAGGTGGATAGTGAGTTCTTTCTTCTCTAAAATGTTTCTTTTACACATGGGATCATTAAGCTGTGCCTCTGTAGGTCTTCGCAGGTTGTGCATAACAACTCACACTACCATTAGCTTCTTTGTGAGAATGTACCTCTATACATAGAAAATATTGCCTACATAGATCACCAGTCTTCTAAAATACTTCATAAATTGTCTTCCTGAAATGCTATGTCTAAAAAATGCATCCCCTATGGACAACCTGATATTGAGTCCCTCTGAAAAGAGCAATATATATATAGCACATAATCCACCACCAGGTCCCTATACAAAGTCTTCCACACAAAGTAGAGAAAGTAGAGGAGGATAAGTAGAAGAAAGTAGAGAAATAGAGCAGGAGAAAACAGGGGAACAAATTTATTATGCATTCATATTGAAAATACATATCAACCATGTTGAAGGAATGTTGAACCAATGACAAAAAGATAAATGGGAATCAAAATGGGAAAGAGTTCAATTCCATAAATACTTTGCATGAGCCATTTAATTCTAGCAACTGATAACAATAACGCACAGAGTATAGACCAGAGAATTACATAGAGGAGAGATGAATAAGCGCTAAGGCTCCTGAGAAGGAGACACTCAGGGAGAGACACAGACCTAACAGGTCTGATGGTAATAAGAGGTCAATGGGAATCCTGGTGAACAGGACTCCAAGACGAATCTGAGCTCAACTACTGTAGGACCTTGACTTACCTCTGCTTCCTTATGTGGAAAATGATGGATCTGGATGTAATGATTTCTAAGAACTCAAATGGCTTAAGAACTATGGCCCTATAAGCCCTCTAAGCTTCTCTCCAAGGCAGAAAAATGACAACTTTCTCAGATTGAACCAAAAACACATATACTAATGAAGCAGGTTGTGGTCCCTTTAAGAAACTGTATTTCTTATTGATTTGTGATTCCTTTCTGATTCCCAACCCCTCCTGGCTGACGCATTATCAATCCAGGATGCCAGGGCCTTTGACTCACAGATCCTGGTCAAAAGCACCCATTTGAATTCCAATAGGAGACCCGAGTTTGTTCCAGCTTTCACCAGATCTGAGCCAACTTAGGCTCTCCCAGCCCCCACCGGGTCTGATCTGTTCCAGCCGTCCCAGCCCCCATCCTGATGATCTGCTCGCATTTCCCAACCCCCACTAATACAAGCAATATAATGAGCTTCCATCAACTAAGGTCTTTGCAGATGGACTTTAGCAGTTCCCTTTTCTGTCAGGATCTTCTGCCCACTAAGAACTGCATTCTCAGTGCAAAACTCCATTTTCCATAGATCTGTCCATTGAAATATTCTTTCCAATGCCATCCTCTCTTTAGCTTCAACTATTTCCCTAACCAGACTTTAACCTTACCTCCAATCCCCATAATAAACCCTTTTATCAATCTAGGTTTTTGAGTCTGTAAATTCCTTTACAGAAGTGCTCTGCACCGCCAGAAGTGAGTCCCCAAAACCTCCTACCCTTGAGCCAAATCGCAAGGGGTTGCAGTAGAGCTCTATTTGATTCCCTGAACCCCAAACCTACCATTACACCTCATTTAACTCCCTGACCACCAGAAACCCTAATTTCATTTGGGTTCCCCGAATCGAAACCTCATCATTACCATACACTTACTTGCATTTGCTCTTCAGTGTGTATACATACATGTATATATATATATATATATAGAGAGAGAGAGAGACACATATATGTATTATATATGTATGTGTGTGTGTGTATGTGTATGTATGCACGTGTGCATATATAAGACCTAAAAAATTATATAATCTATTCATCTATATAACTTATGTTTTAAAAAATTAAACAATCACCTTGGCAGGTATATATTGAACAAGACCTGTGATTTCTTTTGTATAGAAAGCTCCTGATAAAGAAATTGCCTCTTCTAATATAACAGCAACAACAAAAAGTAACCCTTATATAGCACTAACTTCTTCTTTTGTATAATATAAGATGGTTCTCTCTGGGAGCAGGTTTCTCGGGGAGGTTTTCTGGAGGCAGTCTTAGTTTCAGTTCAGAGTAATAATCACCCAAATGCAGCCAAGTGATAAAATCCAAACGTTTATTTTCTCCTTCCTTGGGCCTGGGTAGCTTTCTTAGAGGCCTCAGCTTTCCTTGGTTCCGAGAGCTCTCATTGCTAGTTTTTTGCCTCTAGCTCAACTCCAAATGTCTCCAGCCAGTACCAAGGTAAACGTTGGAATGAATCTGTCTTGCCTCCGAGAGAGGACTTCTGGCTCTCAATCTCTCAGAGTGCTCTGTGTCTGTCCCAGAGTGTTCCCTGGCCCAAAGAGCTTCTTGTTTATATGAGCTCTCTAAAGGTGTGAACATAAGCATTGTTTCTATCAGTTCCACTTAGTACCTTGTTTCAAGTTCTGGCCCTCGTAAGATCAGATCAGTGATACTGAACCATGCTAAATTAGATAATTATTGTCTCTATCAACTCTAATGAGTTAACACTTTGTAAGGATTCCAACACTAACTATGTGCCCGGTACTGTGATAAGTACTTTACAAATGTTAACTTATTTGGACGTGAAAATAACATTTTACAAATAAGACAGGCAGAGGTTAAGTAATTTGCCCAGCATTGTATAACTAAGAAATTTATGGAGCCAGATCTGAATTCAGGTCTTGCTGAATCCAGGCTCCCCAATATCCACTGTGTCACCTAGCTGCCTCAATCTACACAACATGTGCCATGCAACTTGCAGTTTTGGAGAGTTGTTGGTAGGGGAAGGAGGGAGTCGTTGACAAGTTAAATGGTTTGCCAAAAATCAACCAGTGTGAAAGGTAAGACAAATCAAAATTTGCTCTCTCCATTATGCCATACTTTCTCATAGATGTATACACATACACTGCTACAATAAGTATCCCTTTTTCCCCATTGGAATTATGATATATTGGAGTCTTCTTTGTTGTGTCATTTCTGATACATGCTGGCCTTGCAAATATTTGTTTCTTTTTTTCACAAGCAAATTATTTAATTGTACAAAAGTCTGAGCATCTCCTTTAAAGATCCAGAGAACTTACAGTAGAAAATAGGGAGAGATACCCTATGAGGACAATTGATAATTATATTCTAGCAGAGGCTGAGCTGGGAATTCCAGGCTACACTTGCAGCACTGTTTCTTTTAATTCCACTATGATTCAAGACAGAATCTTGTTCTGGGATGGTCAATTAGCCCTCTATCCCGTCAGCTAAATGAGGACTTTCCATCAGGCCTGAAGTCAACAAGATGCTTCTCAAAGGAAGCAACAATAGAGTATTTAGTGAATTACTGCCACCCATTTGGTCAGGATCTTTCTCCAATTTTTTCTGATGCTCTGAGGTATCACCAGGGACTATTTTAGGTGGCAATATAGCCATTCAGAATCATTTTTACGACTTGAGCATTTTTTCATGAGCATTGCAATAAGCACCATACCAATATAACAGAGCAGTCTAACATAGGGCGTTGGATCAGTTAATAAGCAAGCCCCCTCCCCAAGTAATTATCAGTGGTTTTCATTTTTTAAAATCATACTAAAGACAATAATTCACCTTTCCATGTGAAAAATAAATCAAACAACTCCAATGTATAGGAGCAATGATTATGGGAAAAGTCTCAGAACAAACCATGTTTCAAAAATCTGAAAGAAATTTACTATGAACTACTCTCTTCCATATTCAAAGATAGTTTCTAACCAAATTTCATTTTAATTTCAGGTTAAGAATGCCATTGATCTGTGGAGGTAAGGAGAGACCAGAATGAGAGCTCCCTTTAGATTTTTGGGAGGGCATTTTTAACTGTTCGATTAAACAAGCTATCTATATATGTGACAGGTGGCAGACATGTGGCCTATAACTGGGTCTATATTTGAAGTCTTCTCAGCTTAGCAAGACATGCCAGAGCCTATGGCCTGTGTCATGCCCTATGGGTGTTTAGTCTATAGAAAAGATGATTCAGGGAGGATGACAGTCTTCAAATATTTGAAAACATATGGAAGAGGGAACAAACTTCTTCTGTTTGCTCCCAACGGGCAGCAGCATGAATAATTGGTAGAAGTTTTGGCTTCATTTAAATATAAACAATTTTAATATTTTGAGTTGTCCCAATGGTGAATGGGCTCCCTCAAGTAATAGCAGAGTCTGTATCACTAGAGGTTTTCAAGTGAAATCAGGTCAACAGATTGTCGGTGATGTTAAAGATGGGATTCCTAATCACTGAGAGGAGAAAATATAGGTAGGTTCCTTTTAGCTCAAATTCTGTGGATCGTGGGTCTTCCTTTTTCACTAGTCTTTTTTTCCTTCCACCTTCTAGCATGCTCAAGTATTTACTATCTTTAAAAAAAAAAAAGGCTCATTTGATTATTCTATCTTATGCAAATTATCATTATTTCCTTTTACTTTCAAGCTCCTGGTCTATATGTATCGCTTCCAATTCCAATCCTTGATTTCCCTTTTAAAGCTTTATCAACTGATTTCTGCTACCAAATTCTCTACTAAAAAGGATATCTTTAAGATCATAATGGCCTTTCTTACCAAAACCAAGAGTTGTTTTTTTTTTTTCTTCTTCAGTCTTCTTCCTCTTTGACCCATCTATATAGCATGTGACACTGTCAATTACTTGGTTTCTTCCTTTAAAATGACTCTGGGGCTTTATAAGACTCTCTTGGATTACTGTCCTCTGCATTCCTCTAATCTTTACATCTAGACTCACTTAATTCCCATCTCTATGTCCTCCCTTCTTCCCATACTTTCTAAAATGAATTCTGGCACTGTTCAGAGGAACATGCTCCTTCATCAGGAGATGAGCTGCTTGGCCTTCCTAGTATTTCTACTGACTCTAAGTCTCAACAAGATCCTGCCTTAAAGCTCAGTTCCAGGATCTGGTGGTCTAGCCTGTCCAAGCCTCAGCACTGAAGTCAAATACTTGACTCAGGTGACTTCACAGTTGAGGGAAAGAATTTCTCTATGGACAAAGTGAGTAATGAAATGATAAGGTTTCTTCTTCATCTAAAGTGGGGAGAATATAAGAAATAAAGTTTCTTTTATTATTTTTTATTATACTATTATACTATAATATGCTATATTATACTATTATATGTATATATAATAGTATAATATAGTATATTATAGTATAATATCATGTGTGTACATATATATGTATATGTATATACATATATATGTACACACACATAATATTATACTATTATTACAGAGTAAAGTTAGGTAAATTTGCAATTCAGTGAATATTCACTTAGTACCTGCTATGCACCAGGAACAGAATTATGTAAGAGTGCCCAGAATTAAGAAGAACAATGCAGTGTGTGAGAAGCAGTCTGGATTTGGGATTAGTGGATCTGCTCTAGAATCCTTGTTTTACCACTTTCTAGCTATGTGACCTTAGATCAGTCATTCATCTCCTCTGAGACACAGCTTCGTTGTTTGTGAAAAAGAGGTAGAATGGATGTTCTCTTCTAGATGGGGGGTTGGCAAGTCATTAAAATCTTCACAGAGAAGGTGACACCAAAGGTGAACCCCAAGAGAAAAGAAAGAAGTCAACAAGGGGAGAGGGGGCAAAGAAGAATTCAGGTCCAAATGATGATCACATAGATGCATGGAGCTGAAGAGGGCAAGATGAGATGTGGATGACATGAGTAGCACAGTTTGTTCAGAATTCAGGGAAGTGTAATAAGATAAGCAGGTGAGACTGTCCCCTACTCTTCTCTATGAACTCAACCTCCCTACCCCAGCCACCTTCCCCCTTGGAGGATTCTCATCCTCAGTGTGATGTATGGAAGGTGGGTCCATATCTAAGAAACTAACAAAGGTTTACTTAAAAAGGGGGAAGGTGGAAGAAGGAAATTAGTATTTTTTATGCAATACTATGTTCCAAACACTTTATAAATATTGATTTAATTTTCACAACAACTCTATGAGGTAGAAGCTATTATGCTTTCCCATTTTACAGCTAAGGAAACAAAGGCAGAAGTTAAGTCATTTTTCTCAGGATGATATAGTTAATAACTATCAACTCAGACTTCCCTGATACCAAGTCCAGAAATCGATTTATCATGCCACCTAGCTGCCTATCCAGAAAGGAAGAATTCAAATGGACAAGTAAGTATATACTTCCAAGGATTGTGATTTCACTGATGTGGACATTCCCTCTACTGATAAAGATCACAAGCTATCCATGCCTTTTCAGTCTGTGTCACTCTACTCTAATCCATGTCCTCCCAAAGGCCAGCATAGGATGTCCACTCAACATCCTTGAGAACTTTCTAATGACCATAACCTGAATAAAACAGCACTTTAAATGACATACGATCCTATGTCCCATCCATTTAAATCAACCAACATCTATTAAGTAACTATGGTGCAAAAAGTATACATGTTCATCAAGCCAATCTCTTCATTTGTCCCTCATGTAGAAAGAAGAAAACACTAGGAGGCAGATCACCTAGATTCTGCTGTTACTTGTCTATTTAACGTAGTTTAAAAAATCACTCCCATTCATTAGGGTTTGCGTTCCTCATCACAAAAACAAGAAGATAAGAGCTACCTGTCCAAGAAGAAACAAGTGGCTATAGAAGGGACATTTCCCCTCAATGAAAATCTTGAAGCAGAAGCCAGATGATGGATTGTTGAGCACATGATAACAGGGATTTCTGTTCAAGTTCAAGTTAGGTCAGGAGTCCATGAAGGCTTTTCCCAATTCTGGCATCCTGGGATTCTGTAACTGGAATAACTCTAAGTTACCGTCTAGATCTATGTTTGGTTGTCTATGACTCAGGCCCAGTTCAAGTCAGTCAATGTATAAATCACATGTTATATGCCTTTAGAGGAGGGTAGCCTGATCTGAGGAACCTGATTTGCTTTACTAGACACATACATAAACGGGCATTGGCATTCTGGTTTCCAAATGATGCTATGGGGAATTGAGTTAATGGGAATCTGACTGCCTGGGCCTGATCAATTCTGGGTTAACTGATAACAGAGCTGCTGGTCCAGCAAATTTGAAACACCAGGCACTGGTGGTTAGGGGAAGGACACCCCCAAAACAACTCAGCCTAGCCTGTCAAAAATGCAGCCAAAGGATGAAACACAACCAGCAGGGGGTTAGGAATTTAAACTCCCCCCAAAAAAATCATTTACAGAAAGGAGGGAGAGGCAGAAATGAAGCTTTGGGATAGAGATGAATTTCAGTTTTGCTAACAGGCCCTAAAGGACAAGAATCACTGGGCTAGCAAGAATTGCTAAAACTCCAGAACAAAATGAATTAGAAATAAAAGGATCGACTAAGGAGATAATGAAGAATAAACAGGTTAGTGAGGAAACACCTATCCTAATAATAAGGGGTGATTGTCTTTATGGTGACAGGACCTTGTCTCCAGAAAAAATTCAAAAGCTTATCACCTATACTTCATGCTAAGGGGGACTTATCCTTACCTGGAGACTATACATCACTGAACACCAGCTGGGGTTCACAGCGGGGTGGAACAATTCACAAACATATTAATTTTCTGTTGGCAATTGGATTCTGAAAGCTAATTGTTTGTTTAACTAAGAGGTTCTGTCTTAATTACATGCCACTAGTGGCCATTAATAAATTAAACTAGGTTCAGATTTTTTGCAAATTTCCCATTTCCCATCAGGAAGCCAGGCTCAGAGACTCTGACATGCTATCACCTCTGATCAAGCCATAAAGTCTTACTTAAGCAATTAGCTTTTCAAACTGAAATAGAGACAGGACAATTGGTAAATTTGCTAATTGTTCTTCCCTGCTGGGAACACTGGTCAGGTCTTTAAGGATTATAATTACAGGTCACAATTCACAATTAGAGAATTTTTAGGAAGGGATCTCAGCTGATTCGACCTAACCCTTCAAAAAGTCTTCATTATAATACACATCTGAAGAGTGGAATCTAGAAGTAGAACCCCCTACCTCCAGAGACAGGACATTCACTTTGGGATGACTGCTCAAAGGATTATCAGGATTCTTCCCCTTAACCAAACCACTTCTATCCATGGCTCCTGTTTCTATCTTCTGGAGACAAACAGAAAAAATATAATCCCTCGTCCACATAAGAATATTTCATATACCTGAAAACAGCTATCATCTTCTCCTCTCTTTTTACCCTCCCCCTCATCTTCTATCCCCAAGGCTAAATATTGCCAGTACCTTTAGCTGATCATCAGATGAGACAGATTCAAGACCCTTCCTTCATCTTCCTAATTTTTCTCCCTTCCTGACTCTCCAGCTTACCACTAATGTTCCTAAACTTTGGCAATAAAAACTAATCAGTCTATGGCTGTTTTATGCAAAGTAGCTACATATTTGCAGCCCCTGCTGCTGGGGAGGCTAAAGCTGATAGATTATTTGCCTTCCATTCTCCTAATTTGCACCCAGGATTCCTGATTTGCACCAGTATTGTGAGCCTTCATGAGTGGAATATCATGATACTGCCTAAGGAGGGGCAATCTAGTCCAGGGATAAAATAAAGAGTGCCAAAGCTTCTATATAGATCAGCGGCAGGATTGAGAAGAGGAGGGTGACCAAGAAAAGCAGAAAAGAGGAAAAGAAAAGGAGGGGTGAAAGAGTAGAGAGAAGTGAAATGAAGGAAAAGGAGGAGAAGGAGAAAAACAGGGGGCAGAGAAAGGGAAGAAAGAGAGGAAGAGAGAGAGAGGTGTGGGGAGAGAGGAGAAGAGTGACAGGGGAGAGAGAAAGACAAGGAGAGGGAGGAAGGGAGAGAGGGAGGAAGGGAGAGAGAGAGAGAGAGAGAGAGAGAGAGAGAGAGAGAGAGAGAGAGAAAGAGAGACAGAGACAGAGACAGAGACAGAGACAGAGAATGAATGTTTCCATTCAACCTACTCTGGATTTTTCATTAAACTCTTTTTCCAAATATAGGCTGCTTCTAAGTAGAAGCCAGACCAAGCTCCCCCTTCTCCTGCAGGATAAATGAGAGAATATGAATGAATAAGTAACATCAATGTAAGGCTACATTCATAGGATCTAAGATATCAAACTAGAAAGAATCTCAGAGGCCATCCAGTTCAATTCCCTAATTTTAAAGAAGGGGAAACTGAGACTTGGAAAGGTTAAATGACTCTCCTAAGTCATCCAGATATTAAACACCAGAAGTAGAATTTTAACCGAGGCCCTTTAGCTCCAGAGCTAGTATTCTTTCCATTGTGCATGTTACAGAACCCTGATTCAATCTCTTATTTTATACAAGGAAGATTTAGATACAAAAAAAAAAAACAAAAACAAAAAAAACAGGAACTTGACTGGATGTGATATCTATCTCCCGATTTTAAAATGGTTTTTGTTACAAGCCAAGCTAGCGAGAAGTACAGCTATCATCATCATCATTCCTACTTTAAAGAGGAAACTGAAGTTCAGGGAACTTCAACCACTCCTTGTCTGTTGGTAGTACATAGCAGAGCTGATATTCAAACGCAGGTTTTCTTATTCCAAGGCCAGGAGGCCTCCCCTATAGGACAACAAAGATTGTCGATTAGCATTATAAATAGAGGGAAGCCATGATAGGGATTTGATTCATACCATTTAATAGCCATCTACCTCCTGCGCAGCAATGTCCCAGACACTTTGCCCAGTACCACTGATGATCCAAAAGCAGTGAGCATGTCCAAAAGCAAAAGGTCAACATTTCTCTGTAAAGCAAATGATTTAAGTTCAAAGAGCTTTGGAAGCTATTCCAGCCCAATTCAGAATTGGGATACACAATAATCTGCCAATGGGACAGAGCAAGAATGTGAACTTGGGCCATCTGCTGTCAAATCTGGGACTTCTCTCCCAGTGCCACAGCTGCCTTCAGGGTAAATCAAAACATTTTTGGACTCACCTGTTGGGAATCACTGGTGTGAAGCAATATGTTTACATTCCTGAGCTAATATTCACACTAATTGACACCTTTGAGTCAACATTAATTGGATAGTGGAGGAAATTCCCCAGAAATGTGTAGCACAGAAAATATGAAGGAAAAGATATACTGGGTATTAAAGGAAGGAAACCATTAACAGTTGATGATTTTTAACTGGATAAATTGGGCAAAACATAATGGTACTACCAGTGGGGAGCATTGCTGAAGTCAAGCCAATCACTAAGACTGGGGAGAAAATGATGCCACCAAATGCTTCAAAAGATGGGAGACTTTTCTGATGTAAAAGTGGTGAAAGTTTGCCATATCCCTTTAGAAAAGCAGGAACAAGGTAATGTTTGGGACTGTATCAATAGTAGCAAAGCAGCATGCCTGGCATGGTATCTTAGGTAAGAAAGAACTGCCCTCCTTTGAAGCAGAATAGTGGCACAGTGGGTAGAATACTGGGTAGAGTGGTAGAGTAGGGAAGAAATCATGAAGATCTGAGTTCAAATCCATCCTCTGACATTTATTAGCTCTATGACTTTGGGCAAATTAACTTGACCTGGTTGCCTCACTTTTCTCACAGTAAAATGGTGATATTAACATGTAATGAATAAGTACACACAAGCCATATACAAGATAAATGAGAAATAATTAACAGAATGAAGGCACTAGAATTAAGATGGGTGGGAAAAGCTTCCAATACAAGATGGGGTTTTAGTTAGTAATTAAAGGAAGCCAGGAAGGTTGATAGAGAGAGTGGAGAAGGAGAGCATTCCAAGCATGGGAAACAGTCAAAGAAAATGCTCGGAATAGGGAATAGAGTCTTGATGAAGATGATCTATGACCAAATACAGTCAATAACATTTTGAAGCATAAAATATTAGACCTAAAAGGGACCTTGATTATTTCTCATCTTATTCTGTCATTTTACAGTTGAAAAATCTGAGGCTCAGAGAGATTGGGTAACTTCTCTGGTGGTCACACAGAAAATTAGTAACAAATATGGGATGAGAACCCAAATTCTCTCCTGTCTAGTCCCATGCTTTTCCTTCTTCCAGTATCATGGACAGATGAGTGAAGAGATATTCAGAGGTAATCAATATGCAACCTTTCTTTCCCCTCTTATTTGGCTAGCCTGGAATACTGCTTAGGAGAGTTTAGACCCTGTCTCAGTGCCCTTCAAGGTGTCATAAAATTCATGCAAGAAAATCTTTCTTTGCTTTTGAAAAGGGCAGTGATTCCACTTACTCATCAGAAAAACATGAACCCCTTAGCTCCTAATTTAGAATTTATTTCCTCTAAGTCTCACAGATCAAAATGATATCAATTCCACATGATTTCAAGGGGTGGTAGCTGACAAAAATGGAAAACCTGGATAAGGTGCTTTAGTTATATATGATTTTTCCATCATGTCACTACAATAATTCCCAAGACGGACCATCCTCAGCCACCAAATCATGCTTAACCATCTTTTTTCTATATTATCTGCTGGCTGCTCCTGCTCTGACCCCCAACCTGGACCTCTAGTTTCTGCCCTGGGACCATGTTGTCTGATCACAGAAAGTTCAATTATATATATATATATATATATATATATATACATATATATATATATATATATATATATATATATATATATGTAGTTTTGTATGTCAACGTGTACCCATGAAGATCTTATATGTATATATAGTGGCCCCTGATTCTCTCTGAGTTTGACACCAATGTTTCTCAGCATCACAGAATTACTGACTCTCAAAGCTGGAAAGTATCTGAGCTCCTCTAGTCTAAAGGATCTTGATTTGAGCTTCACAAACCCCATCTTTGTAGATAGATTTAAGGGATTCCCTAAAATTGGATAGGGAAAAATCACATCTTTATTTGCACTAATCTTGAAGTGAAATTTAGTCTATCACTCAAGTATGAGTGTAGACAACCAACCAGCACCTGTGGCTGCTGCTAATAGAAATCACAATTTTTTTTACATCATATTATAACTGTTGAAAATACCTTGAAATATCATTTTGTTTATCATTTGCTAAATTACTGTAGCTATAATACCTGCTGTCAGACATATTATAATATTGCAATTCTGTTTGCTTAATATTTACATAACCATATTTCTTTTATAACTGATTTCAAACCAACCATTCTGGAGAAAAATTTGGAACTATGCCCAAATTGCGCCACCCTTTGATCTAGCATTCATTGTCTCTACTTGGCCTGTATCCCAAAGAGATCATAAAAGGAAGGACAGGACCCACACGTGCAAAAATGTTTGTGGCAGCCCTTTTTATAGTGGCAAGAAACTGGAAACTGAGTGGATGCCCATTCATTTGGGGAATGGCTGAATAAGTTATGGTATATTATTATTGTTCTGTAAGAAATGATAAGCAGGCAAATTTCTAAAAACTCGGAAGAGACTTCCATGAACTGATGCTGAATGAAGTGAGCAGAACCTGGAAAACATTGTACACATTAACAAAATCATATGTGATGATCAACAGTGATGGACTTGGCTCTTCTCAACAATGCAGTGATTCAAGGCAATTCCAAAAGACTTGGAATGGAAAATGCCATCTGCATCCAGCGAGAGAGCTATGAAGACTGAATATGGATGGAAACATAGTCAATTCACTTTGTGTTTGCTTTTTTCTCATGTGTTTTTCCCTTTCGGTCTGATTTTTCTTCCATTACATGACAAATAAAAAAAAAATTTTAAAAGAATTGCACAAGACAACAGACCTGGAAAACAGATCCAGGAGAGACAATCTGAGAATCACTGGACTTCCAGAAAAACATGATGAAAAAAAGAGCCTGGACACTATTTTCCAGGAAATTATCAAAGAGAACTGCCCAGAAGTCATAGGAACAGAGGAAAAAATAAACATTGAAAGGATTCATCGATCACCCACTGAAAGGGATCCTAAAATCAAAACACCAAGGAATATAGTGGCCAAATGCCAGAACCCTCAGGCAAAGGAAAAAATACTGCAAGCGGCTAGAAAAACCCAATTCAAGTATCAAGGAGCCACAATAAGGATCACCCAGGATCTGGCAGCATCCACATTAAAAGATCGAAGGGCCTGGAATATGATATTCCGAAAGGCTAAGGAACTTGGTATGCAACCAAAAATAACTTACCCAGCGAGAATGAGCATCTTTTTCCAGGGAAGAAGATGGACATTCAACGAAGTAAGCGAATTTCATCTATTTCTGATGAAAAAACCAGAACTTAACAAAAAGTTTGATCTACAAATATAGAACTCAAGAGAAATCTAAAAAGGTAAAGATTAATCTTGGGAACTATATTTTGACTATATAGATGTATAAAGAATACATGTATACCTTGTTCTAGAAACTGATGTGGAAAGGACATTGTACCAGAAAAAGGGTAAAGTGGGAGTAGTACATCTCATGAAGAGGCATAGGAAACCTATTATATCTGAGAGAAAGAATGGAGGGGGATGAATATAGTGGGTATCTTACTGCCTTCAGAATTGGCTTTAAGTGAAAAATCTTAAGACATATTCAATCTATGGTGAAACTTCTCCCACCTCATTGAAAAGTGAGAAGGGAAAAGTGAAAAGGGAAGGAATAAGCTAAGCGGAAGGGAATACGAGAACTGGGAGGGAAAGGAGTAAGATAGGGGGAGGAACTCTAAGGCGGGGGGAGGGATACTAAAAAGGGAGGGCTGTGAGAAGCAAGTGGTGCTCACAAGCTTAATACTGGGAAGGGGGGAAAGAGGAAAGAAGGGAGAAAAGCATAAACCGGGGTTAACAAGATGGCAAGTAATACAGAATTGGTCATTCTAACCATAAATGTGAATGGGGTAAACTCACCCATAAAGAGGAAGCGGTTAGCAGAATGGATTAAAAGCCAGAATCCTACAATAGGTTGTTTACAGGAAACACACCTGAAGCGGGAAGATACATGCAGGTTAAAGGTAAAAGGTTGGAGCAAAATGTACTATGCTTCAGGTGAAGTCAAAAAAGCAGGGGTAGCCATCCTGATCTCAGATCAAGCTAAAGCAAAAATTGATCTAATTAAAAGAGATAAGGAAGGACACTATATCTTGCTAACGGGTAGCATGGATAATGAAGCACTATCTATATTAAACATATATGCACCAAGTGGGGTAGCATCTAAATTCTTAAAAGAGAAACTAAGAGAGCTGCAAGAAGAAATAGACAGTAAAACTATAATAGTGGGAGATCTTAACCTTGCACTCTCAGAATTAGATAAATCAAACCACAAAATAAATAAGAAAGAAGTCAAAGAGGTAAATAGAATACTAGAAAAGTTAGATATGATAGATCTCTGGAGAAAATGTAATGGAGACAGAAAGGAATACACTTTCTTTTCAGCAGTTCATGGAACCTATACAAAAATTGACCATATATTAGGACATAAAAACCTCAAACTCAAATGCAGTAAGGCAGAAATAGTAAATGCATCCTTTTCAGACCACGATGCAATGAAAATTACATTCAACAAAAAACCAGGGGGAAGTAGACCAAAAAATAATCGGAAACTAAATAATCTCATACTAAAGAATGATTGGGTGAAACAGCAAATCATAGACATAATTAATAACTTCACCCAAGAAAACGACAATAATGAGACATCATACCAAAATGTATGGGATGCAGCCAAAGCGGTAATAAGGGGAAATTTCATATCTCTAGAGGCCTATTTGTATAAAATAGAGAAAGAGAAGGTCAATGAATTGGGTGTGCAATTAAAAATGCTAGAAAAGGAACAAATTAAAAACCCCCAGTCAAACACTAAACTTGAAATTCTAAAAATAAAAGGTGAGATCAATAAAATTGAAAGTAAAAAAACTATTGAATTGATTAATAAAACTAAGAGTTGGTTCTATGAAAAAACCAACAAAATAGACAAACCCTTAGTAAATCTGATTTAAAAAAGGAAAGAGGAAAATCAAATTGTTAGTCTTAAAAATGAAAAGGGAGAACTCACCACTAACGAAGAGGAAATTAGAGCAATAATTAGGAGTTACTTTGCCCAACTTTATGCCAATAAATTCGACAACTTAAATGAAATAGAAAAATACCTCCAAAAATATAGCTTGCCCAAACTAACAGAGGAAGAAGTAAATATCCTAAACAGTCCCATCTCAGAAAAAGAAATAGAACAAACTATCAATCAACTCCCTAAGAAAAAATCCCCAGGACCAGATGGATTTACATGTGAATTCTACCAAACATTTAAAGAACAATTAACTCCAATGCTAAATAAACTATTTGAAAAAATAGGGATTGAAGGAGTCCTACCAAACTCCTTTTATGACACAGACATGGTACTGATACCTAAACCAGGTAGGCTGAAAACAGAGAAAGAAAATTATAGACCACTCTCCCTAATGAATATTGATGCTAAAATCTTAAATAAAATATTAGCAAAAAGATTACAGAAAATCATCTGCAGGATAATACATTATGACCAAGTAGGATTTATACCAGGAATGCAGGGCTGGTTCAATCTTAGGAAAACTATTAGCATAATTGACTATATCAATAACCAAACAAACAAAAACCATATGATCATCTCAATAGATGCAGAAAAAGCATTTGATAAAATCCAACATCCATTCCTAATAAAAACACTTGAGAGCATAGGAATAAATGGACTTTTCCTTAAAATAGTCAGGAGCATATATTTAAAACCATCAGTAAGCATCATATGCAATGGGGAAAAACTGGAACCTTTCCCAGTAAGATCTGGAGTGAAGCAAGGTTGCCCACTATCACCATTATTATTTAATATCGTATTAGAAACACTAGCCTCGGCAATAAGAGTCGAGAAAGATATTAAAGGAATTAGAGTAGGCAATGAGGAAACCAAACTATCACTCTTTGCAGATGATATGATGGTATACCTAGAGAACCCCAGAGATTCTACTAAAAAGCTATTAGAAATAATTCATAATTTTAGCAAAGTAGCTGGCTACAAAATAAATCCCCACAAATCCTCAGCATTTTTATACATCACCAACAAAACCCAACAGCAAGAGATACAAAGAGAAATTCCATTCAGAATAACCGTTGATACCATAAAATATTTGGGAATCTATCTACCAAAGGAAAGTCAGGAATTATATGAGCAAAATTATAAAAAAGTCTCCACACAAATAAAATCAGACTTAAATAATTGGAAAAATATTAAGTGCTCTTGGATCGGCCGAGCAAACATAATAAAGATGACAATACTCCCTAAACTAATCTATTTATTTAGTGCTATACCAATCAGACTTCCAAGAAAATATTTTATTGATCTAGAAAAAATAACAACAAAATTCATATGGAACAATAAAAAGTCGAGAATCTCAAGGGAATTAATGAAAAAAAAAATCAAATGAAGGTGGCCTAGCTGTACCTGATCTAAAATTATATTATAAAGCAGCAGTCACCAAAACCATTTGGTATTGGCTAAGAAATAGATTAGTGGATCAGTGGAAAAGGCTAGGTTCACAGGACAGAATAGTCAATTATAGCAATCTAGTGTTTGACAAACCCAAAGCCCCTAACTTCTGGGAAAAGAATTCATTATTTGATAAAAACTGCTGGGATAATTGGAAATTAGTATGGCAGAAATTAGGCATGGACCCACACTTAACACCATATACCAAGATAAGATCAAAATGGGTCTATGACCTAGGCATAAAGAACGAGATTATAAATAAATTAGAGGAACATGGAATAGTTTATCTCTCAGACTTGTGGAGGAGAAAGAAATTTGTGACCAAAGATGAACTAGAGACCATTACTGATCACAAAATAGAAAATTTTGATTACATCAAATTAAAAAGCCTTTGTACAAACAAAACTAATGCAAACAAGATTAGAAGGGAAGCAACAAACTGGGAAAACATTTTCACAGTTAAAGGTTCTGATAAAGGCCTCATTTCCAAAATATATAGAGAACTGACTCAAATTTATAAGAAATCAAGCCATTCTCCAATTGATAAATGGTCAAAGGATATGAACAGACAATTTTCAGAGGATGAGATTGAAACTATTACCACTCATATGAAAGAGTGTTCCAAATCATTATTGATCAGAGAAATGAAAATTAAGACAACTCTGAGATACCACTACACATCTGTCAGATTGGCTAAGATGACAGGAAAAAATAATGATGAATGTTGGAGGGGATGCGGGAAAACTGGGACACTAATGCATTGTTGGTGGAGCTGTGAACAAATCCAACCATTCTGGAGAGCAATCTGGAATTATGCCCAAAAAATTATCAAATTGTGCATACCCTTTGATCCAGCAGTGTTTCTATTGGGCTTATATCCCAAAGAAATACTAAAGAAGGGAAAGGGACCTGTATGTGCCAAAATGTTTGTAGCAGCCCTGTTTGTAGTGGCTAGAAACTGGAAAATGAATGGATGCCCATCAATTGGAGAATGGCTGGGTAAATTGTGGTATATGAATGTTATGGAATATTATTGTTCTGTAAGAAATGACCAGCAGGATGAATACAGAGAGGATTGGCGAGACTTGCATGAACTGATGCTAAGTGAAATGAGCAGAACCAGGAGATCATTATACACTTTGACAACGATATTGTATGAGGACATATTTTGATGGAAGTGGATTTCTTTGACAAAGAGACCTGAGTTTCAATGGATAAATGACGGACAAAAGCAGCTACACCCAAAGAAAGAACACTGGGAAACGAATGTGAACTATCTGCATTTTTGTTTTTCTTCCCGGGTTATTTATACCTTCTGAACCCAATTCTCCCTATGCAACAAGAGAACTGTTCGGTTCTGCAAACATATATTGTATCTAGGATATACTGCAACATATCCAACATATAAAGGACTGCTTGCCATCTAGGGGAGGGGGTGGAGGGAGGGAGGGGAAAAAAAAGTCGGAACAGAAACGAGTGTCAATATAAAGTAATTATTAAATAAAAATTAAAAAAAAAAGAAATGCTCCTAATTCTAGAATGTTCGAATGAGTCACAGCATTCAAACTTAAACTTCAAATAAGTTCTTACATTCTACAAACAGCTGAGCTCATCGTGAACTTCAAAACTTCAGAAATGCTCTAATTTCTCTGAAAGCTATTTCATCTATATTTTAATATTAAAATTAATACCTATATAATCAAGGGGACTGTATACCCAGGCCTTGGAGTTAAGAGAGGAAATATTTAATATAAAGAGATCTCACCTAAGGTCAACAGAGAATAATGATGGCTAATTATATCTTTGGAAATGATTTCTTTTTTTTCAAATACATACAGAGATATTGTGTTGCAAGACTGAGAAGATGCTTTTAAAAATAAGCAAAAAGGCAAAGAAGAAATGGAAAGTATCAATTTATCATTTAACTCAGCTATTCCTGTCAAAGAAATCTAATTTAGATCAAATACATTTAGGTCCATTTTTCTTGGCCTTGTTGTTTCTTAAATTAAACAAACACATATTTGGTAAGCACTAACTTTGTGTCTATCCTGGAGCTAGATGCCATGGGAACTAGAGGCAGGGAAAATGACAAAGCCCCTGGTGTATCTGGAACTGGTAAGGAAAATAGCCTAATGAGAGAAAGAGATCATGTCAAAAGTGGGAAGAAAAACCAAAATCATATTTAAAATAATGGAAGAGTAGATTGGAGTGGGGGAATATATAGAGCTTCTGTCCACTCAGAAGCAACCTGAATTTAATAATCCACTGTTCATCAAACCCATGGAAAGAAATTACTTGTGAAAGAACTATGTACCTGAGAAGAATTTTTGAAAAAAGTGGTAAACAGTCTGGCAGAAATTAGGTTTAGACCATATTACATGTTATCATATTACATGTTAAGTTCAAAACACATATGAAACCTAATTAATAAAGGTCACACCAATAAAAAAATTATAAGTTCACCAGAACAGGTTTTTTTTTAAATCTCTCTCATTTTGATATAACATGCATATTAAAATATATTTTCCACCTTCTCATCTCAGAAAGCCACATCTTACTAAAAAGCAAGGAGGAGGAAGAAAATAAGATATTTCATCAAAATAAACTGAAACAATGAAAAGTCTGACATTATTTATAGTGTTTCACACATCCAGAATTACCCAAAGAGATAAATGTGATTTCTCATGACTCTTCTTTGAGACCAAGACTGGTAATAATGTCAACAACAACAGCTAGCCTTTAACGTAGAACTTTAAGCAATGCAAATTTCTCATATGCCTTCACAGGATTCTGACTCAAATATTACAACTGCTGTAGTTATAATGCATCCTGTTCTCCTGGTTCTATTTACTTTCTTTGAATTAGTTGATATAAGATTCACCGTTTCTCTGTATTCATCACACTCATTCTTTCTTACAACACAGTAATTTCACATTACGTTAATGGGCCATGAGTTGATTAGTCATTGCCTAAAAGATGGACATGTATTTTGTTTATGGTTCTTTGTTAATATAAAAAGTACTACTATAAATATTCAAGTCTTTCTTTTGAATATTGACATCTCTGGGGTATATGCATAGCAATGGGACTTCTGAGACAAACAATATGAACACTTCAGTCACTTTCATAGTATTAGTTCAAATTGCTCTTCAGAATAACTAAACACTTCAATATTTTGTTAGTGTTTTATTCACTAGTCTCAATATACCTTCCAATATTGACTGTTCACCTTATCTATTATCTCAGCCAATGTCCTAAGTAGGAAGTGAAACCTTAGAATTGTTTTAATTTGCATTTCTCTTACTATAAGTGATTTGGAACAGGTTTTCATATAGATAGTTTCCAATTCTTCTTTTGAGAGCCGTTTGCCCCCATCTTTCATTCAGCAATCATCTAATAGGGAGTGTATCTTAGAAAATAGACATTAAGCAGATAAAGTCCCCAAATTTTTGGATCCTTTGTGTTTGTTGCAGTGTTTTCAACTGTATGCAAATGAGATTCTCTCTTTTATCTTTTATGATTATTACTAACTCTTCTTTAGGAATCTATCTCCTAACTATGCCCAAAGGGCTATCAAATCATGCATACCCTTTGATCCAGCAATATCTCTACTAGGTCTGTATCCCAAAGAGATCATAAAAAAGGGAAAAGGGATCCACGCGTGCAAAAATGTTTGTAACAGCTTTTGTTGTGGTGGCAAGGAACTGGAAACTGAGTGGATGCCCATCAGTGGGGCAATGGCTGAATAAGTTATGGTATGAGGATGTAATGGAATATTATTTTTGTATAAAAAACAATCAGCAGGCTTATTTCAGAAAGGTCTGGAGAGATTAACATAAACTGATACTAAGTGAAGTGAGTAGAACCAAGAGAATATTGCACACAGCAACAAGATTATGTGATGATCAACTCTCTGTACCGGGCTCCTTTCAATAATGAGGTGCTTAGGACTAATTTGAATAGAAAGGTGATGGAGAGAGACATCTGCACCCAAAGAGAAGAGTATGGGGACTGAATGTGGATCACAACATAGTTTTTTCAGCTTTTGTTGCTATTTGCTTGGTTTTTTTCTTCCTCATTTTTCCCCTTTTTGATCTGATTTTTCTTTGCAGAATGATATAATGTAGAAATATGTTTAGAAGAATTGTACATGTTCAACCTTATATTGGATTACTTGCTGTCTAGGCAAATGGGTGGGAAGAAGGGGTGGAAATTGGAACATAAGGTTTTGCAAGAGTTGCTGAATTTGCAAGAGAATGTTGCATGTATTTTGAAAATAAAAAGCTATTATCAAAATTTAAAAAAATAATTTACTTCCTAATCAGGATTATGAAAAGTGCTTTTTATACCTATGGCTAACAGGATATATTCTTAAAGAAGAGCTAGTAGCAATCGCAAAAGATAAAATAGAGAATTTGATTACATAATATGGAAAAATATCTACACAAATAAAATCAATGCAGTCAGGATAAAGCTATCCTTACCTTAATATAATAAGTATCTCTTTATACAAGAATGATGCCCAAGATATAAAGGGAATTAGCCCAATTCTAAAATTATTTCTTGATATATAACTGATCTAAGAATATGAAGGAATAGTTCTCAAAAGAATTGCAAGCATATTTTAAAACTATTTTCAACCATATGAAAGATGATTCCAAATCACTATTAATAAGAGACATGCAAATTGAACAACTCTGAGCTTTCATCTCATATACAGCACATTGGCAAAGATATCAAAAGATAAGGACTGTGGGAAGACAGCTGTTCTAATTGGTAAATTGTACTGTTGGTAAAAGTGTAAATTAGTACAACTTTATGAGATTAATTTTAATAACTAATATATACCTACAATTTGACCCAGGGATTCTACTAATAAGCATATATCCCCAAAGAGGTCAATAATAAAACAAAAATGTTTCTTTAAGATGACTATTTATATCTATATCATATTCGTTTCTATAGCTATATCACCAGAGAGAGATATCTACATTTTTCATATTAACAAAGAGCCAGAAATACAAACATAGATGCCTAAGAGTTGGGCAATGGTTAAACAAGTTGTGGTACATGGATGTAATAGAATATTCTTATTCATGCTAAAAGAAAAGTTTAATTATAATGACCAGACCGAGACATGTAAACAGTTATTATATATATATATATATATATATATATATATATATATATATATATATATATATGTCTTTCTTCTCTTTCTTCTCTTTAGTGATGGTAGAATAGTATAAATATTATCATATTTGATGATGGTAAGGTTACTTTTGCTGAATGTTTTTCTTTCTTTTTAAAAAAAATTGTTGCAAAAGATGGTTTGTGTATTTGAGAGAGAGAAAGGAATGTATTTAGAAATAGAAGTAATTTAAAAATAAGATATAGATATAATTTTAAAAGAATTTTGGAATAATGAAAAATAATTACATTAAATCAACAAAGATTTAGGTGCCTTCTATGTACCAGGAACTAAAATTAAGTACTGATTCAAAGAAAGGCAAAAATATAGTCTTTGCTCTTAATGAGTTTACTGTCTATTGAGGGAAACAACACAAACAACTATGTACAAACAAATAAAATACATGATATATTGGAAATGATTTTAGAAGAAAGGCATTGATTCTGGGACTTAAGTCCCAGAAAGGATTCTTACAGAAAGTTGGATTTTAACTGGGGATATCAGAAAAGACACAAAATGGAAGTCAAGGAAGAGTGCATTCAGAAATAGGGGACAGCCAATGAAAAGAGCATTTAGTCAAGAAATGAAAGGTCCTGTTCCAGGAATAACAAGGACCTCCTTATCACTGGATCAGAGGCCATGGAGAAGAATAAGAACAACAGAAGTTTAGGAAGGTGTCAGTGTGTGAAATATATTAAAAACTAAAGAATTCTATATTTGATTCTGGAGATAATAGTCAATGGAATTTATTAAATAGGGAAATGATAGGGTCAGATCTACATATTAAGATCACTCTGACAACTGAGTAGACAATGGACTAGAGTGAGGGGAGACAAAAGGCAGATAGACTCACCAGCAAGCAATTGCAATAATTATAGTGTAAGGTGATGAGGGCCTGCATCAAAATGATAGCTGTATCAAAGGTGAGGAGGCATAGAGAAATGTTAAAAAAAAAAAAAGAGTCTGTAGGAAATGACAAGTGATTGGACACTGTAGGGAAGGAGAGACAGAGACAGAGAGAGGAGTTACACTTAGATGGTGAGTCAAAGTGACTAGGAGGATTGTGGTGCCCTTGAGAGTAGGAGGACAGTTAGGAAGAAAGGAAGTTTGGGGAAAAATTGTTCCACTTTGAATATATTGAGTTAAAGCATCTAAGAGATATAGTTCAATATGTATAACAAAGCAGTTAGTTGAAGATGTGAGGCTGGAGGTCAAAAGAAGTTAGGAATAAACAAGAAGATCTGAAAATAATCAACAAAGAGATAATACTCAACAGAGAGATGATAATCAAATCGATGGGAGCTAATATAATCACCAAATGAAATGGATAGAGGGAGAAGAGAAGGAACAGAACAGAACTTTAGGGGACACCTACAGTTAACAAGTGCTTCCCTTGTGAAGAGGAGACTGAACAAGGGTCAGATGGGAGAAAAACTGAGAGGGAGCAAATGTCATGAAAACCTAGAAAGAGAGAAGTCCAGGAGATGAGGCTGAGAATGTCATAGGCTACGATAGGTTAAGAAGAATAAGTAGTGAGGAAAGACCATTAGATTTAGCACTTAAGAAAACAATGATAATATGAAAGAACTTTTTCAATTGAATGATGATGTCAGAAGTCAGACTGCAGGAAGTAAAAAAGAGAGTGTGACGCAAAGAAGTGGAAGGACCAAATGATAGTTTTCTCAAAGAATTTAACCATGAAAAGGAAGAAACATAGAAGGTGAGAGTCAGCAGGGACAGCCAGATCAAATGAACGTTTTTGAGGATGTGTTTATGATATGGTGTGTTTATGACAGTAAGGAACAAGCCAGTTGACAGGGAGAAAAATTGCCAAGAGATAGAATTGAGTAAACAATTGAAATTGGTCATTTGATAGGGAACCTTGAATGCCACAATCAAGAGTTTGAAACTGAAGTGACACGTTAGAGCAATTTTATACCTTCTCAAATTGGGGAAATTGGGATTATAGAAGAATAATCTTATAGCTCTGCAGATAACAGTTATCATTTTTGTAATTTGAGATAGAGGAGACTGGAATTAAAGAGACAATAGGAATAATAGTCATCCAGGACTGATGAGCGTACTAGTCATGGAAACAGAATGGAATGAAGGAAGGAAGAATTCATAGGACTTGGGACCAGATGTGGGAGATGGAAGTACAGAATGACTTAGAAGTAATACAAAGAATTGGAGTTTATCATGGGAAAAGAAGGCAAGAGCATGGCAAGTTGGATTTCAGAAGTGATGAGTTTGAAGAAACAGCATGACATCCATGAGGATATCCCAGTTCCAGATTATTCCAAGTTCCTTCTTGTACCTTTAGTTAAAATTGTAAACACTACATGGACAACCATTTTCTTATTATTATATCTTTTTATTTACAAAACATATGCATGGGTAATTTTTTTCAACACTGACCTTTGCAAAACCTTCTGTTGCAAATTTTCCCCTCCTCCCTCCCACCCCTCCCCTAGATGGCAGGTAGTCCAATAGATGTTAAATATGTTAAATTATATGTTAAATCCAATATATGTATACATAGTTATACAGTTATCTTGCTGCACAAGAAAAATTGGATCTAGAAAGGAAAAAAAATCTGAGAAGGAAAACAAAAATGCAAGCAAACAATAACAGAAAGAGTGAAAATGCTATGTTGTGTTCCACACTCAGTTCCCACAGCCCTCTCTCTGGGTGTAGATGGCTCTCTTCATTAATGGACAATTGGAACTGGTTTGAATCAACTCATTGTTGAAGAGAGCCATGTCCATCAGAGTTGATCATCATATAGTATTGTTGTTGCTGTGTATAATGATCTCCTGGTTCTTCTCATTTCACTCAGCATCAGTTCATGTAAGTCTCTCCAGGCCTCTTTGAAATCATCCTGTTGGTCATTTCTTACCGAACAATAATATTCTACATTATTCATATACCACAATTTATTCAGCCATTCCCCAACCGATGGGCATCCACTCAGTTTTGTGTTTCTGGCCACTACAAACAGGGCTGCCACAAACATTCTTGCACATACAGGTCTCTTTCCCTTATTTAAGATCTCTTTGGGATATAAGCCCAGTAGTAGCACTGCTGGATCAAAGGGTATGCACAGTTTGATAACTTTTTGAGCATAGTTCCAAATTGCTCTCCAGAATGGTTGCATTCATTCACAGTTCGACCAACAATGTATCAGTGTCCCAGTTTTCCCACATCCCCTCCAACATTCGTCATTATCTTTCCCTGTCATCTTAGCCAATCTGAGGGGTGGGTAGTGGTATCTCAGAGTTGACAACCATTTGTTAACAGAATGAGAAAGTACAAACAATTTGTGAAGTCCAAGTAAAACTGTATATTGACATGCTGTCTCAGTGGAAGGTAAGGAGTATAACTCCATAGTGGCAAAGATTCGATTCTAACTCTGCTAACAGATATTTGCCTTTGAAAGGTAGAGAGGCCATATTGATTAACATATAGCATTAGCATATAACACAGATGTACTTCAATATACAACAATAGGAAGAGAAGGTATTCAGATCATTAGAATACCAATCTTCTCCTACCATAAAAAAATAAGCTAGTGGGGAAATCTATGAATTATATTTGTCTTCTGGGTACCACTTCAGTCTTATTTGAGTGCCCAGTGAATCTGATATTACTATTTTGCCCTTATTTGCCTAAGTGAGGAGAGATGGCAGTCATGAGTCCATGCCTCTTGGTCAAGTCCACCTCCCAACCCTTCACACACACCCCCAGGGGTAAGTAACCAAATCAGGCAGCAGCTGTTGCTGCTCCACATCCTGCTGCCCAGACCTCTGAAGGGATTGTCAACAGGCAGGCCCTCTCCATCAGCTCTGCCGCCTTCCCATTAAGAGTAAATAAGAGAGTTCAGCAATTTGGTGGGCTTTTTCCCAGATGCTACTCACTTCAAACAAGAGAGCCCATCTGTAGGCTAGCATTTTCAATAAGGCTGGATCTCTTCCCATCTAAAAAAGTAAATTTGATAACAACTGGAACGAGTTTATTGCTGTCTCTCACATCTCTTGGACAAAAGAAATGGACGGTAGCAAATAACACTGATGCTGCCTGCTCCCTCCATTACAGTAAATAAGTCATTGTGTCTATTGGCTATTTTTTCACAATCAGGGCTGCTATTCTTTCATTCAAAGTCTGAGAAATAATCAGAGAAGAAATGACCCTTTTCAAATGTTCCATGATTTGATGAGACTATGGTCTGCCCATTTAACCTGGATTCTTCCCCAGAGTTGCCTCATGGGATTCTTGAAAACCAAAGAATAATTAAAGCATTTCATCTGGCACTGTGCAATAGTGATAGCCTTGCCTGGAAATGTAGCAGAAGAATATTGACCAAAGTGATCTAGTCTAACAAGGATTGATTGAGCACCTACAATGTTTTAGGTTCTATGCTGATGCCTAAAAGGACAAAGATGAAACAAATAAAAAGTCCCTGCCCTCAAAGAGCTTACATTCTTTTGGAATGTACCCCAGGTCTGCTGATACTGTGATATATATAGATATAGATATAGATATAGATATAGATATAGATATACATACATATATCTACATATACATACATCATACACACACACACACACACACACACACACACACAATGAGTGGAGGGTAAGAGTAAGTTATAACCATCTGTAACCAAATACAAACCTTGGTAGCGTGAACAGATCCTTTTCTGTCCCTCAACTTTGGCCATAAATCTATTAATAATTTCTACTGGTTCAATGTTCTTATATGTAACATAGATTCTTTATCATTTTAAGTGCTGATATTATTATTAGTAGTAACGATACCACCACTATATTAATGATGATAATAATGGTAATGATAATGATGATGATGATGATGATGATGATGATGATGAAGATGATGATAGCAGGGTTAAGAAATGCTTCAGTTCCTCTTGGATTGCTGACTTTCATCCAAAAGCTCAGTTCAAATACCACCTTCCCAAGAAAGGCTTTTCTTCATACCTTCTCATCTGCCTCCTTTGTATTTACTTTATACACAGAAGTCCAAAATTGAGCTTGTGATATTTCCCCACACACCCTTTTCCCCATATAATCTCATCCTGGCCTACAACTCTGGGCTCATTTTCAGTGCTATATTATCCTAACAACACATAGTAAACCTTTGCCACATCTTGCCTTTCTTTCTTTACAATATCACCCACGCCCATAATCCAGGTTTAGATCTTCATCACCTCTCAAGCAAATGACTCTAACAACAGTCTTCCAACAGGTTTCTTTGCTGTCTGAGGCAGCCATTTTTTAAAGAAAAGAATCGACGGTTGGATTTATCAACTTCTTCCATGTTCTCTGGGAGACATGAAGTCACTGAGGTGAGGAGTAGAGAAGTGCCTGCCCTATGATCCCAACATCTGCTCTGAGGGCACAGAGCAAACTTAACTGTGCAAGTTACAAAGAAGTCAATTTTAGCTGAACATGAGGACAAGCTTCCTAACAATGAGAGATGCCCGCAAGTGGGATGGACTGCAGTTTTCCCTTTAGCGTAGGTCTCCAAGCATCACCTTAGGAGTGATGCTATAAACTGGATACTTATTGGGGTGTGACTTGGACTGGATGTACAAATGCAATCTGATTCATCTGAGAGATTCAGTAATGCATCTATGCGTTTATAGGTCAAGTAGAAAACGTGCCTTTAGGTCTATCCATTTAAAAGTAGCTTTCCATATACACTGTGACGATGGCCAACATCCTCTCTAACCACTACTTTAATTAGTTGGAAAATACATCATAGATGTGGAGAAAAAGAAGCAGCAGTAATGATGTGAACATGAATAAGGGAAAAAAAAGTCTGTGTCTTCCTCTAAACAAAGAAAATGAAGTCATAGGTACAGTACTTTCCCGATCTTGAGAACTGAGTGTCAAGGCACTTGTCAATTGGGAATGCTTCCTTCCCTCCACATCATTTGAGATAAAGGACAGTTAATTTGGGGGAGCAAACTTCAACTATGAAGAATGGTTCCCACACCTCAATTGCTTTGTAAATTAGTAGAAAATAAAACATAGGTAATTGAGCAGCATCTTGTCTAGTGATGTGCTGCTAACTTTTTTACATCAGGTCTCAGTTTCCTCATCTATAAATATGAAGGAATTGGACTACATCTCTAGGGTCCCTTTCAGCCCTACAGTTCTATGGTTCTGAGTCCAATTCTGTTAGTGACTTGGTATGCTTTCCTCCCCAGGAAAAGGATGATTAAGAAGAAGAATACTTACACACCCCCTACCCCACCCCCCACAATGAATCTGCAATATGGAAGTTCAGGGATGTTTCTATTCGGGAGGGAGAGAGTTAGGGGAATGGAGCCCTGATGAGGGCTGCTCTCATAGCACTAAATAAGTAACCACATATTAACCAATGACTATGCTTGGGATCCTAGTCAACTTCAAAGCCACTAGATCTACTGTTGGTGTCAGCTGACTTGTAATATCAGCACCAACCAGCCTCTGCTTGCTTAAACAAACAGCTGTTCCAGTGCCCACTTCGGATTTGACTACACTGGCCTGCCTTCTGGTCACCAGCACTTTTCTCCTCTATTTAGTTCTGACAAAAGTTGGAGAATTGAGAGAACCACTGTGTGTCTATTCATTTCCTCTACTGCCACCACTTCCTTTTGTTTCTTTTTGCTTATAATTAGGATACTCTTCCCATGAGAGCTGCTAAGACAACTCTGACTCGTGACCATTGTGACAAGGACAATTTGTTTCCTCGGGAATCCTTGATGAACAAATGAGCCACTCCAGCCTTTCTATTGTTTTTCTCCTTGTAGGTGCAGCACCAAATTATCTGACTTTTACAGTTCCAAGTTCCTAGGCAGAAGAATGGCACCATATTGACTCCCCAAAGCAGCAGAAGGTTAGTTAACGATGGATGAATAATAAAAAGGTATTTTTCTAACAGATACTTATGAATAATTGAATATTTTTATAAACAAGACAAAAATTCTGAACACTCTCACAGATGCTTCAAAGAGTAAGACAGATGGTAACAGATATGAATGACACTTGCCTTCCTTTTTCTATGTGGATGGCAGAGCAGGGGGCTATGGGGAATGGCAACATTAGCCTCAAAAGCCATTTTTGTTTTCCTACACATCAAAAACAGGGATCGATGATTGAGTAGGAGGAGGTCATTCTATGAATTCACAATGAAAGAATAATAATAACTGGTATTTCGGAAGTGCTTAAAACTTTTGCAAAGCATAAAGTCTTTCTTTAGAAATTCACTGGATCACTTTGAGGTAGGAACAATTATTATTATCATTATAACTGACATTTATATAGATAGCACTTGCTACAAGCCAGTCACTCTGCTAAGCACTTCACAAATAATATTACATTTGATCTTCACAAGAGCCCCAGGAAGAAAGTACTATTATTATTCCCATTTTGTAATCTAAAAAACTGAGAAAAACAGAGGTTAAGTACCTTGCCCAGGGTCACACAGAAAGTATGTGTCTGAGGCTAGACAGATTTGAACTCAGGTCTTCCTGATGCCAGGACTAGCACTGTATCCACCAAGTCACATAGTTTCTGAGACCAGTTTTTATAATGACAAGTAGAAGTCTACTGATGTACTTGTCCATGTAAAAAAAAAGAATGGGACTCTGTCTACTTCTGAGAGAGTCATGGTGAAATATAAAGAAAGGACCTTGGTGAGATCTGCTACACATACAAGTATTCTATAATTGGTCCCAGTTTGCCAACCACACAATAAATAGCCACCTCTTTGCTTTACTACAGCTGCATACCTGGGGCTGGCAGTACCATCAAATGGCACTGTTCAACCTATTCCCCATTTCTTGTTTTAGCTCTTCTCTTGCTTTGGCTCATTCCTGCTTCTTCCCAAATGATCGAAGAGAGTCAGTACTATATGAAGAAAACTCTCTGGCCTTCTCTATCTAGATGAACATATGACCTATGAATATAAGCCTTGATTCTTGTCCCCATGTTTGTTCTCTCACATCAAGCTAATCTGAAGGCTCCAACCTTGAGCGTTTTGAAAGTTCATATGAGCCCCTGGAGCTCCGAGACTCCAGAAATGGAGTCCATGCTGAGTTTTACAGTCAGTCTAGCATTAATGTCCATTAATGTATTAATGTAAAGAAGAACCTTCAAGATCCAGCTCAGTGGTAACTGCAATAAAGGCTCATCCAGCCACAGTACTAAATTGAATGTGAACTTGTTGAAACTAATGCTATGCAGACACTGCATTAAATCTGAGCCTGTTCTCCCCAGGGACCAAGATGGCAAGAATGTGCCCATGAGGCGACGGGGAGAAATGGCTGTATTTCTTGGTATATCTTCATAGGAAATAACCCTCTACAGAAGCTAATTTATTCTAAATAGTCAAATCAAACTGAGATACTATTAGTAAGTAATGATGTGAGCAACACAATGGGATGGAGGATCCACCTTTTACGATTAAAGAAACTTCAGATCTTCAGGGTATTCCCTAAAATCCTTAAGATATAATATAGCCAGCCTGGCTCTGGGATAATGAGATCACAATGAAGTCTGTATACAAATATTATTATATGTTCATTCAACAGATGAAGAAATTGAAGTTCAGAGAGAGGTTAAATGAATGCTACAAAATTATATAGGTTGTAAGTGGCAAAAGTAAAATCTGAATCCAAGTCCCCTTGACAAAAATCAAGAAGTTCCTTAAGTTGAGTAATTTAGCCACTGCACTACACTGCCTCTCGAGACAAGTATGTCTCCAATTTTGTAACAACTTCCATTACAGATCAAATCCAAATCAATTATTTCTTGGACTTGCTAGGTACTACAAAAGCCAGATGTGCCTAGAGGCAGCTTACTATAATGGGAAAATACTCTTATCAATTGTTCTTTACATGATCCTAGACTTCAGTTCTTCAGAGACTAACATTTCAGGACCCAAAATCATGAAAATCCCTAAAATGACACTGATGTTTTAAAAAGATAAGCTTTACTTTTAGGAAGAATGGTAGGGTCTATTAAGGCAACTAGAAGACTCAGTGGAGAGAACACTGAGTCTAGAGTCAGGAAGACCTGAGTTCAAATCCAGCATCACACACTTACTAGTCTGTGATCCTGGTCAAATCACGCAACCTTTGTTTGCCTCAGTTTCCTCATTCTCTTTGCCTTAATCCATTGGAGAAGGAAATGGCAAATCACTCAAAATCTTTGCCAAGAAAACTCCAGGTCTAGCATTGATGCGCTATGGTTCATGTGGTCATGAAGATCATGAACACCAATATGGAGTTAACTAAAGATTTTCACAATTTCTAAAGCTGACTGAGCCAACTCTCTTTCTTCTCTACAGAGAAGCAGCTGAGGATAAAGTATATGAAATGGTGAGTCTGGGGTCAAAAAGGCCCAAGTTCAAATCCAACCTCAGATACTTACTAGCTTTATGACTGGGTAAATCATGCAACCCTTGTTTGCCTCAGTTTCCTCATTTCTCAAATGTAAAATGGAGATAATACCTACCTCACAGAGTTATGAGGCCCAGTAATTGATACTTAGTAGGTAATTATACTTATTAAATTTATTAAATGTTCATTCCCTTCTTTTCCTCCTGCTGAATTCTGGACCTAACCCATTGACAACTTGCAGTGAATGTTCAAGATACATACATGCATATACACATACACACATGTACACACACATTTTGATGGGCAAGCTCTAGAGATATTCTATCCAACTACGTCTCTGAACAAATAAGCATTCTTTATCCCACTTGGTTTTCCTTTGTGGAGCATTAAGGCCAAATTTCTGAGTGATTTAGGGGGCTATGAAATGTTTGGGGCCTTGAAAAAATTAGCAAAATGTCATCTACAAATCAAATTATTGGGAGGACCTCATTGTCTCTATCAGCGACCTTAATCTGGGGTCCATGAAACCCTGGTGGATCTACAGAGAAATTTCAGGAACCATTTATGACCATGGATGCAAAAATATCACCTTTTTTCAATAAACACTAACTAAATACTTCCTTCAATAAGTTAACAACGTAATTTGGAGAAGGGGTTCATAGGCTTTACCAGAACTCCAGAAACACAAAATAAAAAGTTAAGATCCCTGGGTCTAGAGAGAATCGCTTTTGCATTGGAACTCTATGCTGTATCTCCCATATAACAGCAGTGAATATCTTTGGTAAGCATATGTCATCTTGTTTTATGCCTCCCTTAATCAGATAGAGACCAAGGTTATCTTTGTTATATATTGTCAGAACTATCTTAGGATTTTGAAATATGTATAGAAAGACATCTTTATGGAGAACAGGCTTTAAAGTAGCATTTTTCCACTGAAACAAGTGGTATTTTGTTTTTGTTTTTTTTAATCTTATGGCCAATTAATAATAAGCACCAAGCATCTTGTGTTCCCCACATATTTTGGTAAATCATGTGATGAAACAGAAATTGTAAATACAGAAATTGCTTGCAAAATCTCACTGGTTCCTTTCTGCTCTCATCAAGGACACCCACAATGTATGTGAAATTATTCTCATAAAACTTTACATAGATGGGAAAGTAGACACATAGATAGTTGTTAATGTTCTTATGGTGATTTGAGGGAGTAAATATAAAGTCTGAGATTTTTTCTTCCTTCAAATACATTTAGAATTCAGCCCTCAATACCCTCAAACTATCTGCTGATGCCAGTAATTGATCTCTTGTGGATGGGCTAGAGATAGTATACCTGCTTTTCCTATTTTATTTTCTACAATGCAATGTCCAACTCAAGTAATAAAGCAAGCCTGGTATTGTAAGTTAGAGTACAAAAGTGCTGACTTCACCCATCTTAGAAAAAAATATCTTATGAAGATCATGACAGATGTTTTCCATTTGTTCTGTCCATTGCCTTCTCAGTTCCATCCTTAGATGTCTTCGAATGCCTTTGCTTAGTGAAGCAGCTTGTGAAGCTTTCTTTAACTTGTTTCCTTTTCTGCTTCTTCTTCCTATGTTATGAGGTAGTTCTACTCCCATCTCCCACAATTCTTCTCTGTAAAATTTTATCCACAATTTACATTCTAAGCTGATGTTGCCATATCTCTCACTTGGCAGGTAGGCTGTGAGGCTTTGCTTACTTTTTAGAATCTATTGGTCTCCTTGATAGGAAAATTGATTAACATCATTTAAATATCAGTATGAAATTGTTATAATCAGTGTTGATGCTCTTCATTTTTTTGGCTTTAAAAAATTCCTTAAATACATAAGTTTGGAATTGTTCTAACGGTACACAGTATCACTGTCATCTTTCTTCTTTCTTCTAGCTTTATGTTAATATTAATCTATATTCTAATACATCAGTTGTTTTACTATATGCAAACAAATGATCAGAAAATGACTCCCACATCGGTAGCATCTTATCTGTCAAAATAAAATCAATTGTCGTGTCTGTGTGCATGTGTGTAAAGTTATCTGGTGCTTCCATGCTTAGTTTCCTTTGAATTCGTTTCTCAAAGAAAATATGATGTATAAAAGCCTTGACCTCTTCCATTTTTACATTCTAAACCACATTGTCCCACAGATTGTTTTTCATCACAGACTGATCTGATAGATAAAGAGATGGATTTGGTGGCAGGAAGGCCTGGGTTCAGGTCCTACTTTTGGTACCCACTACTTGGATGATCCTGGGCAAGTCCCTTAACCACCTAATGGTCCTAGGAAATTTTACATTGCAAAATGGATGTTGACCTGCATTGAGAGGTAGAGGGGGCTTTCAGTTTGGGTGGAGGAGTACCTAGAGCAATGAAATCACAAGTCTTTCCCTAATCTCAGTCTCTAACCTATGCCCAGCTTTGCTTTGATGTCATTAAGTAACAGAATTGAGTGCTGATTTAATTGGAAGGGTCTTGATGAATTATTCATAGAATTCCTCCAGCTCTTAACCCTTTGCTTGAGATGTTCACACAAGAGCTGTAATTACATTTCTTTTCACAAGTGTTTTTGTAAATCATGAGCACTGCAATACTAGAAGACCAAATGTCCCACAAAAATGATGCTTCTTTATTCCTTTAGATAAACAAAAAAACCAACTGTTCCAAATCCTTTATTTGCCTCTCCAAGGGGAACTGAGAAATATCTTTACATTTAGCTAAAGCATTCTTTCTGTTCACTTATAGAAAGATTCTCAGGATGGACACAGCTCAGTCCCTCCGTTACTATGTCTAGCATGGTTAATGGTCAAGGATCTCACATATATAAAACTAAGAGCAAAGTTAATATTTATAGACAGTCTAAACCTGTGATCCTTAGGAGACCCATTCCCTGTTCTGTCACTACTACTGTAAAAGCAGAAAGGAGCTGCCTAGGATTCTCTACCATCTTGTGTTTTTCGTTGTTCCATAGTCAATGAATTTATTACCAAATCACCAGCCCTACAAAGTGAGGAGCCTTTAGGTCTTAATTTATTGTGGCCTTCACAAAGCAGAGACAGCTAGCTACCAGTACCCTATTCAAAACCTTTAAAACCAAATAGAACCTGACAGACTTTGTTATAGTGAGACAGCAGGGTACCATATTACTCCACTAAGTTTTTCTCCAAAAAGAATAACATTCTGTTCCATTAATAGACCATGATTTGTTTAGCCATTCCCCAAAGAATGTGCACCTACTTTGAAATGCTTCTAGGAGTCTTGTGGCAAAGATGGATCTTTTAGATTTTTAACATCCTTGAGGTATATACTTTAAGTATATAAGTGTGTGTGTATGTATACACATACACACAGAGAGACAGAGAGAGAGAGACAGACAGACAGAGAGATGAGAGAGAGACAGAGAGAGAATATAAGGTATATGCCTCAAGCCCAATAGTGAGGCTGCTGAGGTAACACATGTGTGAACAGTTTAGTAACTTTTCTTATATGCAGTTATCCCTTCCACATCATGAGGATTAGGGCACAATGCTTACCCCATGATCTTTTTTGGATCTCCCTTCATATCAGAAAAGTCTGAATTTTTTTTCTTTTTCTTTTACAGATTTTTTTACAGTGCCTTATTACAAAATTGGGCAATACTATACATATATTGTGTGCATTTCTGAGTTTCTAAACCTTTTCTCTGTCATCTGCTAGATTTTGTATCTCATGTACAGCTTCCAGAAAATTCCAAAAAATTCCTATTTGACTTCTTAAGCTGACACATGATATATCAAACCATAATAAGAAAAGTTGTGGTACAGAAAGGGTAACTGCAATTCTAAATCATTTTGCAGGTCAGTTTACCCAATGCACAGTTCCACTTCCTTGCCTTAGCCTATCTATCATCCTACGACTGCCAAAATACTGAATTTTCATCTTTTCTCATCTTTGCCACGTGGTTCATAGGATTTAGAACCTGAAGAGATGTTGGAGATGAATGAGTTTCAATTCCTTCAATTTGTTGATGAGTAAACTGATGCCCAAAGTAACTATCAACTGAATCGTCTTGGATTCAACTGAATGGAATTGAAATAGAAAAAAGTTTGAAAAACCACAGACTGACCATCACAAGTAGAGATTTATTTCAATCTCAGACTTGTCATATGAAACAACTTTCTAAGACTAATAAGATAAACGCTTGAAGAGTACTCAGTATTTCACCATCCACATTGGCATGAAGCCAGGCATTCCTACAGCTGCTTGCTACGAGGAGGAATGGATACACTGGAAGCCTGCTCCTGATATAAGTGAACTACAAAGAGAACTCCAGAAAACCTAAAATCTTCATTACAGGAGTTTTATTTAGATTAATGACAAGCTAATGACATTTTCTTACCCCAAATGACAATGTGTCCTTTGATATTAGCTCCACATTATTATGAATGTGGAAATTGGCAAGGTCAGCACAGACCTACTCAACTGAATGAATCCAGTCCTTACTTCATTTCATTTTTTTATAAACCCTACATTATGCTATTTTAGAATCCCATCCAGAGGGCTGGTTCCACAGCCAGTGCTCTTACAGAAAAGTCGACTGCTTCATGAATGCAGCTGACAATTTCTATTCATGCCTAAGCTACACCTGCGCTTCCAAGATGCTTGGGGAAGAGAAATGTTTTTAGAAAGCCCAAAAGTATAACAATGAGAATTCGTCTTACATTACCGGCATTTTTAGCTTCAAGAGGAGTTCTAACATTTCAACATGGGTCACAAATCTTTAAAGGGCAATGAGCCAAGATTTCCACTCTTTTCTTCCTAGAGTGTCAGAGGAGGGGCTTGAAAACACATCAAGTATGACTAATGGAGGGGGTGGGGGCAGTGACAATTCTTATAAATAATAGAGGTGAAACTGGGGTGAGTAGAATGGTTCAGTAGAAGGAGGGTCCAGAAACTGACCCGTACACACTAGCATCCCCCACATGTGGCCATACCTTGCTTTCAGACCTAGAAGGATCACTACATCCAATCCCTTTGGCATGGCATTCCTATCCTAGACATTCAATATGAGCGTCTACAAAACTATGAGATCAAAAATGACCAAAATATAACAAAAACCTACTCAGTTGTTTTTGTTTTTGTTGTTGTTTTAACATACATATGCTTCTTTAGTGTTTCCCTCACAAAAGCTCTATTGTGTGCTTCATCATGATATGGATCTATGCCTGGCTTCTCAAATGTTCGCTAACAGAATCTAAGTTCTTCTGGTTCTCAACAACTCAGAAGGCTCGAACAGTTAGTTTGGTAACAGAGTTATGTCTCTGGTATGCATTAAGATGATCACTAGTTCATTTTTCTTTGGCGGGGCAAAGAGACCCCTCAAAATTGCTTACAAATGATGCTACAACTTGCCTCAATGATCCATCATGAATCATTGAAAGTGTTTCTAAAATGGACCCACACTTACCATCATATACCAAGATAAGATCAAAATGGGTCCAGGATTTAGGCATAAAGAACAAGATTATAAATATATTAGAGGAACATAGGATAGTTTATCTCTCAGACTTGTGGAGAAGGAAGGAATCTGTGACCAAAGAAGAACTAGAGATCATTATTGATCACAAAATAGAAAATTTTGATTACATCGAATTAAAAAGCCTTTGTACAAACAAAACTAATGCAAACAAGATTAGAAGGGAAGCAACAAACTGGGAAAACATTTTCACAGTTAAAGGTTCTGATAAAGGCCTCATTTCCAAAATATATAGAGAACTGACTCTAATTTATAAGAAATCAAGCCATTCTCCTATTGATAAATGGTCAAAGGATAGGAACAGACAATTTTCAGATGATGAAATTGAAACTATTTCCACCCATATGAAAGAGTGTTCCAAATCACTATTGAGCAGAGAAATGCAAATTAAGACAACTCTGAGATACCACTACACACCTGTCAGATTGACTAAGATGACAGGAAAAAATAATGATGAATGTTGGAGGGGATGCAGGAAAACTGGGACACTGATGCATTGTTGGTGGAGTTGTGAACGAATCCAACCATTTTGGAGAGCAATCTGGAATTATGCCCAAAAAGTTACCAAACTGTGCATACCCTTTGATCTAGCAGTGCTATTACTGGCTTATATCCCAAAGAGATCCTGAAGAAGGGAAAGGGACCTGTATGTGCCAAAATGTTTGTGGCGGCCCTGTTTGTAGTGGCTAGAAGCTGGAAAATGAATGGATACCCATCAATTGGAGAATGGCTGGGTAAATTGTGGTATATGAATGTTATGGAATATCATTGATCTGTAAGAAATGACCAACAGGACGAATACAGAGAGGACTGGAGAGACTGACATGAACTGATGCTAAGTGAAATGAGCAGAACCAGGAGATCTTTATAGACTTCAACAACAATACTGTATGAGGATGTATTCTGATGGAAGTAGTTCTCTTCGACAAAGAGAAGATCTAATTCAGTTCCAATTGATCAATGATGGACAGAAGCAGCTACACCCAAAGAAAGAACACTGGGAAATGAATATGAACTATTTGCATTTTTGATTTTCTTCCCGGGTTATTTTTACCTTCTGAATCCAATTCTCCCTGTGCAACAAGAGAACTGTTCGGTTCTGCAAACATATATTGTATCTAGGATATACTGCAACATATCCAACATATAAAGGACTGCTTGCCATCTAGGGGAGGGGGTGGAGGGAGGGAGGGGAAAAGTCGGAACAGAAGTGAGTGCAAGGGATAATGTTGTAAAAAAAATTGCCCAGGCATGGGTTCTGTCAATAAAAAATTATTATTAAAAAAAAACCTAAAAACTAAAAAAAAGAAAAAAAAGTGTTTCTGAGACTCTGTTCCAGGCATAGGGGGAGATACAAAAAGTATATAACTGAGTCCTTCCTCCAATGCTTAGTCTCACAGAGCAGAAAAGACATATGTAAAGACAAATGTACTGCCTGTCAAATAAACATTAAAAATAATACTAATTAAATTCCATGTGTATAGTGTTTTATATGTGTTATTGATAAATACTCGGAGAAATAGAGCATTTATTAAATGCTCCCTATGTGACAAGTGCTGGACTAAGTGTTGAAGATACCAATATTAGCACATTAGGCCATCGCTCCCTTCAAGAAGCTTACATTACATGGCAGAGGCAAGACAGAGAAGGAAGCCAGAAAATAGGAAAGAGGCAACCTGGTTGGGCATAGGATGGCAGGGGAAGAGGATTCTGGAGAGAGTGGCTAGTTGTAAGTGAGGTGAAACATTTCTGAAGGCCTTCATAAAATGGTACAGGAGAAAGATTATTCAATATTGAAAGGGGGTCCTTGGGATAGAGATTTATATAGGGTGGTACTACAGCAGATGAGGAGAAGAGATTCCCAGAAAGACATCCAAGAATAATTCATTTCACCCTCACAATAACCCTTTAAGACTGGCAGAACAGATGTTGCTATGCTTATTTTACAAATAAAAAAACAAAGGTTCACAGATATAAATGATGTTGGAGGGAGAAAGGTAGGGAAGAAGGAAAGAATAAAAGGAGGGAGGAAGCGAGAGAGGAAAAAAAAGAATAAAAGATAGGAAGAAGGGAGGGAGGATAAAAGAATAAAAATAGGGAAGAAGGGAGGGAAGAAGGAAAGAACTGGAGGAGGAAAGAAGGGAGGAAGAAAGATTAAAAGGAGGGAAGAAAGAATAAAAAGAAGGAAGAAGAGAAGAAATAGTATTCTCTTCCCAGAAAAGCCCTAGGAGGTAGGTGCTATTATGATGACGATCAAACAGAAGAGGGAACTAAGGCAGACAAAAGTTGAATGTTTCACTCAGATCTTCCTCTATCCATTTTACAGAAGCTGCAATGATATTCCTAAAGCACAGATGTGACCAGTTACTCTCCCTCTCAAGAAACTTCAGTAATTCCCTCTGGTCTACAAAATAAAAGGCACATTCCTCTGTTTTGCATTTGAGGTCCTGCATATGCTGGCTCCAGCTATCTTTCCAGGTTGATGACATATTATTCCATTCCAAACTACCCTATTTGCTTTCCCTCATGTCCAATATCCTATCTTTCCCTACTATGCTTTTGTACGGGCTTTCTCCCCATTCTTGAAATCATCTCCTTTGTTCACCAAAATTTGTACTGGCGGAATTACTGACCTCTATCTTCTGGAACCCTATCTCTTTTCAAAGTCAGGCTCATTGATACTTCTTTGAAGAGGCTTTACCTGAATGTCCCATTTGCTAATCCACAATTCCTGTCTCTTTTATTTATTTTGTATGAACTCATTTGCATACGTGTAGCTTCCTCAAGGGCAAGGGCACATTTGCTTGGTGATTGGCATTTCCAGCACCCAGCCCAGTGGCTGGCGCAGAGTAAGTGAAAAAACATTTGTTGCTTGTTTCAAGTTATTTCAGTGCTAGTATTAGAGGAAAGATGCTAAGATTTAGATTTAGCCCATTTGGATCAACCATGTGAGAGGTCTGGGAGGTAGGGAGAAATGATGAACTAGAATTCTGGAGATTAATTAGGCATGGAGAAGTTCTTGGGAACCAGAAAATCACATAAGAAGATCCAAAAAGGTCTTTCCAGGTCATGTTGAGGGCAGAGAGAGGCTTTTGTTTCTTTGTGCCTTTCTTTGCATCTCCAGCACTTGGACCATAGTAAGTACTTAATGAAAAGCTTGCTATCTGGCGCCATCTTACAAATGAGGAAACTGAAGCCACTTCCTCACTTCCCACTGCTTCAACTGAGTCCACATCATCCACTGATGACTTGGGTTCAAATCCACATTCTGCTACTCATTACCTGTGTGACCTTAGGGAGAGTATCAAATATTCCTGCACCTCTGTTATCTAAAATGTAGAATAAGAGGGCTGTGTTTCATAGCTAGCCTCTGAAGTCCCTTCCAGTTCTGGCCTCTCAGCATCTCACACATGCCCACAGTACCAGAAAATCTGCATCTTTTGAACCATAAGATTACTTAAAGGCCTACAATTGAGAGACTTCCAAAAGACAGAATAAAGAAAGAAAAAAAAACAGCCAAGGATGGGACCTTGGAGAATATAGTTTGAGAAACATGCAGCCTCTAAACTTGAATGATCACAGAGTCACAAGGTATCATCTCCTTGGATTTTTTGCAAAATTGCTTATTTCAGAAGCAGTGGGAAGCAGCAAATAGTGAAACAGCCTTTGAACCAAGAAGACCCAAGTCCAATCCTGGTTCTGACAAACACAGGCTGTATCATCATGGACACATCAACTGAATTTGTCCAAGTTGCAAAGAAGGTGCTGATCTAGACTGATGGAAGGAGTCTGTTCCTCCAGGCGTGAATGTAAATAACAATTGTTTTTATTTTAGCCAGAAATCCTAATGTTCTTTCCTCTCCCAGATTGTTGTTTTATTTTGTTTTGTTTTAGGGTTTTTTCTTGCCTGGATAGAAGAGACTATTCTGTGTTTCATTTCTTTATTACCTTAGCCTTAATCACCGATTGGCACTGACTCAGTCAAAGTGAGACCTATTCCAAGACTTTAGCCTAAAAAGGATAAGATTTCCCATTTCATCCATTATCTCTATCTGGCCACTGGTCCCAGATGGCTCTGGAGGGGAAAAGTGAGGCAAGTGACCTTGCATAGCCTTCCCTCACTCAAATCCAACTCACTTGCATGTCACGGCATCCCCTCCTTGATGTCATGGTCCTCTTGGAGAATGAAGGACAAACAACAACAACAACAACATCTGAGACTGGATGAACTCGTCTTCCTGACTCCAAAACTATTCTTTCATATCTATAGATATGGATACATATACAGATAAATGTGTATATATGTACAAAAATTGATAATAGCTAACATTTATATAGGGCTTATTATGTCAAGTGCTTCACAATTACTATCTTATCTGATCCTCACACCAGCCTACTATTATGATCACCCCCATTTTCCATTTGAGGAACCTGAGGGAAAGAAAGGTTAAGTGACTTGGCCAAGGTCACACAGCTAGAATATGGCAGAACCAGGATTCAAACTATTCCAGACCTAGTATTCTATCTACTGCATTACCACCTACCTGCCAACTATGAAATTATGAAAGAATAGAAGAGTATCCCATTAAAATGCTTAAATGACGTTCAGAGCCCATATAGGAAACAGGAAGCTAGAGAGTTCAATGGGAAGCCAGCATATCTTTGTTGAAGAAACAAAGTTGTCTGAAAGCCAAATATGAAGCCCCAAGTTTCTAGATATTTCCTATCTACATACATAATGTGTTCTGTGAGTACCGATATCAAGGTAACATGGGCACTGAGTTAGTTCATGTCATTAAGCTGGGGAAGAACTATATCATAAAATACATCTGAGCCTCAGTTTTCTCACTGGTAAAATGAGAATAACTATAGAATCTAACTGAGAGGGTGGTTGTGGGGTTAAAGTGAGATAATATATGTAAAACATTTCACAAACTTTAGTGCAGTCTATAAAATATAAGTTATTGTTACTATCTTTTGAGATTTCACTCGTGTTCCTAGTGAACTAGGAACCAGTGCAGAAGAAAACTTGCCTGAGATACTAAGACATCCTTACCAACTTAGGATCCTACTCATAGTATGTTTTGGGGACAAGACTTGAATCCATGTCTGTACGCCCATTATGTAATATGATCTCCCTCTTATCATCATCACCATCTATTACCAACTAGAGGCAGCTATGGCATAGTAATTAGAAAACTGGCTTCAAAGAAGGAGGACTTACATTCAACACAGGCCTATACTAAATACTATGTGACCCCAGGGAAGTCATTTAACTGTTCAGTACTCTAGAAAACTCTCAAAAAATAAGTTGCAAAAAAGGTGAGAAGCTGGGAGATCATGCCACATGAGGATAGCTTGAAGTAACTGAGGTATATTTAGCCTGCAGAACAGAAGATTCAAATGAGGACATGATACCTGAATGCAAGTATTTGAAAGGCTGTCATGAAAAAGAGGGATTAAGCCCATTCTACTTGGCCCCACTAGGCAGAACCAGGAATGATGTTTCAGAAAGTCCAACTTAAGAACAATTTGCAAAGTCATTTGTCCATGAGTACAACGTGCTGCTTTCAGGAGACATCTTCAAGCAGAGAGACTGGAGGCCCACTTCTGATCTGCACTGGTTCCTAGTTCACTAGGAACACGAGTAAAATTTCAAAAAATAGTAACAATAACTCATATGTTTTACATATATCATCTCACTTTAACCCCACAACCACCCTCTCAGTTAGATTCTATAGTTATTCTCATTTTACCAGTGAGGAAATTGAGGCTCAGATATAGCTCAGATATAGAGGATTCTTGTTCAGGTATGAGTAGGAATAGATGCCCTCTGAAGCCCTTCCATCCCTGGGACTCTGGGATTCTTTAATATGCAAGTATGTGCTATCAGGAGGAAAGAATGAACATTTTAATGTAGAAGAACACTCTACTTAACATCTTTAATTGGTTTTGTGAAAACCTGATGTTAGGTGAAATGACATTACCAGCGGCAATAAGTCCCATAGGGATGAGGTGATGAATGAATGATCAGCTTTACAATATCACGGAAACTTCTGGTGGAAGTTTGGTGATAATAACAATGATGCTTTGACAAAATGAAACTGAGTGAGGCAGGGATATAGAGAAGATTTCTGTGCCTCTTAACATTCCCAAAGTTAATGGACAATTTAGAGGGTGGCCTGGTACCATGCTCAAAGTATTCTGGGAATTCAAGGATTAGTTAGGGGAGTGGGAACTGGCTGTGGGCAAACTAAGGGAGGAGAGGAATGGGAACAAGGAGTGAGGACCCAGATAGAGGTTGCCAATGGTAAAGGAGAGAAACTGAAGGGAAGGATAACCTTTTAGATAGCTAGTGCCTGCTATGCACCAAGCACTGCGTTAAGCACTTTACAAATATTAACTCAGGTGAGTAGATGAAGAGCATGTTGATGCAAACAGAAAGGAAGATTTCAACTCATGAGTTGAAGGCATTCTAGAGAACCTGTAGGTAAACCATCCTTACATAGAAGCATCCGGTTTGGTCATCTTTTTTGATGGGCCCTGGGATTTCCATGAAGCCCAGCTCCATCAAGTTTTCAGAGGATGTCTGAAAAGTGGTACTGTCCTTGAATGCTGAGCAAAACTATACTACTGGGAAGCTTTTGGAAGCAGGTAGTCAATAGGACAGATGAAAGGCAAGAATCAAGCACCAACAAAAAAGAAAGTAACTGGGGGTCTGGTATCATACACGCCTCCTCTCTCCAAAAGCAGTGATGTATTTTACAGTTCTGATGCCAAGAGAATTCAGGAGAGTAAGGAAAGTGGTTAATGCCACCATCTCAAAAGCAGGCAAGACTTTGTGGCCTCTCATCCAAAAACTGTTGTATTTGAGTCCCTGAATTTAAAAGTGATCCAATATTTAAAAGCTAAGGGGAAAAGAGTAGATTAATTTTTGCAAGCATGAACCCAACTGGAGATCTCTGTCCAAAGGTCCATTCTGTTTGATATTTCTTTCAAAGTCTGTGATTAAGATGGTCCGCTTCTCCAATCAGGGGATGGCACAGAGCTGGTAGGGATGACAGCCAACGCACTGGATGACAAAAGCAGGCTCTCTAAAGTCTTGACAAACTATAATCACGAGCCAAACCTAAGAAAATGAAGAGCGGGGGAATCGATGTAAACACTTGAATTTCAAGTGGCATATGAGGTCCAACTTGACTTTCATGTGAAAAAGACCTGTTGATTTTAATGGGTGCTGCAACAACCATGACATCGAAGTAGGGATTGAATAGGAGCAGCACATGAAGCAGGGTGCCTTTTAAAAAATGGTATCACTCTCAACAAGAATAAACTTCTCCCTCTCATCAAAGTCAAACCGTCTCATGTCAAAATTCACCTGATGAGGCTATAAAGCTCTGGATTGTAGAATGTCACGAACTCAGAAGAGTTCAAGTCAGAGGTGACCCAAAGGACAATGGAGAGACACTCAATGGGTATAAGTCAGCAGTGGCAAGCTGGCAACGATGCCTTGTACACAAGAAAGGGTATAAGAGAAATCACTGAAGTGAACAGAAGTAGGCCAGTGAAACTGGAGGAGCAGACAGTTTAAGGATTGCAATGGTACCAACGACTCTTCAAAGAATTGGAAGAAGGGCTTCAAAGCCTTTGGTTGGATCCTCTATGAGACACTTAAGGGCAAGAATTGCACCAGATGAGAAAGTAAGGATCAGTTGCCCACAATGAGAGACAGAGCTCCAGAGTGGCAAAGGGATAGATTTGGAACCACACAATTTTGAGAGAGGAGAATATTATCTAAGGCACTTTTAAAACTTGTGATCATCTGATTTTGCTTGTTCAGCAAGATAAGTATAAAAATATGTATACACATATTGGATTTAACATATATTTTAACATATTTAACATGTTTTGGACTACCTGCCAGCTAGGGGAAGGAATGGGGGGAAGGAGGAGAAAATCTGGAACAGAAGGTTTTGCAAGGGTCAATGTTGAAAAATTACTCATCCATATGTCTTGTAAATAAAAAGCTATAATACAAAAAACGGGTGATCATGGGCAAGCCACTTAAATCTTGGAGGTTCAATTGGGTCATCTGTAAAATGGAGATGATAATACTACTTATGCTTCCTACCTTCCAAGGTTTTACAAATCTCATTCTGAGTTACTTTTATTATCTCTATTGCAAGCACCACCATTTTCCAGTCACCCCATTCTGCAACCTCAAAAGTTGACCTTTTGTTTCTTTACCTACTTTCCCTCTCCCTCACCTCTCAAAACAGTCAATGACTCACCCAATTCTGTCAGTTTTAACTTCATGACTTTTCTAACATTGATCCTTTTTCCTCCACCCAGGCTTGCCACAGATATACTTCAGTCTCTCACAACTATTTGCCTAGAGTATCACAGCAGATTCTTGAGTAGTCTCCCCCTCTCCATTCTCGCACCTCTAATCAATATTCTCTACCAGGTGCCAAATTAATCTTCCTAAAACCTAGATTTGGCCATGTTACTCTCTTGCTCATAAACTTTCCAAAGTATTTTATTATCTTTAGAAAAAAATAAACTCCAGAGCCTGCCACTTTAGACACTCCACAATCTGACTATAATATGCCTTGACAAAAATACTTCATGCACCCCTAGTTTATATTTCAATCAAAGTGGACTGTCTGGATCTCAAACTCAAGGTTTTATCTCCCACCTCTATTTACTGTCTTTCCTTCAAAATATTCCTTCTTTCTCTCTACCTCAGTGAATATTTAACTTTCTTCAAGCCACAGCACAAATGACCTAACCTCCTTCAAAAAGCCTTTCCAGGTCCCCACAGATGTTAGGATTGAAATAGAGGCATTGGAATAGGAAGTCAACCTATTAGAGCTGTGGTTTCATCGGTATTATGAACTTCCTGGTGAAGGAACCGCCTCCTCTGCTCACTCCTAGAGTTGCCTAGAGCTCTGAACAATTTGGTGACTTGAGCAGTATTACAGAGCCAGGATATGTGTGAGGCAGGATTACTTCACTGTGGCTCCCATATAAGGTGATGATATTACTAATGATAATAACAGAGGAAGGCAATGTTGTACATTATACCTGAATTCCAGTTGTGCCAGCCTTTTTCAGGTTTATATTCGTTTTTTTCCTTTGTTAAATTGTTTCTCTTGGGTACTCTGTCATTGATAAGACGTTTCAGGAGAAGCAATATGCCTCTGAGACCACCTCTCTATCTACTTCCTCTCCCTGTGTTGAAAGCTTAGCTTTTTAAAAAGCTCTTAATTTTACCTCTCCGTATGTATGCATTACATTTCTACACACACCCCCTTAAAAAGGGGGGGGTGAGGCTCCTAGAGGAGAGAGTTTAATTTCGGTATCCAGTACCCAGTGAACACTACAAAATGCCTTGGACATAGGTATTTAATAAATGCTGGTAGAGTTGAACTGAAATAAATTGAGAAGGATTTCGTGGGGGATCTCTGCTTGGGGAAAGGATACTGGATGACTTCTAAGTTTCCTTCGAATGATGATTGTCTGAAAAGGGAGAGGAAGACGTGACAAAAAGTTAAATGTGGGGAGCCTACCGAGAGAACTTTACAAGTGAAACTCCCACACAAGGCAAAATAAAGATACAATATGAGCAAATTCCACTTGAATTGTTTTTCAGCAACTCTCTTTCCCTGGCTGCACTGGGAGAGGGCATTGGTGCACTTCTGATGCAATAAATTTGACGTGGGCATAATACAGATCGAAAGAATTGAAAGTGTAGGCGCTGTAATTGCCTATTCCAATGTTCTTGTGCGTGAGGAGAAACAATGTACAGAAATCCTTCATGGTGCTCAGATGCTAGTTTTCACCCTCAGTGGCCTCAAAAGGAGAGGAGAGAGAAGCCATGTGTGTGAGGGCCCATTACAATAAGTGGGCATGGAAGGCATTGTACTCTGCAGAACATTCAGCCGAGGGAAGCGGAGGGCCCTGGGTGACCTTGGCTTGGTTGCCAAGCTCTTAAAAGCAGACATAAAGACATGAATGGGGGCTTGGTACCTGATGACAACAGTCACATTGGTATTTACATAGAAAACTTTCTGCATCGAAAAGTATCAGTGATGTACCAAAGACAACTCTTGGAATCTAGGCTTTCAATCAACTCGGTGCCTTCAGAGTAAGCATTTCTGGAGACAGAGCCAAAGGCTATAGGCTATTCTCATGAAAATTTCCCACCGGCACCCATATAGACAGAGAATACTGAATAGCTAAGGGACAAGGCTTATGAGACTTTTCCAGTTAGTTTCCCCACAAAACATTTAGAGAAGAAGCACTTGAAGTTAGTGTCTATTCTCCCATCCTTTTTGCTATATCTCTGTTCATCATGGGGAAACTGACTCAGTGATCAAGTTGTGACTAAGTGTCCATTTGTTCTTTAGTATCTGGGACTCATCCTTTCCCCCCCGCCATATAACAAGCAGTGATAGCCTCCTCAGATAAATCCAATAAAATGGTTCTCATTCTGGTTTCCAAGATACTGGATGATGAAGTGTTTATTAAATCATGAAGACACAAACCTGATTAAAGGAAGGGTTGTTCCTATACTATACAGCTCATGAGAAATAAAAATCCAGATGTGGATTTAGTACTTTCAATTCAATTCTATCCAATAAATATTCATCACTTGCTTTACACTCCACAGTCTACCTCTGGGAACTCACCATAGCACAGAGGGGACTCCAGTTTCTTCAAGCTGAGGCCAAAGAAGCATGAGGTATGGCAGGGCCCACCCAGGAAGGTGATAGACTGTTAGGAGTACTCCATTAGGAATTAGAGAAGCCAGGTTCTAACTCAGGTGTACCATTTACTATCTAAGTACCTTTAGAAAAGTCACTTCCCATCTCTGGGCTTCAATTATACCATTTGCAAAACTTAAGAGGTTGGACTAGATCATCTCGAAGGTCCCTTATAACTCTAAATTGGTGATTGTAAATAGAAAAGACTCCATTTACCTTTCATTTCTTTACATTCTAGAATGTGGCTTCACACCCAACCACTCAACTGAAACTGCTCTCTCAAACATTACCAAGGAACACCTAATTGGTAAATCTTCAGTCTCCTACAGCTTAGACTCTAGTGGCTACTACCATCCTCCATCTTTCCTTCCCTTGACTTCCAGACACTGCTCTCCCCTTGATTCTCCTTTCTGTATGTCTCTTTTGCCAAATCAGCATCCAAGCCCTTTCCTTCATTGACAAGGCCACTGCCCTAGTTCAAACCATCCTCACTGGTCACCTAGATTATCATGACGGCCTTGAAATCAATGCTCCTGGTTCAAGACTCTCCCTTCTCTAACCCATCCCCAACATAGTTGCCAAAATATTGTTCCTAAGGTACAAGGTTGTTTTTGTTAGTCCCTCTTTCTACCCAAAACTTGTCCATGGCTTCCCATTGTCTCTAGCATCAGAAACAAATTCATCAAATTACATTTACAATCTTCCAATCTGCCCCCCCTTCTAGTCTTCCAGCTATAATGGCATGCAATTCTTCCTTTTCACAGACTCTATGTTCTAGTCAAACTGTACCCCAAATATGAAAGTCTATTTATTGTTTTCATAGAAGCCATCCACTGATCTAGCCACATATCCCCTGCCTTACTCCTGACCACCAAAATCATGAAGATGTGTTCTTTCAAGACTTAATGGAGGGTGGGAAAGAGATCTGCCTAAAGTCACATATCTACAAACCATTGTAATAGAGCCAGAATTGATATCATGAGACTTTAAATGAAGAATATATCAATGGAGGCAGTAAAAGCCTGAAGGAGATAAAAGAGAATGAAATCAAGAGAATACCTGGAGGAATTAGTTGTGATTATATGCAATGTGTTGGGAGTTTGGGCTTGTTTGGTTGGTTTAACTCGTTATGAGCCAGCATACATATCACCAGAAAGATGACACATGGACAGTCTTGTCAAAAAATCACATATGTCAGCATGCCAAACTCTTTGATTTCAAAACTAAAACTGATACCCTGCTCAACAACCTCAGACCCATATTCTTGCCCTCAATTTTATGACAACAAATCTTGAAAGGCCTCTCCTTTCCTTCCTCGGCTTTCCCCATAGCAAACACATGAAAATAATTGATTCCTTAGCATTGGGTTATGTGAGAATGGTTACCCATTTATAGTCTGGGTACAGGTTTGCTTTTTAACCTCATCATATGTGCATGAGTACACAAGCTCTCAATTTCAATACTATAAAGATCTATGATTTCTCAGTAAGGGTACTATCATCTCTGGGGCAGGGTACAACCCTTCCACAACTTAATAGGTAAATTTTAATAGATATTAAATGAAGTACATGCAATTATCATCTAACATTTGTGCATTTATTTAGTAGATCCTAAAGCTGCAAATTTATTGTTTATAGCCATTCACCAAATGGTCTCAATAGTAAGTAATTTAAAATTAGATGAATAATTTTATAAAGTATCAAAAGACTTTTTTTTTCAGCTCTCTGCTACCTAGATCAAGGACATCACAAATGGGTGGCATGAGAATACAACTGACCTGCAGGGTACAGGAGTCTCACTGAACCTGTGAGTGGATATTCACCATTCAGTTGAAGGAACTGGATGTTTCTGTGGTGGCAGAACTAACAATGGTCTTTATGAAATGTGGCTAAAAAAATAATCCATCACCTGGCAACCATCCTCAGGTTGATGAGCCCTTATGAACTTAGCTAGGCTGATCCTCAAATAACAGATGCAAAGTCCCTTGCTAAGAGTTTTTTTAGATTGGTTGGGCCTACCAGACCTTGCTTATTCTTGCCTTGACCTTCAAAAAATCAGATCGCTTCTGTGGGAAGATAAAGTACCAGAGTGAAACTTCCATGAAGGAGTTAGGTGTTATGAGCCAGAAAGTAATATACATTTTTTCCTTATCTTCCCTGAATCTTTGTCATACCAATCAATATTATACCAGTGCTATCACATGGTTACAAGTTAGGGAACATGGCAGCATTGTGGAAGGCAATGGAGAGGTACATATAAGATGTGAACAGACCATACCATATAATAAATAAGGAACCACAAAGAGGAACCAGGGTAACAGTCACCACCAAAGAACCACGCGATTTAAAAGATAGTGGGCCGATCTGGTACTGAGATCAAGAGAGGACAATCAGACAACCTAAATGCTCCCCTGATATATTTACACAAAAAATCTCCCAGTACAGTGGGGTGCACAGCCTATGGTAAATGTATATGGTCCAGAATTGCACAGGATGGGCAAGAAGGGATGGGCTGCAATCTGCATCACCAGAGGAAACAGCTATATGATGAGACTTCAGATCCATCTGAACACTGAGGTGTTAACAGGCTCCTGATATAATTTAGACTTAGAAAAATTTTACAATTGTCTGTTGATCATTTTTACCCTTCTCCTTTTATTGTCTTTTCAATAGAGATCCTGCAACCATGTTTTAGGGGAGAATGCTGATTATGTGTACATAGATATGTGCATTTTATATACCCTTATCCCCAGGCAAGTTCTCAGAAGTTGTTGGGAAAATGAAAATCTGTAATTAACTCTATTCTCTCCCTGATCTAAAGGAGAGCCGTGTCACTGTATTCCCCAGGTGACTATGTGCTATGCCGGGAGCTGAAGGCACAGCAGCAGAGGCGTGCTACAAGGACAGGAGAGGGAGGCTTTCTGCTGCACGCTGTCTCAGGCAGAATGCTGCCAAATCGGGTTTATTGGCAAACGGCTAGGGATAAGTTGTCCCCACCTCCTCCCTTGCCCCCACTTCCCCACTACCACCAAACAGAGTTCCCAGCACACAGAATGGCTCTCCTTCCTTGTCATAACACAACTATTCTCTGGCAAAGAAAAGTCCTGGGGGAAGTGGAGGAGCATGATCTCTGCTGGCGGGCTCCCTTTTGCCCCCCAGAAAACACAGCAACAATAATCAAATACTTCTGTATGCTTGCTGCTCCTTCGCCACTACTGCTTCTACTTCTACCCTAAGCCTGCCAAAATAGCAAAGGCCAGAGTAGAGTGAAGGAATGGGGAAGGGAGAGAACTTGGCACATGTCAGAGAGGTTGCTCCTTAGCAATGTAACATAATTTGAGACAACATTTTGTGGAATCAGTTTCCTCCAAATCTGATGGTCAGAAGGGCCCTTCAAAGTCCCCTGGACCAGACCCTAACCAGCATGGCAATGTCTTCCACAAAATCCTTATTAATACCATCAGTGATGGTGAGAGCACTACCTAATCAGACAATTCATTCCAGTTTTAGACAGCTCTAAATAGTAGAAAGTTCTTACATTTAGTCCAAACCCAGCTCCCCCAACCTTCCACTTGGGGGCCTGGTTCTGTATTACCCTGTCACCAAATTGCATAATATGCCATAAAATAAAATAAAAACAAAACAAAATGTTCCTACTACCGGTGTGATCTTGGGCAAGTACCTTCTCCACTTTGGGCCACGGTTTCCCCTTGAAAAATGAGTGGGATTGCCTCAATGACCTCTATGATTTCTTCTCATTCGAAATCTATGCCCCTGTGATGCTAACTCACATATCCCTTCCCAGCCCTGCACATGTCCTTGGTTTCATGTGAAAATATGCTTGTTTCATCTTCACCTAGACTTTACAGTCAGAATCTCCTTGAACCAATTTAGCAACAGAGCAGAATGGTACAATTCATTCTATTTGTACAATAAACTTGGCTTAATTGCAACAGTGGGCAGCCATTATTTCCTAAAATATTTTGAGGACATAGAAAGGATTGAAAATTTTGTTTCAATCCTTTGCTCAAATATGATTTACATTCCCCCAGTAACCCTTTTCTCTTTGGACATTAAATGAGAAATATGGGTGCTTGATATCATTTTTACTTCTGGTCAAATACCATTTGACCCCTTGTTATGGATAAACTTTCACAGATCACAGGCCATTTAGAATATTTTGCTGACCTCGCAGCAGGCAGTATCATTAAGCAAAATGGGCTTTTGAGACTGTCATTTGTTTTTCAAAAGCCATCATCTTTTCAATTAAGTACTGACCCCCTTCCTTAGATTTAAAAAAAAAGAAGATGAAGAAGGTCAAGGTATTCCAACAGGCCTTTTTTCTCCAATGATGAGTAATATGGGTATACTCTATAAATTCCTTTCCAGGGATGGGCCTCCCCACAGCACTTAAGTCTGCATTACCTTTGATCATTTATCAATATACATTTCCCTAGTACTGGGCAGTGTTCTAGTTCTTTGGGATGCCAAGAGAACAAAGACAGGACCTGAGCTAGAGGAGGTGCTGCTGGGGAAAAAAGATGACACAGTAAAAAAAAATTAGGAAAAAAGGAAAAATGAACAAAAGTACATGCTAAACCAGGCATGAGGGTGTACATCTATAATAATTGTTTTAGGGAAGCCGAGGATGGTGGATCCCTTGATCTTGGGAGTGTGGGGGTACAGTAGAATTCAAGCCAATCAGGTGTCTATACTAAATCTAACACTAATATGTTAAGCCAAAGGAGCACTTGTGAGACTGTTATAAAATAAAATATGCAAAGTTCTGGGCAAACTTGATACTATATCAACTAACTAGTCATTCAACTGGTATCAATTCAGAGCCTATCACGCAAGACACTATGCCAATTATACAATGAAAGGCCAAAAGAAAATAACAACCACAAAATCCATTTAACAAATTTGAAGTGAAATATACGAAAATACCTATTATCCATACATTACCAAACACACACACATACACACCCAGAGAAACAAGAAAGCAAGAGCTTTCCAAGAAGTCTGCAGAATTAATAGTTTTCAGTCAGCTAAATAATTGTTAATATATCAGAAGGCTTGAATGACTGTAGTTCTTTGGCAATTGGTACAACAAAGCCAAAGATGGACAGTACTGGCATACTGTTGGACAAGAAAGATTGGTGGGCATTCACTAATGAGTCTTTAGGTCACATTTTAATAGTACTATATAGTTTATGAATATCACCATTGGGCCATAAAGTATGCAAAGAATATTTCCCATAAAAGGGGACAGTAATCTATCCTGGGCCATGGAGATACAAGGTTTCAGAATCAGGCCAGGAGGATGGTTCTCCTGTTTCCAGACCAGTAAGTAGCCTTTCCTCTATTCCACTCAAAAGACTGTCCTCCAAAACAAAAAAGCTTCATATCTCATCAGTATTAGGAGAGAGTGATAAATAAATTTATTTCATGTGCTCTGTGTATGATATTCCCTGTCATCTAAAGGGGACACGGTTGAACTCAGTATTCCACAATCATGAAAATGGCCTGGTGCATTACAAAAGGGCTTAACCGACACAGCAAGCTAGATGGCTCCTATGCCTTCATAAACAGGTCTGGAGGATACACTCATAGAGTACCCTTCAAAGAAACATCCTTCTGGCTTCCACTGCCCTAGTACTTACGAACAGACAAAGGTATTCCCTCCCAACTTGAATGATCAGAAGGACAAATTCGTGGAGCCTCTGGCCAAGCAAAGACTTAGAAGATTTAGACTTTGGCATTAAATACCTTTGAAAAATCAAAGAAAACACAATGGCTTCTAAGGGAACACTGTGTATTTTCCTTGTGTGCTCTTCTTTTCTTAGTCAAATGTAGGCTCTTGGAAGAAAGTAACTTTGTAACATTTCTATCTCCAGATCTTATGACAATAGTTTACACATATGTCAATGATATAATGGTCTGTGATCCTAATAGATATCCCCTGCATTGATAGAAATCACAACCCTTCCATGTCTGTCCATCTCATATGGCTCCCCGTCATGTTCTTTTGATATTGTAAGGACATCAGTGGAACACATAGGGTGTCCATCTGTTGTCCCTTGTTCTCATCTTATAAGCGACCCATCTTTTCTTTAATGCTATCCATTACTCTGATTTTCCTTTATAATTCTGTTTGTCGAGTTTTGTGGTCTGGTCACACCTCCCAGGAGGCTTTCCAGTGCTCTTAAGGGAACTTTTAGAGACCTTTGTACTCTATACATTTACAATTCAGGTTAGGTTTATCTTCAGTCGGAATAAATCTTTCACTTTGCAAACAGTAGGCACTCTTTCATGATTGCTAATTTGAAGTGAATTGAACTGCAGCTTGTATAAATCACTTTCAGGTTTCTTCCCACAGCTCCAAGGCCATCCTACCTTCCTATCTTGGCCCCCACAGATCAGATTCTGAACAAGCAGGAGTTGTTTGGCCTTGCTGACCAGGCTATACCAAATGATAAGAATGGAATCCATCACTAGACAGAGTTGTCTTGTGTCTCAGCAACTATCCTTAGAGATCCCTGCACCCTGAGCTACATAAGCAAATCATGAAATAATTAAGGCAGCCACAAAAACAAAGACAAGACCTCAGCAGTCAGTGCACGTCCCTCCAGCTTTGCAGGGCTCGAAGCTATAATTCCAAGAGGGGAGAGCAGCTAAGATTCATTTCACACAATCACCGCCTAAATGGTTTCCTCTTCAGCGGCCCTGACCTTGACTGCTGCCTTTCTTTTCTCATCCACAGTGCACACTGGGTTAGGGTGATGGATTAAAATTTGAGTCCAATGGGGCAAAAGGAAAAGCTGGCATGACTCCAGAAAGCAATCTAGGGCCCTTCATCCCCAAGGGCTGTGACACATCTGAGGTCACGTCTGCCTTCCCAAGGGTAGGCTTCCTCTGGCCTGACCTGGGAATACACCTGGCACTTAAGCAAATGTCAAAAAAGGACAAGTCATAGAAAGCCACAAAGACCAGTTCTGAAATGTGTAATACATTCAGACATGTAGTGAATAAGTTTGACAGAAAGTGGACTTTGATGTTTCAAAAACTATGACTAACTGCTTGGGCATCCTAATTTTCATACAGGACACACACATTCTACCTCTCTTGTCACTCACACACAAAGTTTTCAAAGGCATTATTTTTCCTTCCAAATATTAAAAAAAAACTTTTACTTTCAAGTTGGTTATTACTTACCTTAGCTAGCCTCCCCCCACCTCAGCCACATCCTTGTCACTCTCCGAGGTACAGGTTAAAGCATACCCTCTCCAGGAAACCCTCTCTGAGTGGTACAGGCTGAACTTATTTCTTTTGTTTCTGAATTCCTGCTGCACTTATGATATGCCCCACTCAATGGAACATATATCAGTGTCTTACCCACAATAAATGATATATTCCTTGAAGGCTTAGAGTATCTGAATGAATGAAAGAGAATGTAATGATCATGTGCTACACAGTAAGCATTATATTCAGTGCTAGAAACATAAAGACAAGCAAGCAAGACAAGACCTGGCCCCAAGAAGTTTATATTCTAATGGAGGACAACAACATGCAGAGGAGTGACGCCAGTAATCAATGAAGACATCTTGTGATTGATCCCAGCATGCCTCATTTCTGTCACTGTCCCTCTACTTAGACGTCTAAGTTGTACAGCATGGAGTCAAAAAGGCCAAGTTCAAAGCTAGCTCTATGACCTTGGACAAGTCATCTAACTTCTGTTTGCCTGTTTCCTCAACAGAAAAAAAAACAAAATAGGGATAATAACATGTCACCTCCAGAGTTGGTGAAAAACAAATGAGATAATATGTGTAAAGTGCTTAGTACAATGACTAGTACCCTTCCCTTCCTCCTGCCCTTTTGATTAATGTATTGAGATTGAAAAAAAATGCCTATGTTTTCTTTTGCTGCCTGCTCCCTCAGAGAGATACTCTTGATAACAAAAAAAGAAAGAAAAGAGTCCAGTGAAATTAACCAAGTCTCATATTATTATATTATAGGAAGTATTCCACACTCAGAGTCATCATCTTGCCTCTGACAAGAGAAGAGGAGGGCAAATGTCCATCCTTTTCATTTTTTTCATCTTTAGTTTATGCTTTGGTCCTCTGTCTGCTAGGTTCCTAAATCACCTTCTCTAATGAATCCCTGAGCCACACACCAAGCTATTGAAGTTTGTTCTCAATGCTGCTGATAACAAACCAGTCTCTCTGGACCATATCACTCTCAACAAGCCTGAGAAAGGGGGAAAAGGCTTAAAGAGGCTCGAATAGCTGTTTTCAGGTATTTGAAAGGTGGAACCTGATGAGCAGAACCAAGAGAAATGGAAGAAGATAGAAAGAGGCAGATTTAGACTTGATGTGACAGAAAAATCCTGAAAGAATTGTTCACAAGTAGAATTAAATTGACAGCCTTGGATGGTAGCAGGTTCTCCATATTTGGAGGAATTCAAGAAAGGGATATGTGACCACTTGACAGAGATGTCATCCAAAGTATTACTTGTGTATGTGACTAGATCCCCAAGGTCTCCTCTCATTTTGAATTTACATTTGACTCTGTTTTCTCTTTGTATACAGAAGCCAAGAGAAGGGTACAGATGGCATCTTTCATAAAGGAAAAGCTTTGAATACAATTCCTTTGTACACAAGGAACTCAGAAAATAGTATGGACAGAATTTTTAGTGAAGGAAAAGCTCTATGTGAATTAGCACTATGGAAGGACACTTCCTCCTTCTATTCCTCCTCCACCCAAAACTCACTCAGTCTTAGCCTTAGAATTGAATGTGACAGAAGGTCAAATGCTAGAAAAGACTTAACACTTCTTCACTCTAAAGATGACAGCCCATATCTGGAATTGTCTGCTCCATTTTATGCACTAAACATAAAAGATGTTGATAAGGGAGAGAGTATCCGGAATGGTGAGACCACTTAGACTATGATACACAAGGATGACTTAAGGAAACTAAGGATGTTTAGTCTGGAGATCCTTGGTTGGAAGAGATTGAAGAACAGAGGAATGTGGAAGATAACAGATGAATTCAAAAATTTCAAGGGATGTCCCATCAAACAGGGATTAGATTTATTCTGCTGGGCCCTGAAGGATAGAACTAGCAACAAGGAGGGGAAGTTACAAAGAGGCAAAATTTACACTGTATTCTATGAAAATTTTCTAATGATGATAGCTATGTAAAAGCATAATAGTCTGCCTGAGGGGGCAATGGATTCTCGGTCTCACCTGAGATCTTCAAGTAAAATAGGGCTAGGCAATTATTTCTCATGGACACAATAATTTAACACATTGGTCTCTGAAGGCCCTTCTCACTTTTAGATTTTATAATTCTCTGAACTTAACGCAATTCTCTATGATACTATAGAGAGTGATCTATTTTGATTCCTGTTCCTGATAGGTTATGAATTATCTTATTCACCTTTGCCCAAATGACTCACTATTTTTCTAATTTCTGCCTCAGTGCCTTATGTTTGAAAGGCCCTGAAAACCCATTTCCTCCAAAGAGATAGTTCTAGTAAAAAATAAACGACGGTATCTATAGATAAAAAAAAGAATTCACATAACTTATAAGTTACTCAAAAGCTCCCATTTTGGGTTCATAGTTTAAGTACATTTATCTTAACCAATGACAGCTAATATAGAAGAACAAACAAATGGGCTTAGAGAGTTCAAGCCCAGCTCTAGCATCTAGGAACTAAACTTGGACAAACTACTTTCCTTCTCTGAGCCTCAGTTTTCTAACTTGTAAAATGAAAAGATTTATTCAAAGTTTTTCTGGTATTTTTTTTCTTTTTTACATCTCTTTCATCTGTGAATATAATCCTCCTCTTATTGTGTTATATCTTTTATAACAGAATAAAAAATACCTAGGAGAAACAGTTAAGTAAAATTTGTCAAAACATCTGCCAGCTTTGAGAGTATATGTACTGCTCCACACCCTTAACATGTCCCCATCAACCACTACAGTGTAATAAAAGAGAAGGAAACAGGTTTTCACATCTTTTTTTTTTTTCTGAGTCAACTCTCAGTTTCTTTTCTGTTAATGTTATTCTTGCCATATATACTACTATATATTAACAGTGCATAGATCATTTTTTCTGGTTCTGCTCACTTTAGCCTAAATCAGTTCATTTAAGCCTTCTTACATTTTTCTGAACTATTCGTATTTCTTATGAAATATTACTATATTATTACATTCATGTATTACAGTTTATTTAGCCATTTAAGTCAAGAAGTTTTAACTAGAATGCCCCACAAGGGTGGATAAAAATGTTAGCCAAGGCCATCAGCACCATGGGCATCATCTCTACAGTTAATAAAGGAACAGGGAAAATGGCTGTTGAATGCAGACCCTGATCTCCATGGGCACACCTACAGTATTATAGTTGCCATCTATTTGGAAAGTACAGTGGCTCTAAGTCTTTTTAATATTGCTTCAATTTCATTCCATTTATTCTCAGTGAAAACTGCTAGAAAATGTTCATCACAAATTCTCCTGTCTTTCATATCACCTTCCTATCCTTCCTCCATGCTTAAACCCCAATCACTCTGGTCACTGATTGGCCAACAATATGTCCCAAGACTACTTGGTCTTGCTTGGGCCCTGGCTGGCTCACAGTGAATGCTAAAAGCAATTATTTCTGTTCTGACCAGAAACATCAAGGATTTTCCTCCCAGATGGGATTTTTTGACTAACTAAAAGAGGTCATTCTTTGTTTCAATCCTTACCTAGCCTTAGTCACTGATTGGGCATTGCCTCAGTAAAACTGATACCTGTTCAAGACTTTAGCCTAAAAAAGCCAAGGTCTCCCACTGCATCCTGATCTATATCTAGCCACTAGACCCAGATAATTCTGGAGGGGAAAATGAGACTGGTGAATTTGCCAAGCCCTCCCTCACTTCAATTCAATTCACTTTCGTGTCATGACATCACCTCCTTGATGTCCTGGTCCTCTTTGAGAAAAAAGGATAAATAACATCTCCCTGGTATGTAGTACATCTGAGGAAGGAGGTCAGGGAAAAAGTGGAAAAATGAACAAGTGCCCTTTCAGTTCATTTTTTCTATGATAATTGCTGTTTGAAACATCTATGATTTTCCTGCCAAATTATTGTTGTAGGGATGACTGCTGAGGGACAGAAATGCAAAATGAATATTGCTCCTTCTGCGATAATTGTGCTAGAAACACATGAGGGGAAGGAACTTTCAGCACAGTGAACACCTCTTCCTCCCCCTGGCATATCTCAGTTGCTAAACTGTCATCTTAGAAGAGAGCTTTGGGACACAAATTCCCACTGGAAATGCTTCTCTGACTTCGTAACTGTCATTCAGCCAGGGAAAAATATACTTGGCAATGCTCTCAGGTACTACTATAATACATACTTATATTCTATAATGCACTTGATTTTTTTTCTGGAATAAGTCTATCACATTTCAGACTCTCCATTTTCCCTTTCTTTTACCTATGTAAGATTTCTCAGATACTTGACACTTGCTACGTATTAATGGGATTGTAGCATCTCTTGAAGAGTTTAAAGACAGTGATCCTTGCCTAGAGTGCGTCCATCATGAGTGTCAGAGCAGCAGCCCAAACACAAAGGTGTCCCATGTATCCAGTTCTCTTCTTTAAATATCAAGCATATTAACACAGCAGTATTTCTACTGGACTTTTATCCCAAAGAGATCTTAAAGGAGGAAAAGGGACCCCACATGTGCAAAAATGTTTGTGGCAGCCCTTTTCTTAGTGGCTAGAAAATGGAAAATGAATGGATGCCCATCAATTGGGGAATGGCTGAATAAGTTATGGTATATGAATGTTATGGAATATTATTATTCCATAAGAAATGACCAGCAGGATGATTTCAGAGAGACAGGAGAGATTTACATGAACTGATGCTGAGTGAAATGAGCAGGACCAGGCAATCATTGTATGTGGCAACAAGAAGACTATATGATGATCAGTTCTGATGGACATGGCTTTCTTCAACAATGAGATGATTCAAACCAATTCCAATTGTTCAGTGATGAAGAGTCATCTACATCCAAAGAGAGGACTGCGGGAACTGAGTGTGGACCACAATATCGCATTCTCATTCTGCCTGTTGTTGTTTGTTGCATTTTGTTTTCTTTCCCAGTTTTTTTCTTCCTTCTTGATCTGATTTTTTTGTGTGTGCAGCAAGATAACTGTAAAAATATGCATATATATATATGTGTGTATATATATATATGTATATGTAGGATTTAACATATAATTTAACATATTTAACATGTATTAAACTACCTGCCATCTAGGGGAGGGGAGTGGGAAGGAGAGGATAATTTGGAACAGAAGGCTTTGCAAGGGTCAATGCTGAAAAATTACTCATACATATGTTTTATAAATAAAAAGCTTTAATAAGAAAAATACCCATTTCAGTTTCTACAAGAATACACAGATTCCTCAGAAATGCCTTGGTTAGATATGCTATTTATGTGAGCGATTTTCAAATCTATGAAATCAGAGCCAATGATATTTAACTGAAATTGAATGCAAAATAAATAAAAAGGAATTTCATTAGGCTATAGAGATTTAACAATTAATCCCTGTTTCCATAAAACAATGAGAGAGGGACAAATCATTGACATCAGAGTGGTAGAAATTAGTTTGTATAACCATGGCACTTAAGCTCTCCTCTTAGGGAAACAACTTAGATGGATGGAGCTCTTGGGAACTGGAGCTTCAAGATGTCTGCGCCAGATCTACATTGCCTATACCTCTCTCACTCTTTTCACTGTGTTTATACATCTTCCCTCTTACTTCCATCAACATCTCTTTGCCTCCATGAGATTCTAATAGCCGTTTTAGTCTACCTGGGCTGAAGTAGTTCTCACCTTATAAAAAGTATGCAGTAGACAATGCCAACACATGAAGAAACCCTTCCCCTAGTAAACAAGGCTCTCTCTAAGCATCATGAATACATGGAATCTAGTTACAGACATATTCTTCCACATGTGTTTCTTTTTAAAAAAAATATTTTCCCAATTATACATAAAAGAATTTTTAATATTCATTTGTTAAAATTATGAGTTCCAAATTCTCTCCTACCTTTCCTCCCTTCCCCTCCCTGAGACAATAGGTACTTTAACAGAGGTAATACACTGCAGTCTGTGTTTCAAAATTATTATGAGAATAAGTTAATTAAGTCTCAATTTTTAAAATAAGTCAAAGTTCTCAAGAACTTAAGGTATCACCCCTTCAATGCTACATATACTCACAAGGTAAATTCTTATTCAAAGTTTTATAATTGCATGTTATGGAATGCTCTCATGTACCATTAAAAAAACAGGATGAACAAGAAGTATCAAACAGGCATTGATCAAATTAATAGAAGTGCTTAAGAAAATCAGGCCTCTGATGCTAGTACTAACTGTTATATACAATGTGAGCCCCGACTCAACTGTGTGTCTGTATGTATGTAACCCTTAGAGTATCTAACCCTTAGTGAACAAGGCAAGAATAGAGAGATCTATTCTAAATCATTTCAATTCAACGAGTCAGCAGTTTGCATCAAAAATAATACTGAGCTTGCTGTAAGAAGATCTGAGTTTGTGGGTCTGAGATTATTAATGGTGTGACCCTGGGAAAGGTTCACTTAACTTTGCCTTCCATATTTACAAATGTACTGCTGTTGACAAGATATTTTCTTCCCAACCATTTTCAAAGTATGCCATCTGTACTCTGGCCATCTTCCTTTCCTCTACCCCTAAGGCTCAGTGCTCTGACAGGTGAGTTTTGTCTTTATGTTGCCTGGAACCAAGACCCCACGCCATTTCTCAGCCATTTCTAAACCATGCCTCTAGACATATGCTACCCTCCTTCCCTTTTGGCTCCATCTTTACGTATGCCTTCCCCAAATAGAATGCAAGCATTCTGAAGGCAAAGACCACCTTATTTGCTAATACCTGTGTTTAGCACAATGCTTGGCACACAGTAAGACCTGAGGAAATACTTTTTCATTCATTCATGTGGAAACTTTTCTAGGTCTTAAAGCAAAAATCAGAAATGTTTATTGATTACCTCCTATGTGCAGGGCCCTGCGCTAGACAGTAAATGATGCCTCTGTCCCAAAAGAGTCAATCCCAGGTGTTATAGAACTTTTTTTCCTTTTGGTTCACCTTCTCTGTGCTTTAATACCTAAGCTCTTAGGAATTATACTTTGGAAACATGGACAGAAGGGAGTAGGGAGGCACCTTCTCTTGCCCAGAAATTCAAGGAGAAGAGAGAATCAGTGTTTCAGATTGCTTGGGAAATAGAAGAGAACGAAGCCTAGAAATTAAAGGAAGAAACTGAGCAGGGACAGTCTGGAGCTTGTAGATCTTAACAGAATGAATCCTACATTAGCATGAGCACTGGGCAACAAAATCACCTGGCAAAAACCCAGCCAAAAAGTAAATAAATTCCTGAATCTGAGAAATTGGGAACAATAAAAAGTAACATGGAAAGAGGAAAACGTAGTCCACGCTCTCTATGCTATGTAGGTAACTTCTGAGAGGCCAAATGTAGAGAGGGGGAGATGTGATCGAGACAGTGAAAGCCAAGGATCTACCCAAATTCTAAACAATTCGAAGCAGCTAGGTGGCACGATGGATACGGCAGTAGACCTACAGTCAGGAAAACAGTTCAAATATAACCTCAAACACTTGCTAGCTGGGTGACTCTGTTTCAACTTTTTTTTAAACTCTGTGTCTCATTTTCCTCGTCTGCAAAATGGGATAATAACAGAATCTACTGCGCAGGATTACTGTGAGCATCAAATGAGATGGAATCATTTGCAAAGTGCTCAGCATGACACATAGTAGGCTCTATATGAATGTTAGCTGTTAGCTAATAAACCAAACCAAGAACAGCAAGAAGGACATCAAATAAAATGAATAAACTGGCATATCCAAATGGCAAAAGCAAAAAGCATTAACAGCAAGTACAAGAATCTTGTTTAGCTACTTTTTTTCTTTGCTTAATTAAGCCAGTCAAGGGTAACCATACAGCAGCTGCTAACTCCATAAGCATCCATTCAGTGGGAGCAGCAGAAAGGGATTGCCGCCAAGCAGGAGTGACTGTCTGCCAGGAGCGAGACCTGGAAGAAATAGAGAGACAGACAAGAGCTGTGGGGGGAGAAAGGGAAGAGGGAAGCAGGGGGAGGGAGAAAAAGGAAGAAGGAGAGAAAAGAGGGAAAGATGGAAAGGAGATGGAAGAGTAGCAGAAGGAAAGAAAGAAGAGGAGAAACAAGGAAAGATAATTGAGGAGAGAAATAGAGGATCAAAGAGAAAGAAAAGGAAGGGCAAAGCTAGATGTCTAAATAATCAAGATTCTGTACCCATCTTTTCCAGCTCAAGAAAAAAATCATGGAGGATTCACATCTATGAGTATCTCTTCAGATTTATAATCAGTTTCATTTTCTCATGATGGAGGGTCAGACAACTACACATGTATAACCTGTATCAAGTTGCTTGCCTTCTGAATGAGGGCAAAGAGGAGGAAGAAAGAATATGGAAATCAAATTTTGAGAAAAAATGTTTAAATTGTCTTTATATCAATTTGGAGAAAAATAAAATACTAAATTAAAAAAAGAAAAGGTCAGACAAAAGACAGTATATTTTTTCCCCAAAAGTACATTCAGCCTTTGCTTTCTTTCAAATTTGCATGTTTCCCAGAACTTTCTCGTCTTCCTGAAAACTCTTAACAGCTCAAAATCGCCAGTAATATTTGTCAACCCTAAAAGAAATACATCCTGCACATAACTGAGTGATTACAAAGTCATGTGAAGACAGAACACATACTTCTATCCAAAGGCAGCAGGAAAAATCACCCACAAGGCATGTGGGTATATGCAAAGATCCAGAGAAGGGAAACTAAATGGCAAATTGGGAGAGCAACCAGTGTGTCAGTTGTGTGAAGGATAGTGGGATTCCATGAACCTAGAAAAGTAGACTAGAATGTATCCCAAAGAGATCATAAAGGAGGGAAAAGGATCCCCATTCAAAAATGTTTGTGGCAGGCTTTTTTGTAATGGCAAGAAACTGGAAACTGAGTGGGTACCCATCAGCTGGAGAATGTTTGAATAAGTTAAGGCATATGAATATTAGAAAATATTAATGTTTTATAAGAAACGATCAGCAGGATGATTTTAGAGAGGCTTGGAGAGAATGACATGAACTGATACTAAGTGAAGTGAGTAGAACCAGGAGTTTATCGTAAATGGCAACAAGATTATACAATGATCAATTCTGATGGACGTGGCTCTTTTCAACAATGAGGTGATTCAGGCTACTTCCAATATTCTTGTGATGAAGAAAGCCATTGACACCCAGAGAAAGGACTGTGGGAACTGAAGGTGGACCACAACATAGCATTTTCACTCTTTTTGTTGTTGTTTGCTTTGTTGTTGTTGGTGGTTTCTTTCTCAGTTTTTCCCTTTTTGATCTGATTTTTCTTGTTTAGCATGATAACTGTGGAAATATGTATACAAGAATTGCACATGTTTAACATATATTAGATTGCTTGCTATCTAGGAGAAGGGGTGGAAGAAGGGAGGAAATATTTTGAAGACAAGGTTTTGCAAGGATGAATGTTGAAAAATATCTAAGTATATGTTTTGAAAATTAAAAAAAAACTTTGAGTGATAATAATAAAAGAAAAGTAGGTTGGATTTAGACTATGGTATGATTAAACTGCCAAACTAAGGAGTCTGTATTTAAATTTTGAGGCAATAAGGAGCCAATGAAGATTATTAAACAGGACAGTAGTTGGGTCAGGCTCCTGAATTCAGAAGATTATGGTAACATCTATGGAGAAGATGGAATGGGCATTGGAAGTTCAAATGGAGAGTGGATGCAACAGATCACAAAAGAGGTAATGAGGCTGGGAACTACATGTAAAGAGAGAGGGGCTGTTATGGGGGTTGAAATAATGAGACCTGAAAACTGATTGCTTGTGAAGAGAGAAAGAGAATGAAGGTTTGCCCCTGACTCAAAAACCTGGGCCTCAGCTACTCCCTTGAAGAGAAATATGCAAGTATAGCAGAGAAAAGTATTGAGAAGGCATTCTGAGATGCCTATAGGCCAGAGAAAAGGAAATGCCCATCAGGCAGTTAATGGCACAGAAGTGAAGCTCAGAAGGGCTGGATATACAGATTTTACAGTCACCTGAACAAGGAACACTAGACTTAAGGGTTCAGACTCCTAGGCTGAGAAGAATGAAGAGGGGGTGGAGAAGATCATTGGAAGAGAGAAGGTGAGATTTTAGCAAAGCAAAGATTTGAAACAATTTGGAAAAGATCATAGGCAAAGTCAAGCTCTTCCCCTTGCTACTCCCATCTCCCCCATCAGTTCTCATTCATTCCCTATCACTTGTTTATAGTCAAGAATTACTTCAGTGTCTTTCCTCTTTCTTACCACTCAGTTGCCAAAAGCAGAGCTTTTTTAATGTCTACTGTATCCTAGACTTCGACCCCTTCTCAGAATTAGATTTTTAAAAGAAAAAAAGAAAATACCTACGATGACCAATGAAACCAATCCTAATGAAATAGTTCTCAGTTTTTAAGTTCACGAACCTCAGGTTAAGACTCCCTTCTTCAGAGAGTCTTGCCATCTTGGTTGTTCTTCCTGTACCAAGTCTTTCTTCCTGTACCAAGTCTTTCCCCCACTCCAGTCCATCCTCCAAACAGATGCCAAAATTATTTCCTTTCAATGTAACTCTGTGACTTTTGAGTCATGTGTGACTTTTTGCGACTCCATTTGCAATTTTCTTGGCAAAGATACTAGAGTGCTTTGCCATTTCCTTCTCCACCTCATTTTGCAGATGGGGAAACTGAGGTAAATAGGGTGAGATGACAAATTTGAACTTGGGAAGATAAGTCTCCCTGAGTCCAGGCCTAGCACTCTATCCACTGCAACACCACCTAGCTACAATCCCTATTATCTCCACTGATGGAATATAAGTTCCTTGGGAGCGGAGATTGTTTAATTTTTTTCTTTATATCTCCAATACCTAAAAGAGAGCTTGACCTTTAAAAGCTGATGGATGAATAACCCTTCCATCATTAAAAACTTTCAGCCAAAATGAGAGACATCTCACAAATCACGGATATCACAGAAGTCCTGAGAGTGACATAGTCCTGAAAAGATACATTCTTACCTAAAATGTTAAAATTGGTTTTTTAAAAGGGCATGTCTTCAATGCTGATCGTAGGTTGTCACTCAGAACTTCCATGATCTTGGACAAGTCAGTCTCTGGGCCTCAGCTACCTGATCTCTCACATGAAGGGGGCTGCCCTATATAACTTTTAAGTGCCTTTCAACTCTAAATTCCCATGACTATGATCTTACGAATTGGCTCAACTACTTCAAAAGGTTTCAAGGATAAGATAAACAATTGATTTAATCTCTCTAGACCTCAGTTTCCTTATATGTAAAATGAATGATGATCTATAAGGGTCCTTCCAACTCTAATATTCAATCATTCTAACCCAATCTTATACACAAGTATTAAGTGCCTATGTGTTTGGCACCATGTTAGGTGATAGTGGATAAAGTATTTCATAACCATAAAAGACAAGTTATGATTGTAGTAAGAAGGTATACATTTTTTCTCTAAGTCAGATATTCAAGAAATCACAAAATGTCCCTACTATTCTCTGATATTACCTTCCAGGGGCAGAGCCAAGATGGCGGAGAAGACACACGTGACTTTCTAAGCTCCTCTTACCCTCATTATCAATATTATATTTAGCCTCAAAAATAGGCTTGACTGCTAAAACTCATAAAGATTAGAAGTGTAACAACTCACCAGGGGAAGATAATTTGGAGTCTCGCCAGAAAAGGTTTGTCCTCGGGGCCAGGGAGATCAGCTCAGGCAGGGGGAGAACTGGAGACAGACACAGTGAAGCCCCAAACCGGAAGTGAGAGCACAGATCACAGCACAAGCTCACAGCCCCAACCTGCAGTACGGGGCTTTTGGGGGCAGGGGGTGGGGGTGGGGGCCACAGCCCAGGACAGCTTCTAATCTGCACAGTGGGGGGCTCAGCTTGGGGCAACAGAGCTTTCGCAGGGTCATTTGCTTCAGGCGCAGAGACTTCTGGTACAAACGGGGTTGCTCACTAGTCATCTGCTAATACCCACAGCCCCACAAGGGGATCTGGCCTGGGGCAGTGACACTTTCACTGCTTAGTCTCTAGCCTTAGGGCAGTCGCTAAACCACACAGCTCAACTGGGCATTTTGATAGCTTGGCCAGTGCTAAATCACCTCTGGTTGGGGAAAGGGGAAACTTTCACTCAAAGCGGTCCCATACCTCGGAGCCAGAAGCCTGTTTACATCTCTCCCTGCTCTGCTGAGGAAGCTGATAACCACTTTGCCCTGAAGGCATACCCAAAAGGCTTTTAAAAAAGAATAAAAAAATGAAAAGGAAGATCGACAGCTTCTATACAGAAAAAAAGCAGGTCTACAATCCCAAGAGACTAATAGCAAACTACCCCAAAGGGGAATGTTACCTGTCCCCTTTTATATAATGCTCTCATAGAAGAGACCATTAAAAGTCTCAAAAGAGAGTTAGAAAAAAATGGAGAAAGGAAAGAGAAGCTTTGCAAGAGAGCAACAACTTCCTGAAATATGAATTGGAAAAGATAAAAAATTCCCAGGAAGTGCAGGGAAACAAAATTTGTGAATTGGAAAAAGTAAAAAAATTTCTGGAAAGTAAGATTTGTGAATTGGAAAAGACAAAGAATTCACAAGAAAAAAGGATCTGTGAATTGGAAAAAGAAAATAATTCACTAAAAAAAAAATTAGTGAAATGGAAAAAAAATTTCATAGAGCAAAACAATTCATTTAAAAACTCAATTGGACATATCAGAAAGAAGTAAAATAAAGCTAATGAAGAAAATAATTCATTAAAAATCAGAACTGAACAAATAGAAACTAATGATTCATTGAGATAGCAAGAATCAATCAAGCAAAACCAAAAAAAAAATGATAAATTGGAAAAAACCATGAAATATTTACTTGGAAAAATGACAGACCTGGAAAATAGATCTAGGAGAGAAAATCTGAGGCTTATTGGACTTTCCGAAAATTATGATGAAAAAAAAAAAGCCTAGATATTATTTTACAGGAAATCATCAAAGAAAACTGTCCAGAGGTAATAGAACCAGAAGGTAAAACAGGCATTGAAAGAATTCATCAAACACCTAAAAAAGACTCTAAAATAAAAACTCCAAGGAATATTGTGGCCAAATTTCAGAACGATCAGATTAAGGAAAAAATTTTACAAACAGCAGAAAAAAAAAAACAATTTAAATACCGAGGTGCCACAATAAGGATCACCCAAGATCTGGCTGCCTCCACCTTAAAGGATCGAAGGGCCTGGAATCTGTTATTCTGAAAGGCAAAAGAATTTGGAATACAGCCAAGAATAAACTACCCAGCTAAGCTGAGCATTTTCTTTCAGGGAAGAAGATGGATATTTAATGAAACAAAAGAATTCCATTTATTTCTAAGGAAAAAAACCAGAACTAAACAAAAAATTTGATCTCCAACCATAGGACTCAAGAGATGAAGAAAAGGTAAAAGGAACTCTTGAGAATTGTATTTCTGTTGTGGATATACAAAAAGACTATATGTATAATTTGATTTTACTGATATAACATAAAAAAGGGAAGTAGATATGGAAAAGGGATAATGGCAGAAAAGGGGGAAAGGGGGCATAAAAAGAGGGAAACCACATGCCACGAAGAGGCAAAGGAAACTAACCATATTTGAGGGAATTTAGAGAGGGGGAGGAACATTGTATTCCAACTCATAAGAGTTGGTTCAAAGAGAAAATAATTGACATACTTGTTTTAGGGAAAATCCTCTCTTGCCTCATTAAAAAGGGGGAGAGGAAAAGGGAAAAGAAAAAGAATAATAAGGGAAGGGTTCAAGAAAGGGGAAGAGATTCAAAGGGGGAGAGGGAGGAATTCTAAAGAGGGTGAGCGTCATGATACAAGCGGGGCACATAAGTTTAAAGTGGGAAAAGAGGGTTGGGGGGGCAAGAAAAAGAAAAGCATAATCTGGGGATATTAGGATGGCAGGAAATACAGAATTAGTCATTTTAACTGTAAATGTGAATGGGATGAACTCCCCCATAAAGCAGAGGTGGATAGCAGACTGGATCAAAAGTCAGAACCCAACAATATGTTGTTTACAGGAAACACATTTAAAGCAGGGAGATACATACAGAGTAAATGTAAAAGGCTGGTGCAGAATCTATTATGCTTCAAGTGAAGTCAAAAAAGCAGGGGTAGCCATCCTTATCTCAGATCAAGCAAAAGCAAAAATTGATCTGATTAAAAGACAAGGAAGGAAACTATACCTTGCTAAAGGGTAGCATAGACAACGAAGCAATATCAATACTAAACATATATGCACCAAGTGGTATAGCATCTAACTTCCTAAAGGAGAAGTTAAGAGAGTTGCAAGAAGAAAAAGACAGCAAAACTGTAATAGTGGGAGATCTCAATCTTGCACTCTCAGAATTAGACAAATCAAACCACAAAACAAATAAGAAAGAAATTAAAGAGTAAATAGAATATTAGAAAAATTAGGTATGATAGATCTCTGGAGAAAATTGAATGAAGACAGAAAGGAATATACTTTCTTCTCAGCAGTTCATGGAACCTATTCAAAAATTGACCATATATTAGGACATAAAGACCTCAAAATTAAATGCAAGAAGGCAGAAATACTTTCTTTTCAGACCACAATGCAATAAAAACTACACTCAACAAAAAGTTAGGGGTAAATAGACCAAAAAGTAATTGAAAACTAAATAATCTCATCTTAAAGAATAATTGGGTGAAACAGCAAATTATAGACACAATTAATTAATAATTTCACCCAAGAAAATGACAACAATGAGACATCATACCAAAATTTGTGGGATGCAGCCAAAGCGGTAATAAGAGGAAATTTTATATCCTTAGAGGCATACTTGAATAAAACAGAGAAAGACAAGATCAATGAATTGGGCTTGCAATGAAAACAACTAAAATAAGACCAAATTAAAACCCTCCAATCAAATACTAAATTTGAAATTCTAAAATTAAAAGGAGAAATTAATAATATTGAAAGTAAAAAAAAAAAACTATTGAACTAATTAATAAAACTAAAAGTTGGTTCTATGAAAAAGCCAATAAAATAGATAAGCCTTTGGTAAATCTGATTAGAAAAAGGAGGGAGGAAAATCAAATCAGTAATCTTAAAAATGAAAAGGGAGAACTATCCACCAATCAAGAGGAAATTAGAGCAATAATAAGGAGTTACTTTGCCCAACTTTATGCCAATAAATTTGATAATCTAAGTGAAATGGATGACTACCTCCAAAAATATAGACTTCCCAGATTGACAGAGGACGAAATAAATTGCTTGAATAGTCTCATTTCAGAAAAAGAAATAGAACAAGCCATTAATCAACTCCCTAAGAAAAAATCCCCAGGACCAGATGGATTTACATGTGAATTCTACCAAACATTTAAAGAACAATTGGCCCCAATGCTACATAAAATATTTGATAAAATAGGAAATGAAGGACTCCTACCAAATTCCTTTTATGACACAGACATGATACTGATACCTAAACCAGGTAGGTTGAAAACAGAGAAAGGAAATTATAGACCAATCTTCCTAATGAATATTGATGCTAAAATCTTAAATAGAATATTACTACAGAAAATCATCCCCAGGATAATACACCATGACCAAGTAGTATTTATACCAGGAACACAGTTCAATATTAGGAAAACTATTAGTGTAATTGACTATATCAATAACCAAATTTAACAAAAAACATATGATCATCTCAATAGATGCAGAAAAAGCATTTGATAAAATCCAACATCCATTCCTATTTAAAAACACTTGAGAGTATAGGAATAAATGGACTTTTCCTTAAAATAATCAGCAGCATCTATTTAAAACTATCAGTAAGCATCATATGTAATGGGGAAAAACTGCAACCATTCTCAGTAAGATCAGGAGTGAAACAAAGTTGCCCACTATCACCATTACTATTCAATATTGTATTAGAAATGCTAGCTTCGGCAATAAGAGATGAGAAAAATATTAAAGGAATTAAGAATAGGTAATGAGGAAACCAAAGTATCACTCTTTGCTGATGATATGATGGTATACTTAGAGAACCCCAGAGATTCTACTAAAAAGCTATTAGAAATAATCCACAACTTTAGCAAAGTTGCAGGATACAAAATAAACCCACATAAATCATCAGCATTCTTATATGTCCCTAACAAAATCCAACAGTTAGAGTTACAAAGAGAAATTCCATTTAAAGTAATTACTGATAGTATAAAATACTTAGGAATCTATCTGCCAAGGGAAAATCAGAAACTTTATGAGCAAAACTACAAAACACTTTTCACACAAATTAAGTCTGATTTAACCAATTGGAAAAATATTAAATGCTCTTGGATAGAGCAAGCAAATATAATAAAGATGACAATACTACCTAAACTAATCTATTTATTTAGCGCTATACCAATCAGACTCCCAAAAAACTATTTTAATGACCTAGAAAAAATAACAACAAAATTCATATGGAAAAACAAAAGGTCAAGAATTTCAAGGGAATTAATAAAAAAGAAATCAAATGAAGGTGGCCTAGCTGTACCAGATCTAAAATTATATTATAGACCAGCAGTTACCAAAACCATTTGATATTGGCTAAGGAATAGATTAGTTGATCAGTAGAATAGGTTAGGTTCAAAGGACAAGACAGTCAATAACTATAGCAACCTAGTGTTTGACAAACCCAAAGACCCCAGTGCTTTTGGGATAAGAACTTAACTGTTTGACAAAAATTGCTGGGAAAATTGGAAACGAGAATGGCAGAAACTAGGCATCGACCCACACTTAACACCATACACCAATATAAAGTCAAAATGGGTTCATGACTTAGGCATAAAGAATGACATTATAAATAAATTAGAGGAAAACAGGATAGTTTACCTCTCAGACCTGTGGAAGAGGAAGGAATTTATGACCAAAGAAGAACTAGAGATCATTACTGATCACAAAATAGAAAATTTTGATTATACCAAACTGAAAAGTTTTTGTACAAACAAAACTAATGCAGACAAGATTAGAAGGGAAGCAATAAACTGGGAAAATATTTTTACAGCCAAAGGTTCTGACAAAGGACTCATTTCCAAAATATATAGAGAATTGACTCTAATTTATAAGAAATCAAGCCATTCTCCAATTGATAAATGGTCAAAGGATATGAACAGACAGTTCTCAGATGAAGAAATGGAAACTATTTCTAGCTATATGAAAAGATGCTCCAAGTCATTATTCATCAGAGAAATGCAAATTAAGACAACTTTGAGTTACCACTACACATTGGTTAGACTGGCTAGAATGACAGGGAAAGATAATGGGGAATGTTGGAGGAGATGTGGGAAAACAGGGACACTGATACATTGTTGGTGGAATTGTGAATATGTCCAGCCATTCTAGAGAGCAATTTGGAACTATGCTCAAAAAATTATCAAGCTGTGCATACCCTTTGATCCAGCAGTGTTTCTACTGGGCTTATACTCCAAAGAGATACTAAAGAAGGGAAAGGGACCTATATGTGCACGAATGTTTGTGGCAGCCCTCTTTGTAGTGGCCAGAAACTGGAAAGTGAATATCCATTCAGAATATCCATTATGCCTATCAATTGGAGAATGGCTGAATAAATTGTGGCATATGAATATTATGGAATATTATTGTTCGGTAAGAAATGACCAACAGGAGGATTTCAGAAAGGCCTGGAGAGAATTACACGAACTGATGCTGAGTGAAACGAGCAGGGCCAGGAGATCATTATATCAATAACAATACTATATGATGACCAATTCTGATGGACCTGGCTATCCTAAGCAATGAGATGAACCAAATCAGTTTCAATGGAGCAGTAATGAACTGAACCAGCTACGCCCAGCGAAAGAACTCTGGGAGATGACTATGAACCACTACATAGAATTCCCAATCCCTATATTTTTGCCTGCCTGCATTTTTGAGTTCCTTCATAGGCTAATCGTACAATATTTCAGAGTCCGATCCTTTTTGTACAGCAAAATAACGGTTTGTTTGTGTATACTTATTGTGTATCTAATTTATATTTTAATATATTTAACATCTACTGATCATCCTGCCATCTGGGGGCGGGGGTGGGGGGAAGGAGGGGAAAAATTGGAACAAGAGGTTTGGCAATTGTCAATGTTGTAAAGTTACCCATACATATAACCTGTAAATAAAAGGCTATTAAAATTTTAAAAAAAAGATACTACCCTCCCTACTCCCATATCATCTCCCCTAACCCTCACTACTCTTTAAAACATGGTGATGATCTGAAGATTCCAAAACAGAGATATTGTTCTAAATAATGCTCTCACCCAAGAGCCACCATTTCCCTTTGTGTAAGAAGATAATTTGGTAACCACAGCTATGCTTCACAAACTAGTTTTACATCTTTAGGCTGTCACTTAACATCTAGGTATCTAATCTCATGATCTCAGGCAACCTTCCAGAGCAAGATTAAGAGCTATGTATTATTCCCTTCTAGACTGTATATTGGAATTTGGGGAACCTGGGGAAAATTAAGAATTGTGTTTTATTCTCCTGTATCAACATTCTATTCTTGGGGTTACTGGAGCCTCTCACTAGGGACACATAATTTCTTTATCTTCTGAACATCTCTATACTGTAATGTTAGCACCTGTGTTTGCCGATTGTGACTCTAAGGAGAGTACATGTAATTCCAATTGCCCTCACTCCATAAAACAGGATTTTCAGGAGAACAATTTTAAACCGTTGACCCTTTGCTCTGTTACTGAGAATACACATGACTCCCAAGGAGCATTAGTGACTTTGAGAAGCATCAATTTTGTGTTAGAAAAGAAAAGAAAATGTATGTTTTCACATAGGGTGTTTAAAGCAGGTGGAGTGGTTCAGACATGATTCATGAAATACATGAATTTTGAGCATACAAATGGTATTGATAGGAGAATTGGGGTAAAATATACCCCCACTGGATATAGTGGAACAATGATGCTTCAAACAAAAGTTTGAACCGAGCAGCATTCACCCACAGGTAAATATTTCAGCTCAGTATCTAAGGTGCCACCTGGCTGCTTAATAACATTACAAATTTATGTTCCAGTTCCAGTTCTGCTATGGCTAGTTGTGCGACCCTGAGAAAGTCATTTTCCCCTTTCTTGGATTATTTCCTCTTAAAAACAATTTGACAGCTCTCTGGGGTCATTTATATCCCCACAATTATATAACTTCTAGAAGAATTTATGAAATATCAGGACAATAGGAGAAAGATCTATGGCACGTTATGTGGAGAATTACTTTACACTAGAGCATGGATAAGAGTTACCCAAAATAAGCAGGCATGGATGAGTGCCATCTACATTGAGGGTGGAAGTACGGAGTTGGGGATGTCCATTTCAGAAAGATCAAAACCCCACTGATATTCTGGAGACTTTGGAAAAGTGTGGATCCTTGGATCACTGGATGCTTTTTAAAAAAATTTTAATTTCAATTTTAATTTTTCAAATTTATTTTATTCTCAGGAAGCCTTTTTCTACTTATGCATACTCAGAGTGAGAAAAGTAAAAGAATTCATCTTTCCATTTTTTTTCCTCTTCTTTCACCTATGACTTCTTTGTAAGAAAAAGTACAGAAATACATTTTGTCTAAGTCGTATTGGAGAGGTTGGTATATTCTAAATTTTAAAATACTGACATCTATGTCTTTAGTGCTCCAGAGTTTACAAAGCACTTCTCCACAGGATCTCCTTTGATTTTCTTCATGCCAGCCCTGTGAAGTAGGTAGTGAAAATATTGTCATCTCCATTTTTACAACTCATGAAAAGCAGTCTTAGAGCTTTGAAATGACTTGACAGATAGACAGCCTGGCACAGGGAAAAGGTGAAACTTACAGGCAAAAGACACTAGCTTCCTGGCCTGGCTCTGTCACTTAGCTGTTTGACCTTGGCAGCCATACCTAATATCCTTGGGTCTCACTTTCTTCATCTTTAAAATAAGTTTAAACATCTGAGGTCCCTTATGGCTTTAATCCAAGATCTAGAAAAGTCTCATTTTCTGTCTCATGCCCTCTCTATACACAAATAAAAAACACAGACTTAATCAGAGACTTGAGTAATAATGTTCTGAACAAGCAGGGCAGCCAGAGAACAAATCATAAAAAAAAATTAATAGGTGAAAATCAAGGACAACAATGAGACAACATAATTCAGAATTTCAGAGATGAAGCAAAAATAGACCCTAAAGGGAAAATCCTCTATTTGAATATAGAGATGAAGAAAATAGAAAAAAAGATTAATGAATTGAACAGTTTAAAAACAAGCCCAAGTCAGCAAGCATAAAACAAATTCAAAAATGAACTGAACAGTTTAAAAATTAGCCCATCAAGAAGCATAAAACAAATTCAAAAAGAAGAAATCATGAAAATGAGGAAAGTAACTGATAAAATTTAAAACAAAATACTATTGGAAAAAGATCAACCATAAACTAAAGCCAGGTTTGGAGAAGTCCAGAAAAATCAATAAAGCAATAAATAAGCTACCCTTATTCAAAAAACAAAGAGGAAATCATCACTGATAGACTTTTACTGTCCATGGCTAATTCTCAACCAAACCAGAAGTACACAAATAAATTTCTGGATTAACAACTATATTAAATAGGTTATTGACTCTTTTCCTATTGATTCATTCTTATTTCCAAGGAAAAACAATCAGGCATGACTTATAGTATACATGTGAAACATACAAGAGTAACAATGACAAAGCCAGATACTGTGGTACAGTGTCTCACAGTCAGAAATACTTGCATTTAAATCCCACCTCTGATACCTGTTGGCTATGTGATCTTGAACAAGTGTCTTACCTTTTCAGCATCCCAAGCAATTCTCTGGGACTCTAAGTTGCAGAGAAGGTGTCCATCTGCATTGGTAAATGACTCTCTTCATCCAGAGCTCCCTATGGCAATGAACACAAAAGGTCTGGTGAAATCACCATCATCACAGCTGACATTTACATATCGCTTTAAACATATGATCTCAACAGTACAATGAGATGATATTAAAATATTTAAGTCTAAATGCCCGGAAAATCTTTCAAACTCAACAGGGCCAAAACAGGGCTTATTATCTTCTCCCTCAAGCCTGTTCTATTATTGGTTAAGATACCACCACCCTTCTAATTATCCAGGTTCTCAATATCAGTGATATTCTCAACTCCTCACTCTCCTTCACTTGACATGAGCAAACAAGCAATGGACTTAGAGATGGAGAACCTTGGGCTCCAATATTGCCATTTCACTGATTCTCAGTTTTCCTATCTGTAAAATATGGATAATTCCTCATTGTACCTATGTCACAGGCAGCTAGTGGCATAGTACAGAGAGTGGATTCAGAAAGATCAGAATTCAAATTCAATCTCAAACAATTACTAGCTACATGACTCTGAGTAACTCTTTGTCTGCCTCAGTTTCTTCAACTATAAAACACAAGTAACAATAGCTTTTGCCTCATAAAACTATTGAGAGAATGAAATGAAATAATATTTGCAAAGCCCTAAGCACAGTGCTTAACATAGTAGGCACTTAGTAAATGTTTGTTCCCTTCTTTATCCCCCATATCAGAGACCTATTCTGAGGAGCAAATGAGATCCTATTTTTATTGTTTTTTTCTGGTTATACATGTACATTCATTTCTTAAAAAACAAACATTTCCTTATAAATCATGTTGGGAGAGAAAAATCAGAACAAAAAGGAAAAACTATAAAAGAAAAAAACAGGAAAAAACAGTGAATATAACATGTATTGATTTCATTCAGTCTCCATATTTCTCTCTGGATGTAGATGAAGTTTTCTATCCAAAGTTTGTTGGGATTGCCTTGACTCACTGAACCACTGAGAAGAACCAAGTTTTTCACAGTTGATCAATGCACATTCTTGCTGTTACTGTGTTCAACGTGTTCCTGGTTCAGTTTGTTTTGCTCAGCATCAGTTTATGTAAATCTTTCCAGGCCTTTCTAAAATCAGCTTGTTCATCATTTTTATAGAACAAAAATATTCCATTATCTTCACATACCACACAACTTATTCAACCATTCTCCAAATGATGGGCATCTCCTCATTTTCCAATTCTTTCCCACCACAAAAAGGGCTGTTATAAACATTTTTGCACATATAGGTCTTTTTCCCTATTTTATGATTTCCTTGGGATACAGACCCAGTAGAAACACTCCTGGATCAAAGGGTATGTGCAGTTTTGTAGTCCTTTGGACATAGTTTCAAACTGCTCTCTAGAATGATTGGATCAGTTCACTTCACCAACAATGCATTAGTGATGAAACTTTATTTTTTAAATGCTCTGGTACTTAACTTCAAGCCCTTAGGTAAGTCTACTTCCCTTTCTGACCTCAGTTTTATCATTTGTATGATGAGGAAATTGAATTAAAACATTGCCACGAGCCTCTCGAACTTCAGAATCCTATTCTCACATTTCTTTTTTCCCCCTATTCTAATATTTCAAAATAGAAAGGTACTGGTTTTACCTTAAAAACTCTTGTGATTAGTCTGTTGAGCAGAGAAAAGAAATGACAAATCCACATCAGTGAGGCAGATGCCCAGGGCACAGGAGCTCCCCCTACCAACAAAAGGAATAGAGAATTTTGACCACATGAGTACATTTACAGAATCTCTCTTCTCATCCACCCAACCAGCACCATCCCAAGCTGCTGATCTCAATTTTCTTAGAACCCTTTATCTGTTTCTTAAATTAATGCAGCTAAAACTTTTGTATACACACATTCATTCTCATACATGCATAAATTTACCCACACACCCAACCTCATAAATATACATACGCACATACACATGCCCACCCACCCTCATACACACACACATCCCCTTATACATATATCCTACGTCCCCACCAAACACATATGCACACATACACATGTATCCTCATACACATTGACCTTTATACACATACATTTTCATATATATATATATATATATACACTAATCTACACATATACTCACATACCCTCATAAATATACACACTGTCATATACATATACCCGGTCTCATATATCTCACACATATACACACATCCTCATTCACATACTGACATACCCTTCCATCCTCACACACAAATATGCCCATATATTCTTATACACATACACACAGAGAGAGCAGGTTTCTCCTTCTCTTGACCAATAATCTAAGCTGACTTGAAAGTAGAATGGTGAATATTTAATGTATCCTCTTTGCAATGTCACAGCTAAGTGAATTCAAGATATCCATGTTTTTGGTTATAGAAACTGTTGTCTGCAGCTCAATATTTTATAACACTGGTACATTTCTTTACTGCTACATAAGCCCATTTAGTTGCCTTGCAGAAAAAAAAAAAGGAACATTAAGCCAAGGCTTAGTACCCTGTTAGTGCTTTCTTGGAATGTTCATGCATTTACAATCAGACTTTTCTGTGGTCACTGATCTCCATCAAAACCTTTCTGCATTCTATTTCTGCTTAAAATGCAGACCACCCAAAGGCTGACATCAGCAGCTTGCTATAACTGGATTAAGAAGAAGGGAGGGGCTCTTCTTTAAGCTGCCCTCTCAAGACTGGAAGTGATGACAGTCAGCTGCAATCATCAGGTGATGTGTGAGGTCAAGACCCAGCTCACTTCTTTCATGAAGATGCTAAATGAGCTGAATATCAAAAGAGACAGTCCCAGTGGTCATGACTTATAGGCTCCAGTCAAGGTTCTCAAAATAGCTGTGTGGACCATTCTATCCAACCATTTGTTCACTGAGTCACTTTATTAAATGCCTACTCTCTTCAAGGAACTGAGGTAAAATTTAAGAGCATAAACCCCCAGAGAAATCACAATAATATAACTTTTCATTAGATCCCCAGCATCAAAAACAAGGTAGATGCACATTTTTCCAAATGATTACTTGACTTACAAGTGCTCAAAGGAGTTTATGATCTACTATGGAAGAAGTTATAGCACATCAGTGGAAAAGTCAAATGTAAGATGAAAATGTGTTAAGAACCACGTAGGGGCTCAAACTGCACTAGAAAAAGTTGTGAAATCCCTTTCAGCTATGCAGATCAGGAAATGCTACATGATGGAAGAGGTCCCTAAGCTCAATCTAAAAGGAAGAGAAAAACTTCAGAGAGCAGATATAAATCAGGGAAGATTTTCCAAGGATGCAGAAAGAACCTACCAAAATGAGGTGGGGGGGGGGGGGACTGGTGGTCTGGTTTGCCTGAAAACAGAAAGCATGAACAAGAATAGAAAATAAGGCTGGAAATCTATGATGGAACCAGGACACACGGAAGCCTTAAATGTCAGGCTGAGGAGTGGGCATTAAATGGGCAGCCAGTGGGGAATTTTTAACAATGGTGTGTCAAGGTCTGACCTGAGTGTGAGGAAGTTTCTTTGTTAAAAAATAGGTGGTGGAAAGGAGAGAGTGGCGGCTCAATGTGGAACGCTGCCATATTAATAAGTGTTGGCTTTATAAAGGCCTAAAAGCAATTAGCAAGCAGGTCAGCTCTGACAGAATGCTTTGTAATTTCAAGATCTTACATATTTAAGATATGCATGCCCTGGACAGTGGTCTCTGGCTAACTAAGAGATGTCCTTTCATCACATGGAATAGGAAACTTTCTGCAACAGCAGAAAGATGGACCATAAGCACATACAACAGCAAGATGGATAAAAAATGTCATTCAGGTAAAAGTTTGTCTTTTCATCAACTTCAAACAAAATCACTTTTTATTAAATCTGAGAAAGGACCTGCACTTACAATATATGTGTAGCTCTGATGACAACCCAGCAGGGGAACATCAAAGTTCATTTCAGTGAAATACTCCAGAAGACATGGCTTCTAATCCTGATTGGGCAAGCCTTTCCCCATCTTACTAAGTCTCAGCTTCCCCATCTGTAAAAAGATAGATGAAAAGGGTTTGAACTACATCAGGAGTTCTTTTTTTTTTTTAACTTATGAGCATTTTATTTTGGGAATAAAGTTAAAAATGTGAATATTGCACTGGTACCCACAAAATGGAAAAAGGCCTAGAAGAGGGAAAACCCATGTCAGTAAGATTTACTAAAGGACTGAAGAGGACAATATCTAATTAAGCAGAACAACATTGAAAATTTGTCAGATAACATGGGTTTCTTCTATCCAACTTGATTACTGCTAAATATTTACACTAGATTTTTCTTCTGACAGTTCATTATGGCACAGGAGTTACCCTGATATCATCAAATGAAACACATGCTACAGTTTGTTTAATTAATCTGGAAATACTTTGAGTATAGACTTGGTGTTGTCTGTGTACTCACCTAGCTGAGCTCAAAGAGTCTCATCAGCTGAGCACTGGCCATGAGGTATTACATTTTCCTAACTGCAGATTATCACAAAAATATCTCCCAAGCACCAAAGCTTGTAAGAGGATCAAGGGAGGGAAGGCCCACATACAAACTGATGAAACAATATATTTTCCAAACACTGATGAGTGTGGTCAACTAAATCATGTGTCATAAGTTTACAAGACTATGAGACAAGTAGTCCATCAGTTAGTAATCCAACATAGATCAAACACCTATTTACCTGCCACAAACTGCTAAGCAATGGAGATACACAAAAGAGATACAAACTTTCTTTAATAAACTAAGTACTGAAATCAAATGAGGTATGATTTAGTAAGAATAATTTAGGTAAATGTCTGCCAAAATGAGCAATATGAAAATATTTTACTGCATCAGGAGTTCTTGTGTTGTAAACCCCTTTGGCTGCCTACAGACATCTCAGATTACTATTTCTAATTATATAAAATAAAATTCATAGAATTATAAAGGGAAACAATTACACTGAATGACAGTGATGGACATATATTTTTAAATCGCTAAGGTCACAGACACTAAACTAAGAATCCTTGAATAAGATGTTCCATAAGGCTCCTTCCAACCTTGCCTATTCCCATCAGGTCCATGGTCATAATCATGGTCAGGTCCATGTCTCATCAACTCCACTCTACTAAACCCTTTTCTAGATGTCAGGGTCTGGTTTTTGAGAGAGGTCGTCTTTGTATGTTCAGGATCTGGCATATTCAGTGGTGCTTAATAAATGCTCACTGAATGAACAAATAAGTAACATCTTAGATTTTACTTTTACCAAAAACTTTTCCAGCCCTTTGATCTTGGATTCTGAAATATCCCTCTCAGATCTCTGGTTTTACTATTACTCAAGTTAATCTTCACCCTTTTCCAATCCTCCAGCTTTCTTAGTTCTTGAAGTCCATTTACTCCAGTTTCTGGCCTTAGTCCTTCATTTGCTGTTTTGACACACAATTTCAGAGGTGGATTGCCCTTTAATCTTGAAGTCCTTCCTTTCCTCCTCTTCCTTTCTGCTAGTCCTCACCTCCTGCATTACTCCCAGCATGTATCTTCTCTTATCTGCCCTGGAACTGATAGTCACACACCAGTGCCAACTAAATCTACTATATCTGGGGCTACCCTGACATAGCTGTCATTTTTATTCTTCTTCTTCTGCCCCCTATCATGCTGCTAGGGATGTTGTTCCAAGCCTTCTCTCTCTCTCTCTGAGCCACCTTATAGTCCACCAGTGACAGCTCTCAGCTGATGACCTCCCTACGTGACTGAGAATATAGAGAGCACCCATCCTAAGTCCCCTTATTTGTCCTTAGAGCAGAGACTTGTGGGGCTTTGTCCTGATAATCCTAGCTACAATGAACAACATTCTTCCTAATCCCAGTCAACATAATAGTGAATGAATTCAATTCTTTTGCTATCCTTGATATTATATTTTGGAAAAATCCGACAATAACAAAATCCCTGTGGAAAGACTACAGGAATTTCCAGTAGTTCATATCCTAGGGAGCTAATGCTACTCAGCCTCTGCAATCCACTTCAGGCAATGATGAGCTTATTTTCCAGTTTGGCCTGTGGATGGAGAGAAGTAGCTACTGCTCTCCTTCCATTCTCCCTCTCTCGCTCTGTCCCTCTCTCCCCCCATCTCTTTCCCTCCTTTGCTCTCCTCTCCCTTTTCCTCTCTCCCTCTCTCTCCCTTTCCATCTCTGTCTCTCCCTCTCCCTCTTCTTCCTCTCTCTCTTTCTCTTTCTGTTCCACTTAAAGGACTGAGCAGGAATCTAAACAAGGCTATGGCTACAGAACTCCCTGTCAAAAACAAAAGGCAGGTGGGGCTGGGGAGTGGGATGAAGATTGTGCCTGTGATATTAACTGCAAAATATTCTACATTCCAATGAGGACCCAAAGGAACTAACCACACATACTTACTAGGAGAGAATCAGGAGATCTCCCAGATCTAGTCTGAATCCCATTAGTGCAAATAATGAATGACCTGAAGTGGTCTCACATATTCCAATATGCACTATTCAAGGTTATCACTGTGTAAAATATTGGCATAGGTCCCAGCCCAATGGAAATGTACAGTGTGAATCTGAATATTGCAATCACTTCATGGAATTCATTATTTCCACTAATCTGGACCTAGCTACAGTCATTTCAGTCAGGCTAGGAGGATGAGGTTACATAAAGTAATAAGGCAAACATTTAATAAATGTCTACTTTAGACAGAGGTGCAATGAATAGGTCTTAATGAATATACAGCCAGTCTGGAAGTCTGAAAGATTTGGGTTCTTGCCCATACAAACTGGCAGGACGTCCTTTAGAAAAGTCACTTTACCTGTAAGTGCCCCCAGCCAATGTGAATGCTGCAAGTTTCAGGTGAGGTGCTGATCTTTATCTAGTGGGAATTTTCATACTCGGATTTCCCCACTGATGAAATCACAGAATAATAAACAAACAAATGCACAAGGCAATAGACCAAGGAGAATAGAGGAAATCCAAAGAGAAAAAGGAAGGTAGTAGAAAGTGGCCTCTGCTCTCATGGAGCTCACAATCTAAGAGAGGAAGATGACACTTTGGAGAAGTGAACTCTGATAAAGAGGGAAAATTATGGGGACATATTCTTGATTTGAAGTATTCAAAAAATAATGCTATAAAAGAAGACTCATTGGATAATAAATTTAGAGCTAGCAGTCCCAAGGGTAAACTGGTTCAATTTTCTTATTTTACAGATGAGAAAACTGAGGCAGAGAGAAGAGGGAGTGACTAGTAGGTCAATGTCAAAGTCAACATTTAACCCTTTCCCTTTACCACCTTTCTCTTACACGTGAATATTTTCACACTTAATTTGTTTTGGACAAATTAAAATTACTTCACCTTTAGAAAGCTATGTGACTCTGGGTAAGTCACTTGACCTCTCTGTATCTCAATCTCAGGCAATAATAATAGTATCTACCTATTAGGTAGATGAAAAGTAAAATGTTTTGCTCATTACTACTACTACTGCTGCTACTTCTGTCACCACCACTACCACAACTATTACTACTCTACTACTACTGCTACCACCGTTACTGTGGCCACCACTCCTCATCCTCTTCCATCATCATCAGCACTACCACCACCACATTATTATTATTATTATGCTCATTAGAGGCTTTTGGTAAGGGTCGACTTTTTCAGGGAGAACAAGGTGATTTATATAATCACAAGATTTTAGATGTCAAACAGCTCACAAGTATTACTTAAGTCTAAAGTCAGCTTAAATGCAACTTTGTAAAACCACATCACTCCCAGTGAAACATAAAGCTTCTGGAGAACAAGGGCCATCTCACTTCTGAATTTGCATCGTCAATATGTAGCACAGAGTGATCCTTAATAAATACCAGCTAATTGATAGACGGAAATCCAGCCTCCTGACTCTTACATTAATGCTTTTTCCCCCTGCTCCAATTGACATTTCTATTAATTGTTAAAAATCAGATAACAAACGGGAGATGTATTATGTGCTATATAATAAATGAGGGACAAAGGTTGGCTTCCAGATTGAGTCCAAAGAAGGGCAGGCAGCCTGGCAGTTGGGAATTGAGCTCCAAGAAGGCAGCGGCTGTGGCCTTTACTACCCCTATATTAAAACAGAATAAGGCAATGTTGAGACAAAGGAGACTCTCAGGTCTAAAAACCCAGCTGGCAACAGCCTGATTTGTTGGTGTCAAAACCTCCACAATTTTGATACAGAAACTGTGTAACTTTACCCATATCTTGATTTTGTGGTTGCTGAGTATCTCTTTAAAATAGTATCCATGCTGGGAAAGGCAAAATTCCGCTTGTAGAAAACCAAGATATTCCTAATGCTTGGAATGCTCTCTATTCCAATATATGTATAAATATGCATATGCATATGCATATATATATATGTGTGTGTGTATACACACACACACACACACACACACACACACATATATGTCCTGTGTCCACATATACATATATGTAAGGATACATTGTCTTATGTGCTCATGTTCACATATATCCAAACATATACATTATGTATACATGTGTGTAATCATATTCATGAATAGTTTCTTCAAGTGTTTGTCTTCCCCCCCCCTTAAAATAAAGTTCTTTGAGGACAGAGACTATATTCTGGGAGGGTGGAGCCAACATGGGGGAGAAGACACACGACATTCTAAGCCCCTCTCATACCCTCACTACTAATTACCAAATTCAGTCTCAAAAATAGTGCTTAACTGGTAAAATTCATGAAGATTGGAAGCACGACAACTTACCGGCCAAAGATAATCTGAAAGATCGCCAGAAAAGGTTTGTCCTGAGCCGTGGGAGCAGGCCAGCACAAGCAGGGAGATAGAACCAGAGGTTAGCATACTGAGTGAACCAGGGAGGGGGTGTTCTCCGTGGCTGGAAAATTTACAGGGAGAACTCTACTACAGGTTGGCTGCTCTACTTTGGTTGCAAAACAGTAGACCAGCAAAGAAATTAAAGCCAAAGGTAGAGTGTACTCCAAAAAACGCCAGAATCTAACAGGATCTGGCTATACCCACCCAGAACTGGAAGTGAGTGACTGAGCACAGATCACAGCACAGCTATGTAGCTCTATTCTGTAGCACAGCGCTTTTGCCTGAGGCAGTCACAAATCTGCACGGCAGGAGGGCTCACCCCAATAGAAGTGAAAAGGGGATAATATCAGAAAAAGGAAAAAGGGGAGCTAAAAAGAGAGAAACTACATGCGACGAAGAAACAAAGGAAACCTATCATATCTGAGAGAATTTAGAGAGGGGGAAGAACATTGTGTGAATCTTACTCTCATCAGAGTTGGCTCAGAGAGAAAATAAATGACATACTTATTTTACAGAAAATCTTCTCTCACTCACTAAAAAAAGGGACAGGAAAAAGGAAAAGGAAAAGAGTAATAAAGGAAAGTTACAAAAAACAGGAAGGGATTCAAAGAGGGTGGGAGAGAGTCTAAAGAGGGAGAGCTGTGTGAGGTAAGTGGTGCCCATAAATTTAATACTGAGGAAGGGGGTAAAGGGGGATAAGAAAAATGAAAGCATAATCTGGGGATAATAAGATAGCAGGAAATACAGAATTAGTCATTTTAACTGTATATGTGAATGGGATGAACTCTCCCATAAAGCAGAGGCAGATACCATACTGGATCAAAAGCCAGAATCCTACAATATGTTGTTTACAGGAAACACATTTAAAGCAGGGAGATACATACAGAGTAAAGGTAAAAGGCTGGAGCAGACACTATTATGCTTCAGGTAAAGTAAAAAAGGCAGGGGTAGCCATCCTTACCTCACATCAAGCAAAAGCAAAAATTGATCTAATTGAAAGAGATAAGGAAGGAAACTATATCTTGCTAAAGGATAGCATAGCAATCCTTTAGCAATATCAATACTAAACATATATGCACCAAGTGGTATAGCATCTAACTTCCTAAAGAAGTTAAGAGAGTTTCAAGAAGAAAAAGACAGCAAAACTATAATAGTGGGAGATCTCAACCTTGCACTCTCAGAATTAGATAAACCACAAAACAAATAAGAAAGAAGTTAAAAAGGTAAATAGAATATTAGGAAAATTAGGTATGATAGATCTTTGGAGAAACTGAATGTAGACAGAAAGGAATATACTTTCTTCTCAGCAATGCATGGAACCTATACAAAAACTGGCCATATTTTAGGACATAAAGCCCTCAAAATTAAATGCAGGAAGGCAGAAATAGTAAATGCATTCTTTTCAGATCACAATGCAATAAAAACTACATTCCACAAAAAGCTAGGGGTAAATAGGCCAAAAAGTAATTGGAAACTAAATAATCTCATTTTAAAGAATAATTGAGTGAAACAGCAAATTGTAGACACAATTAATAATTTCGCCCAAGAAAATGACAACAATGAGACATCATACCAAAATTTGTGGGATGCAGCCAAAGTGGTAATAAGGGGAAATTTTCTATCTTTAGAGGCTTACTTGAATAAAATAAAGAAAGAGAAGATAAATGAATTGGGCTTGCAACTTAAAAAGCTAGAAAAAGACCAAATAAAAACACCCAATCAAATACTAAACTTAAAATTCTAAAATTAAAAGGAGAAATGATATTGAAAGTAAAAAAAAAAAAACTGTTGAATTAATAAATAAAACTAAGAGTTGGTTTTATGAAAAAACCAATAAAAAAGATAAACCTTTGGTAAATCTGATTAGAAAAAGGAAAGAGGAAAATCAAATTGTTAATCTTAAAAATGAAAAGAGAGAACTTTCCACCAATGAAGAGGAAATTAGAGCAATGATAAGGAGTTACTTTGCCCAACTTTATGCCAATAAATTTGATAACTTAAGTGAAATGGATGACTACCTCCAAAAATATAGACTTCCCAGATTAACAGAGGAGGAAGTAAATTGCTTAAACAGCCCCATTTCAAAAAGAGAAATAAAACAAGTTATTAATCAACTGCCTAAGAAAAAACCCCCAGGATGAGATGGATTTACATGTGAATTCTACCAAACATTTAAAGAACAATTGGCCCCAATGCTACATAAACTATTTGATAAAATAGGAAATGAAGGAGCCCTACCATATTCCTTTTATGACACAGACATGGTACTGATACCTAAACCAGGTAGGTTAAAAACAGAGAAAGAACATTATAGACCAATCTTCCTAATGAATATTGATGCTAAAATCTTAAATAGAATATTACTACAGAAAATCATCCCCAGGATAATGCACCACGACCAAGTAGTATTTACACCAGGAACACAGTTCAATATTAGGAAAACTATTAGTGTAATTGACTATATCAATAACCAAATTAACAAAAAACATATGATCATCTCAATAGATGCAGAAAAAGCATTTGATAAAATCCAACATCTCTTCCTATTAAAAACTCTTGAGAGTATAGGAATAAATGGACTTTTCCTTAAAATAATCAGCAGCATCTATTTAAAACCATCAGCAAGCATCATATGTAATGGGGATAAACTGGAACCATTCCCAATAAGATCAGGAGTGAAACAAAGTTGCCCACTATCACCATTACTATTCAATATTGTATTAGAAATGCTAGCTTCAGCAATAAAAGATGAGAAAAATATTAAAGGAATTAAGAATAGGTAATGAGGAAACCAAAGTATCACTCTTTGCTGATGATATGATGGTATACTTAGAGAACCCCAGAGATTCTACTAAAAAGCTATTAGAAATAATCCACAACTTTAGCAAAGTTGCAGCAGACAAAATAAACCCACATAAGTCATCAGCATTCTTGTATATCACTAACCAAATCCAACAGTTAGAGTTACAAAGAGAAATTCCATTTAAAGTAATTACTGATAGTATAAAATATTTGGGAATCTATCTGCCAAGGGAAAATCAGGAATTATATGAACAAAACTACATAATACTTTCCACACAAATAAAGTCAGATCTAACCAACTGGAAAAATATTAAATGCTCTTGGATAGGGCGAGCAAATATAATAAAGATGACAATACTACCTAAACTAATCTACCTATTTAGCTCTATACCAATCAAACTCCCAATAAACTATTTTAATGACCTAGAAAAAATAACACCAAAGTTCATATGTAAAAACAAAAGGTCAATAATTTCAAGGGAATTAATGAAAAAAAAAATCAAATGAAGGTGGCCTAGCTGTACCAGATCTAAAATTATATTATAAAGCAGTGGTTACTAACACCATTTAGTATTGACTAAAAATAGACTAGTTGGTCAGTGGAATAGGTTGGATTCAAAGGACAAAATAGTCAATAACTTTAATAATCTGATGTTTGATAAACCCAAAGACCCCAGCTTTGGGGATAAGAATTCACTGTTTGACAAAAACTTCTGGGAAAATTGGAAATTAATATGGCAGAAACAAATGGGTTCATGACCTAGGCATAAAGAATGAGATTATAAATAAATTAGAAGAACATAGCATAGTTTACCTCTCAGACCTGTGGAGGAGGAAGGAATTTATGACCAAAGAAGAACTAGAGACCATTATTGATCACAAAAAAGAAAATTTTGATTACATCAAATTAAAAGGCCTTTGTACAAATTAAAGTAATGCAAACAAGATTAGAAGAGAAGCAATAAACTGGGAAAACATTTTTACAGTCAAAGATTCTGATAAAGGCCTCATTTCCAAAATACATAGAGAATTGACTCTAATTTATAAAAAAAACAAGCCATTCTCCAATTGATAAATGGTCAAAGGATATGACCAGACAATTCTCAGATGAAGAAATTGAACTATTTCTAGCCATGTGAAAAGATGCTCCAAGTCATTATTCATCAGAGAAATGCAAATTAAGACAACTCTGAGATACCACTACACACCTGTCAGATTGGCTAAGATGACAGGAAAAAATGATGAATGTTGGAGGGGATGTGGGAAAACTGGGACACTGATACATTGTTGGTCTAATTGTGAATACATCCAGCCATTCTGGAAAGCAATTTGGAACTCTGCTCAAAAAGTTATCTATCATATTGTGCATACCCTCTGATCCAGCAGTGTTACTACTGGGCTTATATCCCAAAGAGATCTTAAAGAAGGGAAAGGGACCTGTATGGGCAAGAATGTTTGTGGCAGCCCTGTTTGTAGTTTGTAGTGGATGCCCATCAATTGGAGAATGGATGAATAAATTGTGGTATATGAATATTATGGAATATTACTGTTCTGTAAGAAATTATCAGCAGGAGAATTTCAGAAAGGCCTGGAGAGACTTACACGAACTGATCCTGAGTGAAATGAGCAGGACCAGGAGCTCATTATATATTTCAACGATACTATATGATGATCAATTCTGATGGATGTGGCCCTGTTCAACAATGAGATGAACAAGATCAGTTCCAATAGAGAATAATGAACTGAACCAGCTATACCCAGGGAAAGAACTCTGGGAAATGAGTGTGAACCACTACATAGAATTCCCAATCCCTCTACCTTTGTCTGCCTGCATTTTTGATTTCCTTCACAGGTTAATTGTACACTATTTCAAAGTCCGATACAGCAAAAAAACTGTATGGATATGTATACATATATCGTATTTAACATATACTTTAACATATTTAACATGTATTGGTCTACCTGCCATCTGGGGGGAGGAGGAAGGAGGGCAAAAATTGGACCAAAAGGTTTTGCAATTGTCAGTACTGAAAAATTACCCATGCATATATCTTGTGAATAAAAAGCTATAATAAAAAAGAATATATTCTGCCTTTTTTTGTGTCTCCAGTGCATAGCACAATGGTTGAAGGCATATAGTAAGCACTTAATTTTTTACTGGAAGAATACTGGTAGTATTTCCAGAGGAATCAAATTAAGCTTGATATAAGGAAGGACTTTCTAATAATTTGAACTACCCCAAAATCTCACAGGCTGTTATGGGGAGGTCAGATACACACAAAGAAACAAACACATACATGTGCATGTACCCATTCCTTATTAATGGTTTTCTAGCAAGATGTGAATGGCTATTAATTGTAATGCTATTAATATTAATTTCACTATTAGTAACTTTGCTGTTCTTCAGGCATTTTTCATCTGTCCAAGTCTGCGATCCATTTTGGGTGTTCTGGATATTGAAATAGTTCGCCATTTCCTTCTCAGCTCATTTTACAAATTTGGAAACTGAGGCAAACAGGGTTAAGTGATTTGCCCAGTGTCATACAGCCAGTGTCTCAAGTTGGATTTGAACTCAGGTCCTGCTAATTCCAGGCCCAGCACTCTATGCACTATACTATCTAGCTACCCTAATATTATAGATGTGGTTAATAATTGTCAGTTTTAGTATTGAAAATTCATAACATTAAGTGGCATTCATTTAGTACTTTGTGTTCTGTAAGTATTTTACATATATCATTTAAGCTTCAAAACAATCTGTGAAATTGTTAGTATAGGAATTGTTTCAATTTTATAGCCTAGGAAATTGGGACTCAGAGATTAAGCAGTTTAAGAGGAAACAATTATTTGTTCAATTCACTTTAGCACAGTTCCTAGCATACAGGTGGCCTATATAATTGTTTATCACTACTCTATCCCTACCTGAGCCCCACTCACTTATGGTCATGATGTTAGAAATATTTAAGATAGAAGTTCTTGACTATACACATCAACTGCTCTCAGAGACTACAGAGAAGCTTCTTGTTTAGGTCAAAATTGGAATGGCTTCCCCTCTCAGTAGTGATTCTGGCAACTCCCTGCCCTACTCGTAAATTGAAAGCCCAAGTGAGATGTAATAACAGCATAAAATAGGGTTAAGGAAGGAAAGATTCTTCTACCGTTGGGGAAGCAGGGTATATGTGAAACAGGGTATTTCTGAGGAGGCTCATGTGGTAGGGAGCTGGAAGAGGCCTTGAGCAGTAGGTATGATTTCAACAGCCTAAGAGTGAAAAAAAGCACTTTGTCCAATTTTTGATTAACAGCATTGTAATACCATAAATCTCCCTTCCTACATAAAAACACTTCCTTTTAGATCAAAGAAATTTCCTCCCTTTTTGGCAGAGGTGGGTGACTACAGATATGATGCACTGCCTATACTAGTCAGATGTGGTTGATATATTTGGTTAGTTCTGCTTAACTATTTTTTTAATTAAAAAAAAATCTTTGTTTTAAAGGCATGGTCCTCCGAGGAGAGTAAAAAGACATATATTGGAAACGAAGGTAATGTTTGGTGTGAAAAATTAAAATCATCAACCAAAACTAAGCTTAAAATAAAATAAAATAAAATAAAAGGTTTCCCTCCAAAACGGAATCCATAAGATGGGGGGGGAGGAGGGGGGAAGCCAGTAGGTAACCTTGGCAACAAGAACTCTTGGCCTCAGAATGAGGCTCCTGCCCCTCCTCCCATTGCGCCTTCCTGGATATTGTGATGTAAGCAGTGGGTGGGGTTGCGCTGGCAACTGAAGTTTATCATCCTCTATTTCAGTTGGGCTCACGGCAGGGCTCAACTCATGATGTTTCAATCCTAATCCTGTCCATGTGCTTTCTCAGTGAGTCCATTGTGCTTCTAAGGATTATGGGAGGGAATGGGCAGTCTCTAAGAACTCTATTGAGGGCTGGTGGGCTAGGAAGGACTATTATTAATTGAGGGGAAGCTGGGGCTGGTTGCAGTTAGCTTGGGAGGCCCCTTAGGTTACATTCCCAACTCGTCCTGTGGGGGGTGCTGTTCCTTGGCGTATCTGGCTCGGGGAAGAAGAGGCGGGGCTAAAACCAGACGAGGTTTCTTAACCTTGTGGGAATGGAAATTTCTGGTCTTGGAATCAGTTACTTGAGAAACCCTAGCTAAGGGGAGGAAGAGATGTAACTAAATTGGATTCCCTAACCAATTGTGGTTCTGGCTTTATTCTGGATTGTGGAGGGTCTCTTACTACCAGGAGTGTCTGAAGGTGGAAAGAGAGAAGAGTGGGGAAGGGAGTGGGTAAGATGGGAAGAGGTGGAGCTTAAGTCAGAAGCCCTAGCCAAGTGAAATTGTGGCTCAGGCTTGCCTGTACTGGCATGCTATGCTTAGGAATGGGGACAGCTAGGTTGCCAGGGATCAGGAAGTTCAGAGTTCAAATGTGGCATCAGGCACAATATAACCCTGGCCAAGTCACTTAATCCCTATATTTGCTTCATTTCCTCATCTGTCAAATGGGGGCACACTGAAGAAGAAAATGACAAGCCACTCCAGCATCTTTGCCAAGAAAACCCCAAGGACCAAAGTCCATGGGGTCACCTAGAGTTGGTCGCAATGGAACAGCGTATTTAGGGATGCCTCCATGGCAGTGAAATAGGGCCAGGGGAGTAACCAGGGGAGGTACAGACCGAGTTTAAGCTGAAAGGATTGCTAACTACATGCCAATTACCTTACAGTACCTGTAACCAAGGACAGATACCACCATGGCATATGCCTATCTATTCAAGTACATCATCATCGGCGATACTGGGGTGGGCAAATCATGCCTATTACTGCAATTTACTGACAAGAGGTTCCAGCCTGTACATGACCTCACCATTGGTGTGGAATTTGGGGCCCGTTTAGTATCCATCGATGGCAAGCAGATCAAGCTCCAGATCTGGGATACAGCTGGGCAAGAATCCTTTCGCTCCATCACAAGATCCTATTACCGGGGAGCTGCTGGAGCCCTGCTGGTGTATGACATCACCCGGAGAGATACCTTCAATCACCTGACAACATGGCTGGAAGATGCTCGTCAGCATGCCAACGCCAACATGGTCATCATGCTGATTGGGAACAAAAGTGATCTGGACATCAGACGAGAAGTATCAAAGGAAGAAGGGGAAGCTTTTGCCCAAGAACATGGACTCATCTTCATGGAAACCTCAGCGAAGACAGCAGTCAACGTAGAAGATGCTTTCATCAGTACAGCTAGGGGGATTTATGAGAAGATCCAGGAAGGCGTCTTTGATATGAGTAATGAGACCAGTGGCATTAAGATAGGTCCTCAGCATGTTGGGGCTGCTCCTACACATGCCGGGAATCAGGGAGTACCACGTTCAGGAGGAGGTTGCTGCTGAATAGATGTGAACTTAAAAGGAAGCCCAAATGAAGTCAGCCAAGTTTATATGTCATCATCTCTACCAAGGTCCAGCTAGAAGTAAGCAAGTGGTTTTAAGACTTAAGGACTCTCTCCTAAAAAATTCTTCCACAACTTTGAATAAATGTTAACTTAAAGGAGACTGTATTAATATATGTTTAGTCAACTGATGTGAACATTTTAAACACCTTGCGCCCTTGAAATATATTCAACACTAAAAGTTACCTGAGAATTTGATACCAGTCTGTTTAGCAGGTTTTCCACGTACCTCTGCTGACTTGATGTTTATAAGATCTCAGCTTTACAGCTAGCAGGGACATCAAATGTTATTAATTCAGTAGCATAATTTTAAAGAAGAGACCGGAGAAGTCCAAAGAGGTTAAATTCCTCCCCCTCTTAAAAAAAAGGAATTAAGTGGAAAGAGTAAAGCTGCCAAGCCAAGGCCTCTTAATTCTGGACCTGGTGTGTTTCCCACTGAAGCACAGCTTGTACAACTTCTTCAAAAGTATGTTGACTTTCAAGGTTTTGCTGTCTGCAGAGACTGTTCAGTAAGCTGCTTAAGTCTTTTTTTTTCCCTTTTGGAATTCTTTGACTCATTTACATGAATTTTGTCTGTACGCTTCCAGGAGCATTAATGGGGACTGGATAGAAAGTGAAATAGAAACCTGTTAAAGCTGTCTGCCGTGTTTATCATCTTGTCACTATCCAAATCCTAGGCACCTGCCCCTACTCTGTGTCTAGAAGTTCCATCTAAGGATGGGTGCGGTAACAGGCTCTAACGCCTAGTGTTTTCTGTTCCTACAGTTTGTGTAACACTCCTTGAGAAATGTTTTCATTGTCTGCCTTGATGAATACTCTCTGTAAAAGCATAATAAAGAGTGACAAATAACAACCAAATAACATGATGCATTCAAATGGCACCCAGAGGAATAAATTTTCAAATGGTACATTGAGGACTTTGAGCTTTTCTTTGAAAATAAAATAACTATTGTGTGGAGTTATTTCATTTAACTATAGGATTTCTAAGTGTGGATTTTTATGCAGGGGAGTTTTTCAAGCTAGGTGTACAATAAACATGCACATTTTTCTGTGGTAAATCTATCATCAATTCATTTAGCACATAGGAAGTTAATAGGAACTGGGAATTCAAAGACCAAATGAGAAGTTCCTGCCTTGAAGCAGCTTACATTCTACTGGGAAATAGCATCATATATAATCATGTGTGCATGCTCACATATGGACATGGGCATGTATATCCACACACATTGGTATGTATGTATACATAGATGCATGTGTGCATACATGTGTACATATGCACACACACACACACACACACACACAGTTTTTGCTCTATGTTAAGCACAGGAAATGCAAGGATAAAATGAAAACCGGTTTCCTCCTTGGAGAAATGCACATTAGCTTGAGGAATACAGCACATATATACAAACATATGAAGATACATGCTTGTGTGTTGAATATAAGCATATATGTGTGTGCATTTTGTATACACACACTATCAAATTAGATAATATTTGTAAAGTGCTTGGTACCACAGTGCTTGGTACACAGTAAGTACTGAATAAATAGTTATTCCTTGAGAGAAGATGAAGGGGGATTAAAAGTCTTCTTTGACCTGACACATAAGCTGTTTCTCAAAACTAAAAGCAATGCAGTCCGATAACTTTCCTGTTCTGGATAAGGGCACTGCAATAAACTTACCAGACAAAAACTACTGATAAAAATCACAAAGTAGAAAACTTTTGCTAATTTAATCAGTGTAGACCTGTCATCTCCCTCCCCCCAACCCCTACACACACACTTTGGCTTAGAATTGTGGGAATAGGATGAAATAAGAGCCTTCATAAAAGCCTAAGAGGAAAACAATAATTACGAGAAATCTGAGCCATATTTCATGGGCAAATGAAGGATAAAGTGGGGGAGAAGGCATGGGAATCTAGACAATTAAACTAGACCAGTGATTTGCGTAAGGGAAAGGATCTCCAGGGGTTATTGGGACGCTGTTAGACAAGGCCTTCTATATTCCTTACCCAAATAGCGCTTCCCAATAAACCTGGGAAGAGATAGCTAACAGTGATTCACTAATCCCACTAGGCACTTTCCAAAACTGTAAGGCTGAACAAAGGTGGGGGTCCACTTAGGTATATTAGAGTTTCAAATTTTTTTCAGAAGCCAAGCATAATCCTGCCTCTATGCAGCCTACTGTTGCTCATAGTTATTTTCTCCAGAAAGAAGAAAAAAATCCACTAGATTTTGAGTCAGAAAGACCTTAGTCGCAACTCTCATGCTGTAACTTACCACATGTACAACTCCACTAGGCAATCACTCTCTGGGTTTCAGTTTTCTTGTAGGTGAAATGAATGGGTTGGCCAGGATGACCTCTGAGGTTTATTCCAGTTTTGAATCTGAATCTATGAAATCATTACAGAATTGACTGGGCTTTGGGCTTGAGTCATTCCTTGGCAGAGAATGAAACTCTTGCTCCATGTGCTAGATCAAGCCCTAGCTCAGCACTGGACCCAAGCAAAGTATATTTTATCACTGCTTCTTCAAAGAGAATAAGGAATAGGATTTGGGACAAGAACTAACTGAGGCTCAAGACGAACAGTCTCAAAATTTAAACACTTAATTCAGACTATCGATAAGCATTTTTAATGCTGAGATCGATTGGGACAAGTGCTCAGCTAGGCACAGAAAATATAAATAAAACAAATGTAACAATCCCTCCTCACAAGATGACATTTTAAAAGAAAAGAGATTAAATTTGTATTGAAATATATCTAGAATAAATATGAAAGGAATAAATGCCAAGTAGTTCAAAGTCATTGAAGAGGGAAAGTAGTAATGGAGGAGGGGAACAGGAAAGTTCCACAGAAAAAGAGGGGTATGATTCCACAGTGCTAAAGATACTTTGACATGAAGGGAAGAAGAGAAAGCTCACTTCAGATAGCCTCCATTTTCTCAGTAAAGCGGTGAATACTTTGGCTGAGAAAGTGGAAAAGAGAGAGATGTGAGAAGCTTAAAGAACCAAAAGAATGTCTAGACAAGTTTTTATTGGAAATGAGGTAGGGAATAAGCTAGGGGAGAATAAAAGCCCTACTGTGCTGTAGTGAGAATCTACTTGAAGCTAGCCAATATGGATTTCTAACATCCAGGTAACACTAATATATAACTTTCTTCAGCTCCATTCAACAGCATATGAGTAAGAAAAGAGGAGGTTGATAGAGGAGAAAAATACAGGATTGAAGTTTAAGAGGATATGAGGAGCAACAGGATAGGGGGGCAGGGGATTTGAGAGTAGAAAGGACAGAATAGATTTAGGATCAAAATTAGAAAGGGAAGGAAATTAAATCAAAACAGGGATAATGGTCTGAGAAACCACTGGAAGCTAAAGAGATCCAAAAGTCTCTGTGCAGGTAAAGAACAGATTTAGGAAGGGTAAGGGAAAGGGATAGGGGAACATGGTACAATAGAAGCTTATGATCAGAGATGCAGGAATATCAAAGTTTTTCATTAGGGAAGTAGAATCTTTTATGAAGAATTACAAAATCAAGGATGGTTATGACCATCTCTACGTTTGACCGAGGAAGAGTGAAAAAATAAGCCAAACCATTTAAGGAGCCTGAGGATTTGGTAACTCAAGAACTTTGTAGGGGCATCATCATGAAAACTGAAGTTTTCCAGTATAAGGCCAAGAGTTAGGAGGAAGAAGAAGCTAGCAAACCATCCCTGAGAAAGTAGGGAGAATGACTCAGAGTCAGTACAGAGCAGCCAACATCATCTGAAATAAGTGAAAAATGTTCGTGTTGCAAACTATTAAGGGGAAGCCACTGAGGGATTGTGATAAAAGGATGGAGGAAGAAGGTGATTCCATCTTCACTTCTACCTCAAGATTAGCATGTGGCTTAGGTTGAGCAGGCAATAGTACAAAGGAACACTGGAGAAGTAATATCATCAGCGAGGCACTGGTGCTCTCTAAGGGAAAATAAATAGAAAGATGAAGAGAGAAAGAAGGTCAGGATGAAGATATTGGAAGAAGAATCCCAATAGTCACAATAGAAGGGGTGAGTAGCATTGGAGTGAGATGTGAATGGGATAGGGCAAAAAAGGAGAAGGATGAAAAGAACCAGTGTTTTTTGGTAAGGTGGGGCATGAATCTTTCTCTTATGGAGCCTCTAGCTAATGCTCCTCTATCTGTTTAGCTAACCCTGCCATCCTAATGAAGATCAAGCACAGAAACAGTCTCATTAATGACACTAATTAAATACAAATTAATGGGATGCAAAATAATTTTGTTATTCCAGGTAAATAGAAAAACCATAACAAATCTTTGTTTTCCATTTCTTTTATTATCTTCGATTATACATAAACACTACCCGAATGATTTGGATGTTACATAATTATAGGGTGTTGGTTGTCAATCGTGAGAATAGTTTATAACATGTTTCAGTGTGCAGTACCAATATTACATTTCAGGCCCTAAGCCCAAATAAGTGGAACAACTGATCACAAAGTTCACATGTGTAGTTGTGGAGCCCTGACAGCCTCCAGTAGCCAAGAGGATCATGACCTTGCTCTTTCAAAAAGCTTTCAAGGCCATCCAAAAACTGTCTCCCACTAGCCTTGTAGATTCACTACAAATTACTCTCCTTTATAGTCCAGTGAAAAGAAAACATTGCTCTATTCAGTGATCTCATGCCACCCATTCCTGCCTCCATTCCACTGACCCTCAAAGTATATGTATTATTTTGGCTCACCTTTTCAAATTCTTAAAACCATTTGAGAACCCTGGCCACCTTGCCTCCAACAAGAATGATATAAACAGTGGACTGAATGAGAAAGTCACATCATCCTAATTACTGACATATGTATAATACACACAAATTTACACATAGAGCACATACATGTAGTATATGTATCTTTCTATATATTTCCATAGCTTTATTTATATATGTAGCCCTCTATATTTCTAATATATTTAAACTTAGGACTGATCCTACTGGAATAGCATCATTTCATATTTCCTCTTTCTCTTCCCCAGTTTACAATAAGTACAACAGTTCCAATATCTACCAGTTTAATTTTTAACCATGTTTCATGGGCAGGACTAGGGACCACTTCTTCAATGAAACATGTTGTTTGATCTCCCCATGTAGAAGCAATCATTTTCTGCTCCATATCCTTTTAGCCCTACATATTTATTACCTTCTAGTCATGTTTGGTGCACAGATTAAATCATGGGCACAAATATTTACTGTATAAAGAAAGATGGATAAGTGCACACAGTAGGTATTTAATATTTATTGATTAAATATGATGGCATAAAGGCATATATGAAGAACACAGGGCCCTGAAAAAGAACCAGTAATATGTTCTGGCCTAACTTCTATGAAGAGGATTTTACATCATACTTTCCATCATGTAAAGGATCTTTGGAAAAAGAATCCAAATGAGTGATTTGTTTCATTTGATTTCATAGAAAATGCATTGTCTTTTTCTGCTCCTGTGTAGAGAGCTTCCTTCTTGAATCACCAACATGAGCTACGGCTGCTGTCCTGTCACATTTTATCACCAAGCACCGCATAGCGCGCCTGACACAAGCAGCCCATCAGGGGCTACTTGGGAACAATCCCCTGAGCCATGCAATAATTCTATCTTTCTCACTCCAAAACATGTCTGGCGTACAAAAGAATCATATTTCATATTTATAATTTGGATATTCATGTCCTCTATGGAGCGATACCTTCATCATTTCAAAACAAGGTGCACTACGGGAGCTGTCAGAGAAGATGCTGTGAATGGCCGAGCTGATGTTATGTGATGTATGGCACCCTATGACTCACCAGTGGATTGAATCAACCATTATATTACCTACCACGGGAAAGGAGATTAGTGGGATATATCATCTACAGGTAATTTTTCTTCTGAGACAAAGATAAAAAAAATCTTTTAAAGTGCTAAAATTGTATATTTGGGTGACATTGACTACAGTTTGAAAGCCCTCCATCCTGATTTGAACCAGAATGAAAAACTTTATGCAGAGAAAACCCAGATAACCTGGTAGGAGGCTCTTGAAAAGCAAATTATGGTATCCCATTACCTTTTAGCTATTTGGAATAGGGGCAGAATATTGTGCCCCTCTGCACCCATTCCTCTTGCCCCTTCCACACCCCAACTTCCATATGAACAATATATCAGCTAAAGGGGAAATATACTCTGAGGATCACTAGACTGGATCTATGTGATGGTTTCCTGTGCATCACAAGTGCTCAGTTTTCCATAAAAACCTTTGGGAATGGACTGCACTTTTATATCCAAAGTTATTCTGTTTCGGGACAACTGTAGTTGTTTTTCCTTTATATAGAATCAAAATCTACTTTCTCTTCAACTTTCTCCCTTTTGCTTCTAGTTTCGATCTCTGGGGCCAAGCAGAAGCCTAAATCCTCTTTTGTTTAATAGCCTTCAAGTATTAGGAGACTCCTACATAATATCCCACTGCAGAGACTTACTGGCTAAGTGACCTTGAGAAAGTTAACCATCGTGCATTTCAGTTTCCCCACCTGTTAAATAAAGAGGTAGCACCTGTTGTACTCTAAGTTCCTTTCCAGTCCTAAATCTATAATATTGTGATAAATTCAGCTTCATGAAAACTTCTAAAGATGAAATCACAGAAATGATCCTGTGGCCTACTTTGATACCTGCAGGATCAGTAATTTCATCAGGCAGGGCATCAATACATATCACAATATGAGCATATATGGCTCTGTAGCAAAGTCCTACATGGTTTTTGTAGGCTCCAAGAGGTCATGTGACTTGCTCAGGATGAGAAAGGATGTAAACCCACATCTTTCTAATTAAATCATATATACTAGATCCCAATAATACCAATAATGAATCCGTGAAAGAATTACTTGAATTCACACAGTATATCTTCACTAGACTGGAACCAATTAACATATTTTACACAATAATAACTTTGAATAGTGTGGACTCAAATCTATGTAAACCAGGGGTTCTCAAACTAGATGCAGCAGCTGAGGACGATTATCCCCCTCCCCCAGGGCTATGAAGTTTCTTTATTTAAAGGCCCACAAAACAAAGTTTTTGTTTTTATTATAGTCCCGCCCTCCAACAGTCTGAGGGCAGTGAACTGGCCCCCTATTTAAAAAGTTTGAGAATCCCTGAATTGTAAACCCTTCATGAAATTCATTATCTGTACTAATTGGGGCCTACCTTAATAAAATTTATAGGCTTGAGGTTAATTTAAAGTGAAAAATTCTAGAAAAAAATCACATTTTAGGCAACATTAGAATGTTTTTTCACTTGTTCTTCAGTCACATCCAATTCTTCATGACCCCATTTGGAATTTTCTTTCTTTTTTTTTTTTTTTAAATTTTTTATTTAATAATTACTTTATATTGACACTCGTTTCTGTTCCGATTTTTTTTCCCCTCCCTCCCTCCACCCCCTCCCCTAGATGGCAAGCAGTCCTTTATATGTTGGATATGTTGCAGTATATCCTAAATACAATATATGTTTGCAGAACCGAACAGTTCTCTTGTTGCATAGGGAGAATTGGATTCAGAAGGTATAAATAACCCGGGAAGAAAAACAAAAATGCAGATAGTTTACATTCGTTTCCCAGTGTTCTTTCTTTAGGTGTAGCTGCTTTTGTCCATCATTTATCAATTGAAACTCAGGTCTCTTTGTCAAAGAAATCGACTTCCATCAAAATATGTCCTCATACAATATCGTTGTCGAAGTATATAATGATCTCCTGGTTCTGCTCATTTCACTTAGCATCAGTTCATGTAAGTCTCGCCAGTCCTCTCTGTATTCATCCTGCTGGTCATTTCTTACAGAACAATAATATTCCATAACATTCATATACCACAATTTACCCAGCCATTCTCCAATTGATGGGCATCCATTCATTTTCCAGTTTCTAGCCACTACAAACAGGGCTGCTACAAACATTTTGGCACATACAGGTCCCTTTCCCTTCTTTAGTATTTCTTTGGGATATAAGCCCAATAGAAACACTGCTGGATCAAAGGGTATGCACAATTTGATAATTTTTTGGGCATAATTCCAGATTGCTCTCCAGAATGGTTGGATTCGTTCACAACTCCACCAACAATGCATCAGTGTCCCAGTTTTCCCGCATCCCCTCCAACATTCATCATTATTTTTTCCTGTCATCTTAGCCAATCTGACAGGTGTGTAGTGGTATCTCAGAGTTGTCTTAATTTGCATTTCTCTGATCAATAATGATTTGGAACACGCTTTCATATGAGTGGTAATAGTTTCAATCTCATCCTCTGAAAATTGTCTGTTCATATCCTTTGACCATTTATCAATTGGAGAATGGCTTGATTTCTTATAAATTTGGGTCAGTTCTCTATATATTTTGGAAATGAGGCCTTTATCAGAACCTTTAACTGTGAAAATGTTTTCCCAGTTTGTTGCTTCCCTTCTAATCTTGTTTGCATTAGTTTTATTTGTACAAAGGCTTTTTAATTTGATGTAATCGAAATTTTCTATTCTGTGATCAGTAATGGTCTCTAGTTCATCTTTGGTCACAAATTTCTTTCTCCTCCACAAGTCTGAGAGATAAACTATTCTATGTTCCTCTAATTTATTTATACTCTCGTTCCTTATGCCTAGGTCATAGACCCATTTTGATCTTATCTTGGTATATGGTGTTAAGTGTGGGTCCATGCCTAATTTCTGCCATACTAATTTCCAATTATCCCAGCAGTTTTTATCAAATAATGAATTCTTTTCCCAGAAGTTAGGGGCTTTGGGTTTGTCAAACACTAGATTGCTATAATTGACTATTCTGTCTTGTGAGCCTAGCCTTTTCCACTGATCCACTAATCTATTTCTTAGCCAATACCAAATGGTTTTGGTGACTGCTGCTTTATAATATAATTTTAGATCAGGTACAGCTAGGCCACCTTCATTTGATTTTTTTTTCATTAATTCCCTTGAGATTCTCGACTTTTTATTGTTCCATATGAATTTTGTTGTTATTTTTTCTAGATCAATAAAATATTTTCTTGGAAGTCTGATTGGTATAGCACTAAATAAATAGATTAGTTTAGGGAGTATTGTCATCTTTATTATGTTCGCTCGGCTGATCCAAGAGCACTTAATATTTTTCCAATTATTTAAGTCTGACTTTATTTGTGTGGAGACTTTTTTATAATTTTGTTCATATAATTCCTGACTTTCCTTTGGTAGATAGATTCCCAAATATTTTATGGTATCAACAGTTATTCTGAATGGAATTTCTCTTTGTATCTCTTGCTGTTGGGTTTTGTTGGTGATGTATAAAAATGCTGAGGATTTATGGGGATTTATTTTGTAGCCAGCTACTTTGCTAAAATTATGAATTATTTCCAATAGCTTTTTGGTAGAATCTCTGGGGTTCTCTAGGTATACCATCATATCATCTGCAAAGAGTGATAGTTTGGTTTCCTCATTGCCTACTCTAATTCCTTTAATATCTTTCTCGACTCTTATTGCCGAGGCTAGTGTTTCTAATACGATATTAAATAATAATGGTGATAGTGGGCAACCTTGCTTCACTCCAGATCTTACTGGGAAAGGTTCCAGTTTTTCCCCATTGCATATGATGCTTACTGATGGTTTTAAATATATGCTCCTGACTATTTTAAGGAAAAGTCCATTTATTCCTATGCTCTCAAGTGTTTTTATTAGGAATGGATGTTGGATTTTATCAAATGCTTTTTCTGCATCTATTGAGATGATCATGTGGTTTTTGTTTGTTCGGTTATTGATATAGTCAATTATGCTAATAGTTTTCCTAATATTGAACCAGCCCTGCATTCCTGGTATAAATCCTACTTGGTCATAGTGTATTATCCTGGTGACAATTTTCTGTAATCTTTTTGCTAATATTTTATTTAAGATTTTAGCATCAATATTCATTAGGGAGATTGGTCTATAATTTTCTTTCTCTGTTTTCAGCCTACCTGGTTTAGGAATCAGTACCATATCTGTGTCATAAAAGGAGTTTGGTAGTACTCCTTCAATCCCTATTTTTTCAAATAGTTTATATAACATTGGAGTTAATTGTTCTTTAAATGTTTGGTAGAATTCACATGTAAATCCATCTGGTCCTGGGGATTTTTTCTTAGGGAGTTGATTGATAGTTTGTTCTATTTCTTTTTCTGAGATGGGACTGTTTAGGATATTTACTTCTTCCTCTGTTAGTTTGGGCAAGCTGTATTTTTGGAGGTATTTTTCTATTTCATTTAAGTTGTCGAATTTATTGGCATAAAGTTGGGCAAAGTAACTCCTAATTATTGCTCTAATTTCCTCTTCGTTAGTGGTGAGTTCTCCCTTTTCATTTTTAAGACTAACAATTTGATTTTCCTCTTTCCTTTTTTTGATCAGATTTACTAAGGGTTTGTCTATTTTGTTGGTTTTTTCATAGAACCAACTCTTAGTTTTATTAATCAATTCAATAGTTTTTTTACTTTCAATTTTATTGATCTCACCTTTTACTTTTAGAATTTCAAGTTTAGTGTTTGACTGGGGGTTTTTAATTTGTTCCTTTTCTAGCATTTTTAATTGCAAACCCAATTCATTGATCTTCTCTTTCTCTATTTTATACAAATAGGCCTCTAGAGATATGAAATTTCCCCTTATTACCGCTTTGGCTGCATCCCATACATTTTGGTATGATGTCTCATTATTGTCGTTTTCTTGGGTGAAGTTATTAATTATGTCTATGATTTGCTGTTTCACCCAATCATTCTTTAGTATGAGATTATTTAGTTTCCAATTATTTTTTGGTCTACTTCCCCCTGCTTTTTTGTTGAATGTAATTTTCATTGCATCGTGGTCTGAAAAGGATGCATTTACTATTTCTGCCTTACTACATTTGAGTTTGAGGTTTTTATGTCCTAATATATGGTCAATTTTTGTATAGGTTCCATGAACTGCTGAAAAGAAAGTGTATTCCTTTCTGTCTCCATTACATTTTCTCCAGAGATCTATCATATCTAACTTTTCTAGTATTCTATTTACCTCTTTGACTTCTTTCTTATTTATTTTGTGGTTTGATTTATCTAATTCTGAGAGTGCAAGGTTAAGATCTCCCACTATTATAGTTTTACTGTCTATTTCTTCTTGCAGCTCTCTTAGTTTCTCTTTTAAGAATTTAGATGCTACCCCACTTGGTGCATATATGTTTAATATAGATAGTGCTTCATTATCCATGCTACCCTTTAGCAAGATATAGTGCCCTTCCTTATCTCTTTTAATTAGATCAATTTTTGCTTTAGCTTGATCTGAGATCAGGATGGCTACCCCTGCTTTTTTGACTTCACCTGAAGCATAGTAGATTTTGCTCCAACCTTTTACCTTTAACCTGCATGTATCTCCCCGCTTCAGGTGTGTTTCCTGTAAACAACCTATTGTAGGATTCTGGCTTTTAATCCATTCTGCTAACCGCTTCCTCTTTATGGGGGAGTTTGCCCCGTTCACGTTTATGGTTAGAATGACCAATTCTGTATTACTTGCCATCTTGTTAACCCCGGTTTATGCTTTCCTCCCTTCTTTCCCCTTTCCCCCCCTTCCCAGTGTTCAGCTTGTGAGCACCCCTTGCTTCTCGCAGCCCTCCCTTTTTAGTATCCCTCCCCCCGCCTTAGAGTTCCTCCCCCTATCTTACCCCTTTCCCTCCCAGTTCCCGTATTCCCTTCCCCTTAGCTTATTCCTTCCCTTTCCACTTTTCCCTTCTCACTTTTCAATGAGATGGGAGAAGTTTCACCATAGATTGAATATGTCTTAAGATTTTTCACTTAAAGCCAATTCTGAAGGCAGTAAGATACCCACTATATTCATCCCCCTCCATTCTTTCTCTCAGATAAAATAGGTTTCCTATGCCTCTTCATGAGATGTACTACCCCCACTTTACCCTTTTTCTGGTACAATGTCCTTTCCACATCAATTTCTAGAACAAGGTATACATGTATTCTTTATACATCTATATAGTCAAAATATAGTTCCCAAGATTAATCTTTACCTTTTTAGATTTCTCTTGAGTTCTATATTTGTAGATCAAACTTTTTGTTAAGTTCTGGTTTTTTCATCAGAAATAGATGAAATTCGCTTACTTCGTTGAATGTCCATCTTCTTCCCTGGAAAAAGATGCTCATTCTCGCTGGGTAAGTTATTTTTGGTTGCATACCAAGTTCCTTAGCCTTTCGGAATATCATATTCCAGGCCCTTCGATCTTTTAGTGTGGATGCTGCCAGATTCTGGGTGATCCTTATTGTGGCTCCTTGATACTTGAATTGGGTTTTTCTAGCCGCTTGCAATATTTTTTCTTTCATCTGAGGGTTCTGGCATTTGGCCACTATATTCCTTGGTGTTTTGATTTTAGGATCCCTTTCAGTGGATGATCGATGAATCCTTTCAATGTTTATTTTTTCCTCTGTTCCTATGACTTCTGGGCAGTTCTCTTTGATAATTTCCTGGAAGATAGTGTCCAGGCTCTTTTTTTCATCATGTTTTTCTGGGAGTCCAATGATTCTCAGATTGTCTCTCCTGGATCTGTTTTCCAGGTCTGTTGTCTTCCCCAGAAGGTATTTCACATTTTTCTCCATTGTTTGATTTTTTTGGATTTGCTTGACTGATTCTTCTTGTCTCCTCGAGTCATTCAATTCCACTTGTTCAATTCTGATTTTCAGTGAAGTATTCTCTTCACTCACTTTTTAAAAATCTTTTTCTAATTGTCCAATTGAGTTCTTTTGTTCTGTGGAATTTTTTTCCATTTCGCCAATTTTGTTTTTTAGAGAGCTGTTTTCTGTTTCCAGTTCACTAATCCTATTTTTCAAGGATTTTACTTCTTTATCCACTCTCTCTTTAACTGACTTCTCCAGGCTCTTTTCCCAATTTTCTTCTAGCTCCCTTGTGAGAGCCTTTTTAATCACTTCTATGAGGTTCATCTGTGCTGAGGAACAGACGATCTCCTCCTTTGGGGATTCACCTGGGGACTGCCTGTTTTTAGTCTCCTCAGGATTTAGAGTCTGCTCTCTATCTGTATAGAAGCTGTCAAGGGTTAAAGTCCTCTTCAGCTTCTTGCTCATTCTGTCTATTAATCAGAGACTAACTACCAAAGAAAAACAGAAAAAACTGGAGTCTTTCTTTGGGGGGGGGGGGGGCTGGGTGTGTTATCGAGCTTCCTCTACAGACTGCAGGGGGCAGCAGTGAGGCACTAGCAGGACTGTGTTGCGCCTGTGCTCTGAGATCCCAAAGCGTGCTGAGTCACTGTGGGGGGGGAAAAGGGGGGCGGCCATGTCCTGAGAGACTCCAGCTGTTTGGGGTTGTATTCTTCAGCCCCGGTGTTTTTAGCTTCTCTGCTGGGCTGTTGACTTGCTGCCGGAGTAAAGTATCCAAACCTGTAGCGAAGCTCTCCCCACAGAGACGGCTACGATCACTCCCCACCCCCTCTCCAGTCTGCTCCTGTGCTCTCACTGCCGCTGCCCGCCGCCTGCGCCCGATCTAAAACCGCCCCAGCCCTCCAGTAAAGACAGACCTTTCTTGGCGGATCTCAAGGATGGCTTCTCTTGGTAACTATTTGTGGGTTTTTTTCAGTCAAGCATTGATTCAGAGGCTTGTAATGAAATGAATAGTTAGAGAAAGCGTGGAGCTTATGCAGCTGTGAGCCTCCTCTCCGCCATCTTAACCCCCCCACATGGAATTTTCTTGGTAGAGATAGTGGAATAATTTGCCATTTCCTTCTTCAGCTCATTTTACAGATGAGGAAACTGAGGCAAACAGGGTGAAATGACTTGCCCAGGATCACACAACTAGTATCTGAGGCCAAATTTGAACTCAGGAAGATATCTAGATTCCACTAGACTCAGGACTCTATCCATTGTAGCACCACCTAACCCTAAATCAACTTAAAGTAACAAAACGATGTTGAGGAATGGGCAGTTAAACCTACATGCATACAGTTTATATGACATTAATCATGGCACTACTGAAAGAGAATCCACTGGTCACTGAGTCTAACCTGAATAAGTACCCCTCCAGTCTAACCCTTTCTCCTCAGTCACTTATCCCAAGATCTTTAGTTTTTCTCTCAGGATTTCATAATCCCTATGAAAGCATAATTTGTCCCCATAAGAATCACCAGAAATGGATGTTAAGTTTTAGAGGTGACAAATATGTCTCAAACCTAACATTATTGGAACTGGTACAATCACATGTCAGTGTCCATTGATCTTAGTGGATCATGGGAACTTTTTCTTCTCTAGCCATATACTTACTGAACTTGAGTTCCCCATTCCTCTCTTCTTACTGAATATTCTCATGATTGTAAAGTGCTTGTTTACTGTCCCTGAACACTGCCCTGGAGACTTTCCAGTGAGGATTTCTTTTCAAAAATGTAATGGGCTGAGGCTTGAGTTGATGCACTGAGGTCCCAAGCACATGAGGCTAAATAGTAATTGGACCATACTCTATTAATATATAAGCTTGGAGAAAGAATGGCCCCCGCCTACTCTTTGTGCAAGTCCTGATGTGTTGTATAGGAAATGACGATTCTGGTGGGTGGAGGCAGGGGAGTGAAAAAGGAAGGGGAGGAGAACTCAGCATTCACTTGCTCTGTTAGCTGATTTCCTGTCGCAGCTACCCATATTGCTATCGCAATCTTTCTTGCCTATATTTGCTATCGCAATCTTTATTCACCTCTTCACTTGAATAAAGACTAAAGATTTTTTCCCTTAACCTGAGTTCCTGACTCCGGCTGATTTAAAATACGCGATCAGTACAATTGGCGCCCAAGTGTGGGAACCAAGGACCCTACTTTCACTGAAGAAGTCTCCAGTGACCAGGAACTTAGTGAGTATAACCTTTTTAGGCTGAAATGGGACAGATCCTAGGTAAAGATTCTCCATCCCCCACCCCAACCCCCACAAACCCCAGCCCCACCCAGGAGTGGTGCTATAGAAAGCCTGCTTAAGCTGATAGAAGATCAAGGGCTACTTGTAACTTGGGGACAGGCAGCTAGACTTCTGGGTACATTAAAACGCACCTCCCCTTGGTTTTTAGAGGAAGAACAAATCTCTGTAGATAACTGGGCATTGGTTGGTCAACAGCTCTCCGCATATGACAATGAAAACGGTCCTCATTCAATTTCCTTCGAGGCATTCTATTTATACAATATGATACCGTTGGCCTTAAAATACCGTATAAGTTCTAGGAGAAAAGGAAAAAACTCTAGGAATAGCCAAAGGGGGAAGCCTGAGATAAAGGAGGAAGACAAAGAACAGATTAATGGCCATATCCCCACAGGGCGTGGAGACTTAAGTGAGGCTCAAGGGTTTGGTGAATCTGAGGAAGCTTCAGTCCCACCTGAGGAGCAGGTAATTGACTCTCCTCCATCAACTCCACCCTCCGGGATGGAGGGAGGAGGGGTAGTGGAGGGGGCAGTGACAGCACCAGCACCTCCCCCCCAGCATCCAGCTGCTCCTTTGAGTAGATTGCAAAAGGGACTAATTAAGGCCAAAGAAGAAGGGAGAAATGTATTGGAATTCCAATACCACATTTTTCCAGTTATTCAACAGTTTAATTCTTCAGGTCAAGAAAGTAGAAGATACTCACCTTTTGATATAGATATCCTCAAAGACCTGAAAAAAGCTTGCACTCTTTATGGGGCTACATCAGCTTATGTTAAGATGCTATTACAAAATTTGTCTTTTGAAATCTTGACCCCTAATGACTGTAAATCTATAGCAAGAATATGCCTAGAACCTGGACAGAATTACTTGTGGCTTTCTGAATATAGTGAGCTCTGTAGGATACAAGCCCAACAAAATAGTCAAAGTGGAGTTCATACTGCAATCACCTGTGACCTACTAACAGGTGTAGGTCCTTATGCAGATGTCTCAGTACAAATTAATTATTCTGTAGCAGCATATCAGCAAATTGCTGCTAATGCTATCAAAGCTTGGGCTTCTCTCCACAATAAAGATGAAAAAGGGGGGGCCTTCACAAAAATAACACAAGGGCCAAATGAACCCTTTGCTGACTTTGTGGGACGTTTGCAGACAGCTATCACAAGAACAAATGGAGAAAATCCAATAACAGACATTTTGATAAGGCAACTTGCTAAGGAAAATGCTAATGAGGTTTGCAGAAGAATTATACTAGGACTGCACAAGGATGCTCCTTTAGAGGAGCTCATAAGACGCTGTGCCACAGTGGGCACAGATGCCTTTTATACCCAGGCTATGGTGCAGACTTCCTAAAATCCAAACATGGGAAGACAGAGTCCTTCTTGGCAAGGGACTTCCAGAGAGACTCGTAGATGCTTTCAGTGTGGAAAAGTAGGGCATCTGAAAGCTCAATGTTGGTATAGAGATAGAATGGGAAAACAGGGTGGGAGAACAAGACCCAATACCCCATGTCCAAAATGCAACAGAGGCTTCCATTGGGCCTCAATGTAGACAGATTCAGGGAAACGGGATGAGGGGCCCAGCCTCAGGGCCCAAGGCAAAAAACACTTGGGGCATGATGGCAGCCAATGGTGCACCCAGAGAGTTCAGTACCCAGACATGACCAATCAGCCAGAAAGCCATATGATGGGAGAAGGGGATTACACAGTCAACCAGCCAGGAAGCAACCTGATGGCAGAAAGGAATTACAATTGGGGAGAATAGAGCTGTATGCAGCTGGGACAACTGAGATACCCCCTGGAGAGGTGAAATCTGTTCCTCTCCAGCCTATGGATCTCCTACCTCCAGGCACAGGAGGCTTGACCATTTCACCTCCTTTTTGTACGTACAAAACAGTGTCCATCCACACACTGATGTGGGAAACTGGGGAATGTGTAGATAATATCCCAGTCACTAATACAGGTAGACAATGTGTGACTTATCACCCAGGAGAAGTAGTAGCATCAGGTTTACTCATAAAGAATCCTAATAAGCAACCTGGTGATAGTCACCCAGATTCTGACTCCAGACCACAAAATCCAGGAATATACTGGACAGCAGCAGTAACAGCTGACCGACCTATGCTCACGATCTATATAAATGGCCTACCATTGGAAGGATTGGTAGACACAGGTGCAGTTCGTACAGTTATTAGAGGTGCCAGTTGGCCCAGTCACTGGCCAAAGATTAAAGCAGACACCTACATGTCTGGAGTAGGAGGATCAATAGCAGTTGAAGTTAGTGCTGCCCCTATGAGATGGACCTTTGAAGGCAAAACAGGAGTTTTTACTCCTTTTATAGTTGAAAAACTCCCCATCAATCTGTGGGGAAGAGACGTTTTACAACAATTAGGGTTAAAAATGAGTACTTTGGTTTTTTAAGCAGGGCTGCTGTTGAAGGCCTGCCAACACTTTCACCTGTTCCTATCCAATGGAAAACTGATACACCAGTGTGGATAGAACAGTGGCCCTTAGGTAGCGATAAAATTCAGGCCTTATTAGATATAGTACAGGAGCAGCTTGAACAAGGACATTTACAACCTTCTCTAAGTCCTTGGAATTCCCCAGTGTTCGTTGTAAAAAAGAAATCGGGAAAATGGAGGATGCTCACTGATTTAAGAAAAGTGAATGAACAGATGGAAACTATGGGAACTCTTCAGCCTGGACTTCCATCTCCTATTCAATTGCCTAGAGAGTGGCCTCTTTGGGTCATCGATATTAAGGATTGTTTCTATTCTATCCCTCTGGATAAGGAGGATATGAAAAGATTTGCCTTTTCAATGCCCAGCGTTAACTTAGCTGGCATATAAAGCTGGGCATATAAAAGATATGAATGGACAGTTTTGCCACAGGGGATGAAAAACAGCCCCAGTATGTGTCAAATGTATGTTGCTGCTGCTCTTGCTCCAATAAGAAAAGCATTTCCAAAAGTTATACTATTACATTATATGGATGATATATTGGGATGTGCACCTGAGGAACAAATGCTAGAAGCATGTCTACAAAAGGCCACAGAAACACTAAGATACTACAAATTGTACATAGCTGAAGAGAAAATTCAAAGACATGCTGCTTTTCAATATTTAGGATATGAAGTATACCCTAAGGTGCTTACAGTACAAAAACTGTCCTTAAGAACAGAGAAGCTAAACACCTTAAATGATTTTCAGAAATCGATAGGAGACATCCAATGGGTGTGACCAGTGTTAGGCTTGACTACATATCAGTTACAAGCATTATATGACATTTTAAGGGGAGACAGTGCTTTCCACACCAGCTTACAAAAGAAGCTCAAGAGGCTTTGAGAAAAGTCGAACTGGCTTTATCCAATGTGGTTGAAAGAGTCACTCAAAAAACCTTTTTGCCACACAAGAGGCACCCACAGCTGTCCTTCATCAAGGAGACAGTATGATAGAGTGGGTGAACCTCCCGGCACAACCAGAACAAAGCCTTACTCCTTACCCAGTGCTTGTGGCTAGAATTTTGTTAAAGGCCATTAAGCGAGCAGTACAATTATCTGGGGCAAGATCTGATAAGATATACACCTTTTACACCAATACACAAATTAATGTGTGTTGTGAGACCATCCCAGAGTGGCAAATTTTACTAGCCATGGCTCCAAATTTTACACATGGGTCTCCATTAAAGATAACCAGACTTTTACATAATTGGTGATGGATTCTTGAAGAAAAAGTTTCTAAAGTTCCTCTTAAAGGACCAACTGTCTTTACAGATGCATCCAAACACAATATTTGTGCTGTATACTCTCATGACTTAACGATAAAGAAAGTAGTCAGAACTCCTTTTCAGTCCACTCAGTAGAACGAATTATATGCGATCATGTTAGCTCTCACTTATTACCCAGGCGACATAGATATAATCTCTGATTCAGCCTATTCAGTAGGTGTGGTACAAAGAATTGCCACAGCCCAAATAAAATTTGCAGCTTCTACTATATATCAGCTCTTTAAAGAACTTCAGGAGCAAGTGAGTAAACATCCAGGTAAGATTTATATCTTGCATGTCCACTCACATAGTGGACTCCCAAGCCCTATTTTTGATGGGAATTCAAAGGCAGATAGCCTTTTAACTATGTTAGCCAGTACACCTTTATTTCAGGAGGCCCAGGAATCCCATTCTAAATACCATCAGGCTGCTCGAGCTTTGCGTTTACAATTTGGGATTACAAAAGAGGAAGCTGGGAGCATAGTGAAAAGCTGTACAGCTTGCCTTCCCTTCCACGCTCCTACACTGCCTCCAGGGAAGAACCCTCGTGGTTTGAGACCCAATGAAATCTGGCAAATGGATGTGACCCATTATAAATCTTTCGGTCGTCTGTCTTTTATCCATGTTGTGGTAGACACCTTTTCAGGATTTACTTTTGCCATACCAGCAGCAAAAGAGACAGCCCGAGTGGTCACTGAATTCCTCATGCAATCATTTGCCATTATGGGTGTGCCACAAGCAATAAAAACAGACAATGGTCCTGCATACACCTCCAAACATTTTGCACACTTTTGTGCACAGTATAAGATTTTACACACCACTGGCATACCCTTTAATCCTCAAGGACAGGCAATAGTAGAGAGGAGAAACAGAGACATTAAGATGCTGCTCCAAAAACAAAAGAAAGGGGAAGCCACAGGTAACCTTAGAGAGCTTCTAAATCTAGCCCTTTATACTATTAACTTCTTGATTTTTGACAAAGATGCCCTGGCTCCGGCAGACAGGTTTTATAACCCACCGGAAGGGCAGTGTCCAGTGCGAGCAGCTCCACTATCTTTAGATAATCGCCAGGTGATGTGGAGAGACCCAGAAAGTGGTGAATGGAAGGGACCAGATAGGCTAACTGCTTGGGGGAGAGGGTTTGCTTGTATCTCTACAGGTGGAGAAGGAATCAGATGGGTGCCAACGAGCCGTATTTGCCTTGTCCATCGCAGAGAGATGGAGCAGACCCTTGAAACAAAGGAGAAGACCCAAGAAATATCGGGTTGTGCTGTTGCTGATTGTGCTCACCATTGAAAGAGTGTGGCAGTTATGGCGTTTGACTCATGGACATAGAAAATCGTTGGATGTTAAAACCCTCAGGAATCATCGGATTCTTTAAGACATAAGACTTGAAAGCCCTCAGGAATCATTGGATTTTCTGAGAAATGATAAGACTGTTACAGGACTTCAAAATCTGCTGGAATCATTGGATTCCCTAAGACATAAAAAGACTTTTGCTGGACTTCAAAAACTTGGGGGGATCATTGGATTCCCTGATATGTGAAGCAATGGACAATAGATTGGTTTTGGACTATCTCTTGGCTGCTGAAGAAGACGTATGTGTGACTGCTGTTTACATACTCTCCTTCTAGGACTTCTGGCAATCTTTTACAACACAATGTTGATTCATATTGTTTGTTATACTGTTAATTGGGTGAATAATTCATGTTTGTTACACCACATCAAGCCTGCACTGACTGTGGGGAGAGTCATCACTAATAGCCTCTGCATTGTTGCTATATGCTTGTGTAATACTTCCCATGCTGATGGATTTGTGCATAATAAGACCCTTGAGCCCAGAAACCTGCTAGCAACCCCCACTTCCCTTTGGTGCTTTTCATTTCCCTTCCTGAAATGTCAGGGAGGGCGTGATTATCTCCTTTTTAGTGCTTTCACCTCCCTTCCTGAGAAGTCAGGGGGTCGTGATCACTTCCTTTTCGGTGCTTTCATCTCCTTTCCTGAGAAGTCAGGGAGGATGTGATCACCTCCCCTTGGGGGCTCTGACCTCCCTGAGGAATCAGGGATGGCATGATCACCTGTGTTCAAAAACAAAAGAAAGCGGGAGATGTAATGGGCTGAGGCTTGAGTTGATGCACTGAGGTCCCAAGCACATGAGGCTAAATAGTAATTGGACCATACTCTATTAATATATAAGCTTGGAGAAAGAATGGCCCCCACCCACTCTTTGTGCAAGTCCTGATGTGTTGTATAGGAAATGACGATTCTGGTGGGTGGAGGCAGGGGAGTGAAAAAGGAAGGGGAGGAGAGCTCAGCACTCACTTGCTCTGTTAGCTGATTTCCTGTCGCAGCTGCCCATATTGCTATCGTAATCTTTCTTGCCTATATTTGCTATCGCAATCTTTATTCACCTCTTCACTTGAATAAAGACTGAAGATTTTTTCCCTTAACCTGAGTTCCTGACTCCGGCTGATTTAAAATATGTGATCATTACACAAAAATAAATGGTGTTCCCCATCTTTGTACACAATCTGGTGCAATTACCTGCCCCAAACTGGGCATCTAACAAAGAGGCCACATCTATACACGCCTTTCCTTTCTCCAGAGGGCAACAAAGCATCAACTACAATAACAACAAGAAGGGGAGCTAGGTTCCCTAGCTTTGTTTCCTTCCTTGATGTCAACTACAATCCAACTTCTTCCTCCCCATCTTCTCTTTTCACTTCACAGTCCTTCCATTTTCAATAGCTGCGCAAGCTTATCAGTGTAACAGTCTTTTTGCTTTTGCTTTTTTCCTTTTTTTCAAACCTTGTATATGGGGGTTCAAAGCCACTAGTCTGTGAAATCTCCTCTGAAATAAGAGCAACAGGGCTTAGGAGAAGTATTGATGTGGAAGCCAATCACATTTTCTTTGCAGAGATGAATGTATAGTTTTAGTTTTCGGTTCATAGTTTACATTTATCTTTTCAATTTATCAATGAGGCTATTTTCAAAAGTCTTGCATATTTTAACAAGCAAGGACCTCCATAGATGTCTTACTCTGGCCCCTCATTGTGGCAAAGAGATTGGTAAAGATTATGCAGAACAAGGCATAGGTAGGTCCTGCCAAGCTGGAAAGGCTTTGAAGATGAACTCAAAAGTCAATTATTTTTGAGATCTAACCTACCAAAGGTCAATGAAGCTCACTGTCAGGTGGTCTAGGTCAAGTGGGCTTTGTTTGTTGGAGCACAGATCTTCAAGATCCCCTCAGCTCTAGATCCTAGGAATTCATATATTAAGACAGGGATGGGCATGTGTCTCTTGGAAAAGAATAGCCATGTCAAGGACATCATGCTTCTCCTGAAGTATTAAACCAGAAGTTGCCCTCAGTCAGAAGATCATAGATTTTGAGTTAGAAGTACCTCAGGTCATGTAGTCCAAACCCCCTCATCTTCCAGATTAGGAACCTTGAGGCCAACAGGAGGTCACACAGAGAGCTAAAATTCAAATTCATGTCCTGTCCTTCTGCCTCCTAACAATCTAACAAATATTCCAGTAAATATCAATGCTTTCCAGTCCTTATTTAACTACCCTTGTCTGTTATTTCTCTGTTTGTATCTGTGTGTATACAAGTGTATATGTACATTTTATTAAGATTTAGCCAACTCATAATAATAGCTATCATTTATGCAGTGCTTTGAGATTTACAAAAATTTTTACAAAGATTATCACATTTGATCCTCACATCCTTGTGAGATATCTCTCTGGTAAATGCCAATATCATCCCCATTTTATAGTTGAGGAAACTGGGGCTAAAAGAGGGGTCACACTAAAATTATCTGAAGCAAGATTCAAATTCAGACCTTCCTGATTCAAAGTCTAACATTCGGGCCACTTTACCACCTGACCATCCTATAGCAACATTATATTAGCTAAAATTTTAAAAAATCCAAGGTAGAACTGGAATGAGACTTGAAAATTCAGGATCCAAACCCTTCTTCCTCACCTTCTTCTCTTCAGCTCTTTTCTTGGAAAAGAAAGGAAGAAGATAGCACAACTAACAAAAGCAAGGCCACCAACCCAAAATAAAATGTTTCTTGCTTCTTAAAACTGAACATAACAAAACTCAGACTTATAAAGTTGATAAAGAGGCATTATTATGATTAAAAGAGACAGTGTCTGAGATGGAAGACCTTAAAAGTTACAAATCTAGGACTTCTTAAAGTGTTTCCACTCACGACTCTTTGTTTTTTAATAAATATGGCTTTTTATTTTTCAAAAAAACATGCAAAGATAATTTTCAATATCTGCCTTTGTAAAACCTTGTGTTACAAATTTTTCTTCCTCCTTCCCCATCCCTTTATCTATACAGCAAGTAATCTAATATATGTTAAACATGTGCAATTCTTCTAAACATAATTCCACATTTATCATGCTGCACAAAAAAAATCTAATCAAAAGGGAAAAATAAGAAAGGAAAAAAAAAAAAAACCAAGCAAGCAAAGAACAAGAAAAAGGTGAAAATGCTATGTTGTAATCCACACTCAGTCCCCACAGTCCTCTTTCTGGATGCAGATGGCTGTCTCCATCACAAGACTATCGGAATTGGCCCAAATCACCTCATTGTTAAAAAAGAACCACATTCATCAGAGTTGATCATCACATAATCTTGTTGTTTGAAACTCCTTTTTGCCCAAGAAGTTTTATATAGAGAGGTATATAAACTAGGCATACAAACCAAACATTTACTTATAATAAATCATAATTTCATAACCTGCACATTCAGTTATAAGATGCCATTTGGGTCTTTGATCCAATCCAACTGCTTCCTTATACAAATGAGGAAATGAAGACCCATTGAGGTAAAGTGACCTTATCTAAGGGTACACTGCTAGTAAGCAACTCCATGAAGGGGTTCATAGGACACAGGACCTGGAAGCAGGAAGTTCTGGATTCAAAACCTATCTCATATAATTTAACAGCTGTGAGCAAGCCACTTAAAACACTCTGTGTCTCAGTTTCTACATTTGCAAAATGTAAAAGTTGTACATAATCATCTCTCAAGTCCATTCTAGGCCCAGATCCACATGGTTGAATGATAGATGGTAGAGATGAGCCTTGAAATGACATCTGACATCTTGTCAAGGGTTCTTATCACCACACCATTTTCTCCTGGCATTTTCTTGCTTTGCTATTTAATACTTTCAAGTATATATGAAAAGGAATGCTTGTTAAGAATATCATTGGAGAGGTTCAATGTACACCTCTCAGTACAATATGAATTGTGCAGTGAAATGGGCAGGGCTAAACCCTTTGGGAAAGGAGATAGTCAGAAGTCACTAGGTTTTAATAATGCCTGTAGGCTTTCTTCTTGAAACACTCAAGGATTTTTGCAGGGAGTAATGTAGTCTGAAACATGGTGACTTCCTATAAAAGAGTGACTTAGAACAAAGAAGCAGGACAGTACTGGAGGGCACCAAACCTACTTCTGATTCCAAATATTCACCAAGCAAACTTCTGATCTTAGTTTTGTTTTCCAAGTAAACTTCTCTGTTCAAAAGACCTTTCTCTCCCAGACAGGGCTTTTGGATGTGAGTCAGTCTGCAGTGATTTTTGCAAACTAGTTTTTCCCAGGGGTTGATCAACCTAGGATAAACTGACAATTGAGATTACAGACACAGAGCAGGATAACAAAACATCAGGACACAGCCTCAAGTGTATAACCTCTTATGACCACATAGAAAGCTTTTTGAAAACAGACCTAATTCACTAAATCCTGGTCCCTCAAATCACTTGATAGACACAAATCTCACACTTTTCCACCCCACAAGAAGAAGCAATGACAGAATTACCTTGAATTAATCCCAATACACCCAATGAATAAGAGGAATGAAAAGAATACCAACGGAGATAAGAAAAATGTGACCTTAATGATTCATGAGCAATTGACTAAGCTCTGAATAGCCTAGGCAGGGCCTATACTTGGGAAGCTCAAATCTCCACATGCAGATCTCAGAGGACCACTTCACATTAGCACTTAAAGAAACCTTATAGAATCTAGTGCAGTACCCTACTATTATTGAGGGGGAGATTGAAGTTCAGACTAAGCAGGTGATTTTTTTTCAAGCTCATATTCTTTATTAAGCCATTTCCCAACTGAGGGACACAACTTCATTTCTAATTCTCTGCTATCATACAAAGTATTGCTATGAAATTTAGAATAAAACTGAGGAGATGATTTATACATCCATGCTCTATAACCCAGAGATACTGCTGCTGGGCATATACCCCAAAGGGTCAAACACAGAAAGGTCCTGTATATGCGAATATGTGTGTATGTGTGTATGTGTGTACATATAACAATACCTTTTCATTTTAACAAAAATTAGAGATGTGTATCAGTTGAAGAATGGGTCAGCAATCAGGGGTACATGAATATAATAGACATGAAGAATTCAGAGAAGCATTGGAAAATAGAAAGACATGTTGAAGCATTAAAGCCAGTAATATCAGGGAAAAAAAAAATATATATATATAAAATGACTTCGATAATAAGAGAACAAAAAATGAAACAGAGCCCTAATTATAATGACCAAGAATTATGAAAAGAAAGAGACTAAAATGTCCAGTTTTTTTATTCAGAATTTCCACTGCTAAGTATATACTCCGAGGAAGCCAAAGTTAGACAAGTCCCATTTACACCAAGATAGTCATAGCAAGACTTTTTATGGCAGAAAATAAATGGAATCAAAGTAGATGTCCACTGAGAGAGGAATTGCTAAACAAGTTCTGGAATGTAATGAATGCAATGAAAGTTTAGTAGCTATAAATATTATGCATATGATAAAGAGAAGCATGGCAAAACCTCTATGAACTGATGCAAAGAAAACTGAGAACCAGAAAAACAATATACACACGATGTAAATGGAAAGGATGATAACAAAACAATTGAAACTGCATTACAAGAAATGATAATGGCAGTGCCAGATGTGAAAAAGAGATATCAGAAGAGTTTTTTCTCCACTTCTGTACAGAGACGTAGGGAGGCGGACTACTGATGTGGAATGCTGCAGATAATGTCAGACTGCTTTTTACATGCTAGTTAGTTTTATTGAACTGTTTTAATATATTTCTTTAAATTCTTTATTATAAGGGACAACACTCAGAATAGGAAAGGAGGCACTCATTCTTTTTTTTTGTTTTTTTAATAGCTTTTTATTTACAAGATGCATGCATGGGTAATTTTTCAGTACTAACAATTGCAAAACCTTTTGTTTTAATTTTTCCCCTCCTTCCCCCCACTCCTCCCCCAGATGGCAGGTAGACCAATACAACACATTCATTTTCTTAAATTTATTTTAAAAATAATAAGAGCTTTTTATTTTTCAAAATGCATGCAAAGATAGCTTTTAACATTCACCCTTGTAAAACCACATGTTCCAAATTTTTTTTCCTTCCTCCCCACTCCCCTAGACAGCAAGCAATCCAATATAGGTTAAAGATGTGCAATTTGTCTAAACATATTTCCACATTTGTCATGCTGCACAGATCAAAAGGGGAAAAAAACCAAGCAAACAATAACAACAAAAAAGGTGAAAATATGCTTTTAACAACATTCAATCTCCATAGCTTTCTCTCCAGGTGTGGATGGCTCTTTCCATCACAACTCTATTGGAAATGGAGAGACATACATTTAGAAATACTGTTGATATAAAAACTAATGAGATAAATTAAAAAATTTATTTCTAAAAAAGTATAATAACTGAGCCTAGACCCAAAGAAAAGATGAAAAAAGATGGACATACATGTCCTCCTTTGCAGAGGTGAGGGACTACGGATGGGGAACACTGTATACATCATCCTTAGTTCTATTTAATGGCTTTCCCCACCTCTTCTTTTTAATGCTTTGTACAAAAGAGAACTCTGGGGAAGGAGAGATACGTTTGAAAATCAAGGTGATGCAAACAGATATCAGCAAAAATGCTTTAAGTGATATTCTACCTGTGCCAAAATGTTTGTGGCAGCCCTTTTTGTAGTGGATAGAAACTGGAAAATGAATGGATGCCCATCAATTGGAGAATGGTTGGGTAAATTGTGGCATATGAATGTTATGGAATATTATTGTTCTGTAAGGAATGAGCAGCAAGATGAATACAGAGAAGCTTGGAGAGACCTATATGAACTGATGCTGAGTGAAATGAGCAGAACCAGGAGATCATTATATACCTCAACAACGACACTGTATGAGGATGTATTCTGATGGAAGTGGATTTCTTCAACAAAGAGAAGAGCTAATTCAGTTCCAATGATCAATGATGGACAGAATCAGTTATACCCAGAGAAGGAACACTGAGAAATGAATATAAACTGTTTGCATTTTTGTTTTTCTTCCTGGGTTATTTTTACCTTCTGAATCCAATTATCCCTGTGCAACAAGAAAACTGTTCGGTTCTGCACACATATATTGTATCTAGGATATAATGTAACCTATTTAACATGTATAGGACTGCTTTCCATCTGGGAGAGGGAGGGAAGGAAAAAATTGGAACAGAAGTGAGTGCAAGGGATAATGTAAAAAATTACCCATACCTATATACTGTCAATAAAAAGTTATAATAATAAAAAAAGTGATATGCTGCCTTGGGTATAAGTAGTGCCTTTCTTCCTTTGAGCTATCTGGGGTAGATGCCTAGGTTTTTTTTTTCTATTGTTTTCTCACACTCTCTCTTCTATATAATTTCTTTTTGGATTCACTTGGTTGACAGTTATGGTTACCTCTTGGGTTTCCCTCCATCCTCTGTTCTTTTCTTCCCTATTCTTCATGGAAATGTTATGACTTGGCTGGCTGTTCTCACAAGCTCCAAATGTTCCCTGGAATTTATACATAGCTTAAGTCCTAGGAACACTTAGGTCACCTACTGCCCATAAATTGTGCTACTTCCTCTAACAATTTCTCCCAAATGCCTATCCCAAGACATGTTTGTCCTTCAATATCAGATTTTGCCTCACTGTAGATAATGGAAAACAGTTTCAAAATTCTTCCCCAGGCAAGGATTTCCCAGCTGTTCCAAAGGCATTACCCTCCAAACAGATCCACTGAGGATCCTGCTAATTACAGATCTTATTTCACATATCTAGCAGGTTAACCTTCAAACCTGAGAAGCCTTGGAATAGCTAAAAACCCAAACAAATGAACAGTTGCCTAAAGAAGAGAAAAGAGAAGAGAGAGTCTCAACTTTCTCAGACCTGTTTTTAAGAAAGAAATGGAGAAGCTTCCCATAGTTCTCACTCCTCAGAATTTTTCAAACATGTCTTTTTTCAGTTCAATCCCACAAACTGTTGGTTTTCTGGGGTTTTATCCCTTTTGAGGGGGGAAGGAGAATGCTACCATTTTGCAACGTTCTGGAATATTCTCAGAAGGCTGTCGGGGCAGTATTAGTCAATTTCCAAAGGTATCACATCCCACTTTGGGAGAAAAGGAAAAGGGTGATCTCCTGTCCCAAGGCGATTTGATTTCACAGCCAAACTACTAAATAAAAGCTACCTACATTTGTTGTATTCAATGGCTTATGGCTCCCACTGCTCAAGAGAAATATCTCTGAAAGGCTGACAATTATCTCTTTATTGCTAAATTTAATAACTACTAAATGCAACAGCTTTTCCTTTTATAAAGGGACCAGTTAGCGTGGTGGGAAAAACACGACTGGATATCAGAGTCCCAGGACTAGTTTCTTAACAAGAGAGGCTATTTGGACAACTAGCTTCATTTCTTCATTTGTAATGATCAAGTTGAACTATATAATCTTTAAAGTATGCTAGGTAGCAATATTGAATGATATAGGTTCAAATCCCACCTCTTATGATTATTTTTGGTGTGTTCTTGGGCAAATTTCTTAGGCCTGATTTCTCCACTTCCCATTTGCTGCTCTGCCTAGTTTCAACTCCAAAAAATAAGATATCCATCTCCAGACAAGCTCATCATTTTTTTATTATTTTAATAGTATTTTATTTTTCCAAATACATGTAAAGATAATTTTTTAATATTCATCTTTGCAATACCTGGTATTCCAATTTTTTCTCCCTTTTTTCTCTCCTTCCCACTCCCTAAGACGGTAGTAAGCAATCTGATAGAGGTTAAATATGTGTAATTCTTCTACACCTGTTTTTATATTCATCATGTTGTGCAAAAAAAAAAAAAAAAAAAAAAAAAAAAACCACATCCAAAGGGGGAAAAACATGAGACAGGAGAAAAAACAAGCAAATAACATCAAAAAGGTGAAAATACTATGCTTTGATCCATAGTCAGTCACCATAGTTCTCTCTGGATGCAGATGGCTCTCTCCATAACAAATCTATTGGAACTGCTTTGAAACACCTCATTGTTGAAAAGAGTGAAGTCCATCACAGTTGATCATCACATAATCTTGTTGTTGCCATGTATGATGTTCTCTTGGTTTTGCTCCCTTCACTTAGCATCAGTTCATGTAAGACTTCCAAGGTTTTTCTGAAATCAGCCTGCTCATCTTTTCTTATAGAACAATAATATTCCATAACATTCATATATCATAATTTATTTAGCCATTCCCAATTGATGGGCATCCCCTCAGTTTCCAGCCCCTTGCCACCACAAAAAGGGCTGTAGCAAACATTTTTGCACATTGGGTCCTTTTCTTTCTTTATAATGTCTTTAAGATACAGACCCAGTAGACACACTGCTGGATCAAAGGATATGCACAGCTTGATGGCCCTTTTGGCATAGTTGCAAATTGTTCTCCAGAATGGGTGGATCATGTCACAACTCCAACAATGCATTAGTGTCCCAGTTTTGCCACATCCCCTCCAATATTTATCATTAACAACATTAGCCAATCTGAGAGGTGTGTAATGGTACCTCAGATTTGTCTTAATTTGCATTTCTCTAATCAATAATGATTTAACAAAGCTCATCTCTTCTAAACTCATCAGCATGCTGCTAACTCAAGAGGTTATTGAAATCTCCTCCCTCAGCCTCACCCACCCCAGATTGGCAGGCTAAAGGATAGAGTACCAAACTCCTCTCAATGCTTTTCTTTATAGCTTGACCCTCAGGTTACTTCATGTTACATTTGCCGCTCTTCCTGGTTTGAACTTTATAGAACAAAAGTCCTCCCCTCACCCCAGGATTCCCTGGTGTTCTGTCCCCTCACTTTCCAGGATCATTTTGTGTGTTGTGTTCCCTTTTAGTTTGTAAACTCCTTGACAGAAGGGATTATTTTTCTTTTTATAAATTGTATCCTCAGCATCTAGCACAGTACCTTGCACATAGAGGGCATTTAATAAATGTTTACTGGATTTGATCTGCAAATAAAGTGGTTATACTAGATGAACACCAAAGTCCCTTTCAATTCTATGATCCTATGACCCCAGAGAGGCCATTTATTACAAGTATCCCTCCTCTCTCATTCCATATTTCAAAACTGTCTCAATTTCATCCTCCCTCCTTTCTTCCAGTTGTAGATGATGAGGTTTCCTAACCCACCTTGACAACCAATTCCACCACTTCTATTGTGACCCTTTTTGCTCCGTGAGTTGGCACCTTTGATCCTAAACACTTTATCCACTGACTCTTTGCCTACTGCCTTATCTTCTACTCTCAACCCTTTTTAACCTGAGACCTACCACAATAAGCATACCTTCCAAGGTTACCAATGATGTTTTTGTTAAATCTAATAGCCCTTTCTAAAACTTCACTTTAATTGACCTCTTTCCCTCTTTTGGAACCACTGTTTCAGCCTTCTAGGAGTTAACTTTCTGTGTGGCTTTATCTGGCAATCTGGCGAATCTTTCTCAGAATGTTTCTAAACACATAAGATAAAATGCAGAGGATTAAAAGACAACTAATTATATTGAACTAAAGAGGAAAACTTTTCCATGCAAATTCACAGATCCCCTGAAATTTATCCAGGGGCCTCTTAGGGTCTGTGGTCTCCAGTTAAGATCTCTTTTTCTAGATAGAATCCCATAAGTAGACTTCTATGTTCATAATCTATGTATTACTTTCTGTATAGTAAATAGGCTCTTATCCTGGGATCTCTCCTCTCTAAACATTCTCTTCCTTGGTCATGCCACTATTCTCATGGATTCAATTATCATCATATGAAGTTTATTGTCAGAGCTACATATCCAGTTTTCCTTTCACTCCTCAGCTCCATCTTCAACTGCCTGCTGAATTTCTCCACCCAGATATTCCGTAGGCAACTCATGTTTAAAATGTCCAAAGCATTTATCACACTAAGATAACCCCTGCTCCCAATTTCCATATTTTTGTGGAGAACAACCTATTCTTCTGTCATCCAGGTTTGTAACCTAGTAGTCATTTTCAACTCTTCTTTCTCATGGAGCCCTCCCCACCATATCCAACCATCAATTCTTATCAATATTACCTTCTCAACAAATTGACCATGAGCCTATGGTTTGTTGTGGAGAACTCCTGGTATGGAAACTCCCTACACTAATTCATAAATTATAATGTGTCTGTTATTTGCAGTTCCAGGGAGTTGCCTGGGGCAGAATGAGGCTAAGGGACTTGCCTAGGACTACACAGTCAATATGTATCAGAAACCAGGCTTCAAACCAAAACATCCTCCCTCTAAGGCCAAGTATCTCTCTTTCCTATGCCTGGTTGTCTCTTTTGGTGTCTAAGGCAAAAAGTCTGTGATCAACTGAGTCAAGATAATTAAACAAAGAAGAAACTGTAACATTGAGATGTGTTTTTATCAACATGTAATCAAACAGCTGAAATGATTTTTGTTCCATAGCGTTCAGTCACTGAAAGCAAAGGAAAATGTGAAAATCTGTGCATTTCTCCTCCCTTTCCTGCAAACAAGAACTGGAAACTCTTGCCTGTATTTTAAAGGATGGAATAGTTATGAGAGAAAAATGCAAAGAAAGCATGCTTCTTTGGTTTTTTCCAGTTACACTTCAGAAAATTTCCATGACATTTTAGCATCAGCCTAATACATTCTAAGAAATTATGCAACTGTCACCAAGGTTTACAAAATGATATTCTCCAAATTTGACAATGGAGCAAAGTGAAACACAGAGTAAGTACATTGTTGCAATTCAAACAGTCACTGAGCAGCAGGATTAGGACTTGATGGCAGGCTTCCTGAGATCTCCAAGGTCACTGTTCTTCCCAGCAGAACACACTAGGGTGTTCTTAGAGGCACTAGATCTTGAAGGCAGCGGGGTAGTACAGTGGATAGAGAGCCAGGCCTAACGTCAAAAAGAAGGGAATTCACATCGTCTCAGATACTTACTAGCTGTGTGACCCTTGAGAAAATCAACCTTTGTTTGTCTCTTATAGGTCTTTCCTATAAAATGGGAAGAAATAATAGCACCTACCTCTCAAGATAACTGCGAGGCTCAAATCAGATGCTAACTATACAGTCCTTAACACAGTGCCCAGCGCATAATAAATGCTATATAAATGTTAAGCTATTATTGCTGCTATTATTATTAGGGTACCAATAGTTCCACATGCACTCCTAACCCACCTTGACAACCAATGCCACTTATCCTAAATAATTCTTACACCACCTTAGAGGCATACTCGCTCATTCTCTCTGGGTCTTAGATTCCTTTTCTAGAGAACGACTCAGAGAAGATGAGGCAGTAGCTCAAAATCATACAAGTAGTAAGTAGCATAAAGGCCAGTTCTCTTACTTCTATGCCACAGGTACCTCATAGTATCCATAAATCCCAAATGCCTGCCTGCATAGCTCCTCCTAGGTATGGCATATCACATACTCACCACGTCTAAGTCTCATCTCATTCACTTTCCCCCTCTGCTTTCCCCTCCTTTCAACTTCCCCATTTCAGGGAAGGGTGCTACCACCTCCCAGTCACCCAAGTGGCCAAGTCCAGTGATCTATGATTCTTCGCTCTCTCTCCACCTCCATACCCAATCTGTGGTTAAGTTGTATTGATTCTGCCTTCCCTCTGACATCTCGTGCATCTACCCTCTTCTATGCACTCACAAGGGCCTCTTCCCTGAACTCTTAGTAAATCTTCCTAATTTTCCCTATCATCAGCCTGTGCCTCCCTCCAATCCATCTTCTACATAGGTGCCAAAATAATCTTTCCAAGACACAGGTCTGATCTGACCATCTCAGGCCCCTGCTCAAAAACCATAAGTGGTTCTCTATTATCTCCAGCTACACATCTCGGGCCTTTTCCAAGCTGGTTCCCCCCTTCCAGCCATTTTTCCTTACTATTCTCCCTCATGAACTCTATATTTAACAGCCAAACTAAATATTGAACATAAAGATTTCACATTTTGCTATACCCTTTGCCTGGAATGTAGTCCCTCCTTGTCTTTTGCTATCATATTTCTTGTCATCTTTCAAGGCTCATCTCAGGTACTACCGCCTCCATGAAGTCTTCCTTGATTTCTTCCACCTTGTTCCCATGCAATATCGTTCTCTCTCGATTCTGTTATTGTCTTTCACTGTAGATACTGTTGTGCAGCCTCGATCCAATAGAGCACAAGCTTCTGAAAAGCCAAGCCTATTTTCTTTTTGTCTTTGTATTTACAATATTGAGCCAGTGTCTAGCACACGGCTTAATTAATGTTTATTGAATTGAAATGAAGAGAAAATAACAATTTGTCACATATTCCATTTTTACTGTGCAGTTTGCAAAATTGATCATTTTCCTATGGCTCTGCCTTTCATCGAGGAGATACCATGGTATCAGGAGTCTAGGAAGCAATCCACACAATACCATTTGTGAAAAGGAGCACTTGGGGAATCCTTCTGCCTTCTGAAATCTACTCAGGACAACATCCATCACAGCTGCAAACAACTTCACATAGAATATGCTTCCCTACCTGACCTCAGGACTCCCTAGCTCAATAATCTTCAGGGGCTCCTAGTGATGCTTCTGGGAAAAAGTGCCAACTCTTTTATTTAGCTGCTTCAAGGGCCCGTACAATTGGGTTCTATCTTGCTATTAGAGATCAAGTTCCCATTACTTAATCCTTCAATTAATCAAAATTTATTAAATGCCTACTATATGTCAGATACTATGCTAATTGCTTAGGATACAAAAAGAGGCAAAAGACAGTGTCTGCTGCTCTCAAGGAGCTTACAGTCTAATGGGGGAGATGACATGAAAATAAAAATGTATGTTTGTGAGTATATACACACAAATATGCACTCATACAAGCAAATTATATTACTCCCACTCATATAATCTACATCCCATCCTGACTAACCATGAGGCTATTCCTAGGGCATAAAGATTCCATGTGTTTCATCAATGTCTTCACCAGTAATGCTCTCCTTCCACACCTCCATCTCTTGGAATGCCCTGTACCCTTTGACACTGCTCAGTTATCACCTCTAAGCCTCTTTCCTAATTCCCTAATTCTCCATCCTTCATTTACATTGTATTTACTTTCCTATGCAGCTGTCATATACTCCTATTCTATACCAACACACAGAGTAGAACAAAAACCCCTTGAGGGAAGGAATAACATCAATTTTTTTCAATCACCAATGCCAAGCAGCAAGCTTAATATGTACTAGGCACATGCTAAATGTTTGGTAAGTGGAACTATTTTATTTTTTGCCTGATGTCGATAATCACAGAATTATTTAAAACTATTATCTCTGTGGTTGTGTCTATCAAGAAATCTTGCCTAATTTTAACACATACATAGGAAATACCACATTGAAGCTACATTATGCTGAATGATACTACATTATAATTTGATTATTTGAAATAAATTTCACTTCAATATCTTGTCTTACTTCATTTTCTCTGCTGATAAATGCAGGAAAATAATAGCCATATTGACATCCCTTACAAAGAATGACTGATCCTCTCTGTATGTTCTAAGAGGAGTTTGAAGACATGCCATATTCCCTGGGGTTTTTCTTGAACTTCTGATTTTTCCAATTATTCCCCAATGGTCTGAGTAGGCCTGTATTATTTTAGAAAAGGAATCCTTTTATGACAAGTCAGTATGTCTCCATATAGCAGGAAAAAAAGTACACATCTGGATGAAAAGCAAAGAAATCAATCACTTCCATGACACTGAACATCTGGACAGCTGGCATTATGTAGACAAAACATTGAGATGACTGACTAAATTTTTCACTTTGCATCTGAATGTTTTGGCATCATGTAAATGTCTCATCCTCTTAAATAGAGCTGTTTCTTCAGGTTTTGCTGCACAGTTAACCATGGGTAGAAGATCAGACCCACCCTCAACATGTCAAAAGGAGAATTTCCAAGCGGGGTGGGAAGGTAGAAAGCTGTCTCCTCACTCCCCTGCTTATGAGCAAAGAGTGACACAGAAAAATGGATAATCCTAGAAAATGACTCTGAAATATACAGGGCAGATAATGGAACCATTAAATTGATTCAGAGAGGCTTCATAAATGACACAAAGTCCCAGGGCTTGAAAGGAACACACAAAGCTCCTTGTGTCTTCCCTTGACTACCGTGGTATCCTCCAATTGGTCTTTTTGTAATCAGTTTCTTTCCTCATCCATCTCTCCAAATCCTTAGCTCTCTCCAAGGCTCAGTCCAAGTGCCAACTTCCATTGGTGACCATTCTTCATTCCCTCCCCTCCTCTACTTACTAGGGTCTTCCTCCTGAGCCAGATAGCCTTGCCTCTAGTTGATCTATGACAACATGTAAATGCTCTTTCCCCCAGCAAAACTGTAAGTTTCCAGAGGGAGAAAACTGTATCATTTTGTCTTTGTATCCCCCAGAACTTTTGGAGGTACTTAAATAAATGCTCAGTGATTGAGCCTTTCCAATTTATCCAACGTCATGATTCCAAAGGGATCTCAAGTGAGGCACAAGTTTGATTATATTGCTCCCTTGCTCAAGATTCTTCATTGGCTCCTCATTTCCTCCAAGATAAAATACAAATTATTTCATCTGACATAAAAAATTCTCCACCATTCCATTCCAACTTCCCTCTATAGAATCATTTCACATGTATCCAATTTATACGTGCTGTAGCCCAGTCAAACCAGGTTCCTAGCCATTTTCTGAACTAAATATGTTAACTCCTAAAAATTAGCTCAGTAAACTGGACCTGGGGTAGGAAAACCAGACTTCAGATATTTCCTCATACACTTGCTATCTAGGCAAACAAACTTGGATGAATTACTTATGGAAAGTACTTTGTTGGACCTTAAAATGCCTACTTTATAAGTACTGGATGTTATTCTCTCACTTATGCTCATCTGTAAAATGAAGGAAATGGATTTAATGGCCTCTCAATTCTCACCATGTTCTATACCTAGGATTCTGTGTTAGAGTTTCCATGAATTTATTTAGACTATCTTCCATGCCACAGGTATTCTCCTTCATCCAACCAATTTTTTTGCAACCCATCTCTTCCTTTAAGGCTCAGCAGCCATTTCTTCTGTCCTTCTTCTTCCCTGAACCCACCAGCTGAAAGAATACTCTTCAAATATTACTACAACATGTGTCTGGATAGCTCTTTTGTGACTATCATTTTATTTCCCTTGGATTATATGTATTTGTATGTTTGACCTAGGCCACCTAACTGCCCCTCCAGGTCTGGTCCTCTACCCACTGGAGTCCTGTTATAACATAAGGACTCTATAATATAGAGAACTCAGGCCAATTGAGATTTAGTCAGAAAACCTTGTTTCAAATTCCAGCTCTGGTATTTAGTATGTGATGCTACCTTTCTGGGCCTCAATTTCTTGACTCTAAAATGATGGACTCAGACTCAGTAGTCTCTGAGGTCCTCTCTTAGGTCAGATCTATGATAATATTATCCCAGAGTCATTTCCAATTTTTCACTGCCTATTTTATTAAAATTATTAGGCCTCATCTTCTTTTTCCTAAACGTGCCACAGACATATATCAAATGATTCATTTGTTATGATGCAAGATAATAGACAGGGGCCTAAGAAGAATGAAATCATGGTATAATTAAAAACTGTGTATTTGAAAGGTGAAAAGAAAATACTTCAGTACATTTAAATTATGTAAATGTGCCATTCTTCATCAATTCCAGATGTGGAAATTTCTTCTACCCTCACAGATTTGCCATCTGCAAAGCAGAGTTAGAGAATGCTAAGCCAGTTACGCTATTAAAGTTTAAAACTGCACTAAGACTTCTGGGATATGCTCTATGGTAAGACACTTAGCCAGTCATATAGTGTCTAGTGTCAGAGATCAGATTAAACTTCAGATCTTCCTCACCTCAAATCCAGAACTCTATCCACTAAGCAAAACTGCCTCTTCTGGACAAGAAAATATGGACTGGCAGATAAATTCTTTATTTGTTGAGTTCAAATTTTGGCTACAAGTGAGATTTAACGTGTTGAGTCACTGACAGTCTTGGAATCTGTTGGAATCTTCACAAACTGCTAACTCATTAGAGTTGATAGATTATTGATCTGATCTTACAAGAAGATGCATTGGGCCAGAACCTGAAACAAGGTACTAAGTAGAACTAATTGATACAATGCTTGTGTTCATACCTTTACTCATTAGAGTTCACAAGTATGAGAGATTCACAAAGTTAACTGTGTAACTTTGTGAATTCACACCTCCCTTGAAGCTCTTAGGGCCAGAGAGCACTATGGGAGAAAACCCATAATCCCTCTCTCTCGTATCCCACAATTCCTCTCTCTCGTATAAAAGAAACAGACAGAGGCTCTTGGACAGATTTCACCGGAATTACATGAAGAGTGGAGTTGGCTGGAGGCTGAAGAAAGCAGAGGCAGAGGCTGAAGGACAAACCTTTGGATTTAGAGACATTCGGAGGGAGCTCTTGGAACCAAGCAGAGAAAGAGGCCTCAACTAACCAGGCTACTTTGGAAGGAGAAAATAAACATTTGTATTTTTACCAGCTGGCTGCATTTGGGGTAATTATTGATCTGAACTGATACTAAGGTTGCCTCCAGAAAATCTCCCCCGAGAAACCTACCTTCTCCCAGAGAGAATCATCATCTTATATTTTAAAGAAGAAAAACACCACAGGAATCTCTTTCAATAAAAAAAATACCCTGTTTCCCCAACCACAGTTTACTTTCTTCAGATACTATAACTCACTCTGAAACATGTCATCATTTTGAAGCAATTGATGCAACAAACGAGCATAAATTACAATAATATCTGCTCTTTCTGCAGCTAACAAAATAAGCTAGCTAACTCCATAATACTCAAATGACCAGTCAAAGGAAATCCAAATGGGAAATTTGAAAGCTGGGTTGAGTCACAAGAAAGGTTGGGCAACAGAAATGTTTGTTCCAGTAAACAATAGCAGGCATTTGTTTGAGCAACAAATACTTGTAAATAGAAGCTTTTACAAAAATTAATTATAGCTCAACAATGCTTACTTGCAGCCAGTTAGAGAAAGCAAAATGCTTTGGAAACATTTAAATAAGGTTTCTCAGTTCTTTGAGCTTTCCTATTGACCAGGAACTCTCTTCAGATTTCAAAAAGAAAACTTGGGAGGGGGGAGATCCTGAACATTTTGTCAACAGGACAGGTAAAAGCTCTAAGGGGGATCAATATCAAAAAGAGATCCTGCAAAGAGAGGAAATTTAGGAAACAGAGGAAGGGTGTTGGGGAGCAGGCCAGAGAATATTCAAAGAAGTGAGGGACAGAAATCATTATTGCTACAGACCACCTGGATGGAAAGAAGAAATAGATAAGAAGCTTGAGAAACCCATCATAAGCCCAGTTTCCTTAGCAGTAATGAAGGACTATGATTATCTGACTATCTGCTGGAGCCTTCAAAATCAGAGAAATTTGTAACTATCAACTTTCACTAACCTATTGATGTACCTTGGTGATAATTTCATCCTTCTAAAGGTAGAACAATAAGGGGAAATTCTTTTTGGATCAGACTCCCTCCAAATAGGGAAGAGCTGGCGATTAGGGGGGAAATGATAGGAACCTTGAGAGGAAGTAACCACTCCATTGTAAAGTATGTGATAGTGAAGGAGAAGAAATCTGAGCATTATCTGAATGGCATCTTAATTTTTGAGAAGGCAAATGGCAAGCTTATCAAATTTACAGATGACAAAAAGGCAAAAGGCACTGCTAACTCAGTGGGTGGCAGAGTCAGGATCCAAAAAGTTCTTGACAGGCCAGAGCATTAGGATGGATTTAAGAAGATAAAATTTTGTAGGGGTAAATTTGAAGTCTCACATTTCAGTATTTAAAAAAATCAACTTCACAAGTATGAGATAGGGGAGGCACATTAGACAACAATTATTCTGAAAAAAAAAGGCCTGGGGGTTTTAATGGATTGCATACTGTATATGAGTCAGCAGTACAATATGGCTGTCAAAGACATTAAAGCAATGTTGGCCTAAGAGAGGCATCATTTCCAAGGACAGGGTGATCATCCCTCTGTAGTTTTCCCTTATCTGGAATATTTTACAGCAGTATGATTTTTAGAAAGGCTCCAATCAACTGAAGAAAGTCAAAATAAGAGCAAAAAGGATAATAAAGGACTTTGTGTGATCTGAGTCCATGGTATAGGAGAAGAGCTTGGAGGACCTAAGAATGTTTTAGCCTAGGAAGAAGGTTCAAGGCTGTCATGTGGATAAGGGAATAAATTTCCGTTTCATCCTAGAAGGAGGAATCAGAAATAGTGGTGGAAAGAAGCACATGTAGCTTTTATGTCAGGACAGAACTTTTTAACCAATATATCTGGCAAAAAAAATACTGACCTTGAGAGATGAGCTTGAGAGGGTAAGGTTCCCCTGCCTTGGAGGTCTTCCAACAGAGACAGGATGGCCCTTTATTCTTTGTTACAATAGAGATTCCTTCATATATGGGTGCAATTAGATGATTACCAAGGTCTCAGTCATCTCTTGAATTCTGTGACTCTGTAGAATGAGAATAAATATCTTCTTGACCTGCTCCCCATGCACCTTTTAATCATCCAAAGAATCATCTTGGGAAACAGGCCTACCTCTCCCTATCATTCTGAATCTTTTTCTCTGCCTCTCTCTGTCTGTGTTCTCTTTCCTCCCCCACTTCTTCCTTCTCTTCTCCATCTCTCTGTGCCCTACTATCTCTCCATTCCTCTCCCCTCCCCCTCCTTTTTTATTTCTCTTCCTCCTCCCTCTCTTAATCATTCTGTATTTTTATCTCTCTGTCTCCCTTTCTCTCTCTCTTCCCCCACCTCTCCCTTCTCTTCTCCATCTCCTTTTCTCCTACTATCTCTCCATCCCTCTCCCCTCATCCTTCCTCTCTCTATTATATTCTTGTGAATCAGTAGAGGAGTAGAAATAAACTAGAAGAGTTAGAAGGGGTAGGAAATAAGAGCTATGCACAAACACAATAAAAAAAGATTAGGAGTAAAATTTATTAGGAAAAAAAAAGTAGGGCCAGTAATGATTGATTTCAAAATCAAACTTAAAGATTCAATCAAGAGAGAAATCTACATTATATCTCAACTATATTAATATTGTTTTAGATGCATGTCTACACATAAATGCATATGTATATATGTGTGTATATGCATGTAGGTATATGTATCTGTGTATGTAGCTATAGGTATATGTGTGGATGTGAATATATATGTAAGTGTGGATAAGTGTGTATATATATACATATATATATATATGTGTGTGTGTGTGTGTGTGTGTGTGTGTATACATACATATGCATATATATCCATGCACACTACCTTCTCTAAGACTGCTTTAGATTTTCTGGCTATAGTGATGATAATGAGGATATTTCTATAGGGAACCAAGGTTTACAAAGAACATTTTGGGTTTTACCTGACTGAATCGTCATAACAACCTAATGAGGTACGTATTATAACGGTCCCCATTTTAAAGATAAGGAAACTGAGGTACAGAATACCTAAATGAGTTGATCAGGATCAAAGAGCTATATATAATAAGTGTCTAAAGCAGTATTTAAGCCTAGATATTCAGGTTCTCTGTTCACTGTTCTCTCTTCTACAAACATGCTATTCTTCTCTACTACACATTTTTCATTCATATGCATCCACCCATTCTTTTCCACTCAAACTGTGAGCTGGCCATCCTTCCCCATTCCACTTATTATGAGGTTGATTTTTTAAAACACATATATAGGTATTTACATTTGTGTCTAGTATATTATATATAAATATGTGTTGGTTTATACATACACATATGCATATATATGCACCTATGCACATATATACACATAAACATATATATGTGATTACATAAGAGATTAAGTCAAATGTTCTTGCATACGAAAACTTTTTGGGTCATGACTCTGCCAACTGACATATTAGCTAACCCTTCTAGCTTTGTGGCATCTACCAATTTGATAAGCATACCTTCTATGTCTTAACTTAGATCTTTGATATAAATGTTAACTTGCCAAACACAGATTCCTCTGACACTCCACTGGAGATCTTCCAAGTTGGCATTATGTTCACTTTTAGGGACTAGAAATTTAACCAGCTCTGAATCAACCTATCAGTCCTAGACTCTAACTTCTATCTTTCCATTTTCTCCAGACAGATATCAATAGAGTCTATTACTCACTAAATGGCTTCACTGAGCATGTGACTTTCTGCTTATTGTCATAGGTACTAAAAATGCAGCGAATCCTTCACCTGCTGTAGTACTTTAAGAGTTATAAAAAGTATTATTATGTCCATTTTACAGATAAGTAAGCAGATAGTCACAGAAGTAAAAAGAATTAAAGTCACAAAGCTAGAAAATGTGAAAAAAAATAATTTTCCACAGTGATGTATTGACTCATTTTATAAAAGAACAAGTGATCGGTTGAACTCCATACACCCTGACTTGTGAGTTTTGCATATAAATCAGTCTAGAGAATGCTCTACCCCAGCCATCTGCTAACTCCTAGCTTGGCTGAGAAGGCAGAAGGGTATTATGGGAAGAGTGCTAGACTTGGCAGGAGAAGCTTTTGTTTCCAATTCCATCTCTTATATTTGTTAGCTATGTGATGTCACTTACCATCTCTGAGCATGCATTTTCCTCATCTGTATAATGGAGACTAATACAAGTAGCCCAATCTTATAAGGCAGTTGTTAGATTTAGGTAAGAGAACATGTATAAGGTAATTTGTAAACTTTAATATGTAATATACCTGTCAGTTATATTATAATATTATTAGCTTTGTCTGGCCATAGGTGAATAGAGACTGGTCATCTAACTTGCAAATGTTTTGGTCATTTAGACAAAGCAATAATAATCATTAACATTATGAACTTAATAGTAGTCAGTTAATCAAAAAGCATTTATTAAACACTTACTGTTTGCCAGGTCCCACTCTGGTAGATGTTACAGATATAAGTGCAAGCGGTCGAACATTCCCTACTCCAAAAAGCTTACAAGCAAATATGTATTTTGGATAATATTTTTGAGCAAAAAAAAAAAAAACTCAATGATCATTTGACTCAATCCCTTCCCCCATTTTACAAAAGGGAAAAACTGAGCATGGAAAAGTTAAGTGGTCTGCTTGACACTACATACCACATGTGGTAGCATGAGATTTGAACTCAAGTTTTCTGACTTTTTTTGTGGTGCCATTCTCTTTCTATCTAAAACAAGGAGCCACATAATTACCCATACTCACCCATCTTTAACAAGGAAGAATGAACTTGTTGACAGATAAGCAAACAGGCAAATAAGATAATGAAACAATAATGTAAATAATGTAGTTGCATCAAAGACAAAACCCTTACATTAATATCCAAAGCTCGCCCCCCTAAAAAAAAACCAACTGATCCATCTTGGTTCAGGTGAACTGATTACAAAGTGGTTACAAAATATACTTTCCTCATATCTGTAGAGAAATGGGAATACTGTGAGGACAGAGGCATTCACATGTTAGACAAGATAACTATTTGGATGGATTTTGCTAAACTGTTTTGCTCTGATTGCATCAAAGGATAAGGGGTAGGGTAAACTGGGATATGAACCTCATATAAAATGAAAGGTTTCAGTAAGATTGGGGGGAAAAGACTAGAATCAAATTTCCACTATTGTCCTTATAATTATAAATTTAGCTGTTGCTCTTTGAGTTAGGGCCATAGGATATATTCTGGGAGGAGTTTAAGGTCATCTGTTTGCATATCATTTGAGATGTGATAAAAAGGACACTCTCCTAATATGACGTTATCACTTACTACTTGAGGTGATAATTGAAAAACAAGAGGTGGATCTTGTGTCGACAGGGAGGGTTAATGAATGGATTTCTCGACTGCTTCCTTGGGACTCTCATGCTATGAAGTGAAGAAGGCCACCAGCTGCCAACATATGGGAGACAAAGGACAAGAGATACTTGGGATAGGCAGACATGGCAGGGTGGCAAACTGCAGTATAACCCTGGTTTCCTCATTTGTAAAATAAGAGGAGTAGAAACAAAGATACCTTCAAACTCTCTCTGTTCCTAGGGGATTTAGGAATCTTGGCTCTATTGCTTATTTCTTGTGTGACTGTGAACAAGGCCCTTAACTTCTCAGAAGCCCAGTTTACTTCTCTGTAAGATGAGGGGTTGAGCTAGATGGATTCCAGGCTCCCATTCCCTAAGAAATCCTGTGATTGACATTTTAACTAGGCTCTTGAAACAGAAATAGCCATTTTTCAAATGGGTATTGTTCAGGTTTTTCAAAGAAACAAAAGATCTATGCTCAAAGCAGGAGTGATTTCTTTCTTAGCACTCTCTCTAAAGGGCAGCTAGGTGGTAAAGTTCAGGCCTGAAGTCAGGAGGACTAATTTTCCTGAGTCCAAATCCAGCCTCAGACACTTACTAGCTGTGTGACCCTGGACAAATCACTTCATACAGCTTGCCTCAATTTCCTCATCTGCAAAATGAATTGGAGAAGGAAATGGAAAATCATTCCAGAATCCCTGCCAATAAAATACCAGTGGAGCCAAAAAGAGACACCTGAACAACAACTCTATAAATAAGGTCTCTGGTTTTCTCTCCCAGATACAATAGGAACTTACAATACAAGAGTTAATTGTACTCAAAAGCCATTTGGAAGCTTTCTTGCCAGCTGTCTACCTCTGCCCATGGTACTTCAACCTTGGCCCACTAGGCTAACCCATTAGCCCACAGGGATTAGGTAAAAGCCTTCATTCTCTGGGACTTAGGTAATCTTAATGAGCTGTTTCCCCTCTTTCCCTTTAATCTAATGATCTGATTTCCATCCCTAGTTTTGTTATTCACTTCTTGTGTGACTTTATGGTCACACAGGAGCTTTAGATTCATTTTTCTCAAGAGGCTCAATGATTTCTGAATCAAGTCAATCACTAAGCAATTGTTAAGTGCTTTGATGACCAATTGACAATAACTTCTTTACCTATTTATAACAAACCAGAGAATATTTAGAGCAATAAATGATACATTTTTTTTCTAGAGGAATCAATAGGTAAGTTCAATGTATATTGGAGTAGTAATAAGGAGGTCCTAAAAACTGACATTTATTTCTATGGCATTTCAAGGTTTCACATTATGTGGACATTTCACATATGGGGACACGTTTGATCCTTACACCAAAGGTAAGAGGCATCACAGCCATGAAGAAAACTGAGGCTGAGAGAGGCAAAAATGTTCAATGGCATTTGACAAACACTTGAGATTCTAGCCACTACACCATGGTATCGGAGATTTAGGGTTAGAAGGGAGCTTAGAGATCATATAGCCAACCAGGTATGGTTAAGAGGGCAACCTGGGGTGTTTAGCCAAGAGAAGAGAAAATTCAAAAGGTGCACTACAGATAGTTTCAAGTATCCAAAGGCCTATCATGAGGAGGAGTGGTTAGCCTTGTTCTGCTTGACTCCAGAAGGCATAACTGGGAACAATGGGTGGAAGTTGGCAGGAAGCAGATTCCTGCTCAAAGTCAAAGATTCTGATTCTATAATATTTCACTCTGTTGATGACACATACAAAAGGTGCACTGATAATAAATGTATAGCTAACGGAGTTTGCATGGGCCAACACCATCTTAGCATTTGTGAATTCTTGATATCAGTAGTTTCTCTACATATTCCCAGACAACAATCAACTGGGTTGGGCCCTAGGACTAATGCTGACCATGTTCTGCAAGTAGAGAAACTGAGGCATTGATTCGGGGACTAAAGTAGCACAGTTTAAACAACAAACTAATGACAAAGCCTGTGGTCAGTCTTCTGAAGGTTGAAATAAGATAATACAGTGTCCAGAATTTTCAAATTAGGAAAGATGGCCCTGGAGTCAGAAGTAACTGAGTTCAAATCCAGCCTCAGACACTTCACACTTACTAGCTATGTGACCCTGGGCAAGTCACAACCCCAATTGCCTCCCAAGCAAGCGTGCACACACGCGCACGCACACACACACACACACACACACACACACACACACACACACCATTAAGATATGAATCTTCTAAGAGAGTTGCAAGAAGAAATAGACAGCAAAACTGTAATACTGGGAGATCTCAACCTTGCACTCTCAGAATTAGACAAATCAAACCACAAAACAAATAAGAAAAGTTAAAGAGGTAAATAGAATATTAGAAAAATTAGGTATGATAGATCTTTGAAGATATTAATCTTCCTTCAAATTACTGCTAGATGTACAACCATAAGCAATTTGGTTAACCCCTCTGAACCTTAGTGTCCTCATTTGTAACATCAATCAGAGATTTATCACGTTTACTGTTTGCCTGACATTTTGCTAAGTGCCAAAAAGACAAAGACAAAATAAAACAGTCAGTCCCTGAACTCAGAAAGGGGGTACAACATGTAAATATAAAAGTATAGCTGGAATATATATAAACAGATTAGATGATCACTTAAATGATGTCGGTGGCATCTGTGCTGTTGAGTCATTCTCAGTGGCCCCATTTTGAGTCTTTCTTGGCAAAGATACTGGAGTGGTTGGCCATTTCCTTCTCCACTACATTTTATAGATAAGCTACTGAGGCAAACAGTGAAATGACTTGCCCAGGATCACACAGCTGGTAAATATCTGAGCTTGGATTTGACCTCATGAAAATGAGTCCTGATTCCAAGCCCAGTGCTTTATGCACTGTGACATTAACTGCCCTTCATTAGCATCTGGAAGATGCTATTTTCCTATCTCTAGATACAAGAATTAATCTCACATTTTAAAGTTCAGATTTTGGCCTATAGACAGGGAGGGAGGCTTATGGAAGGAGACACATTCCACACTTCTGAAATGATGCCCCAGAGGGAGCTATATATGAAAGGAGGAAAACTGGAATCAGTAGTGAGCTAGGTACCTGAGCTAAAGCAACTATAGAACTTTAGGACCATGGATTGACTAGATGACGGATTGATTAGGTGAGCCACTGAAAAGCTAGCCTAATGTGGCTGGTTCATTTGAGATCTCCACGTCTGGAATAGGAGGGCATTCAACGAAATGCATTGGGTCTGAATTGCACCTATACTATGGCCAGGACCTAAAGACCTTGAAGCTCCTTCTGCCTCTAAGTTTTCGTGACTATTTTTGTACAGCACTCATGTGACCAAGATTTTTTTTTAAAGAAATTTATTCTGCTACCTAAAATAACTAATCTCATGTTTATTATTTTCTATATATTCTTGTGAATCAGTGTGGATTTTAGAACTGTGTATAGATTTCTGTACTCCCCTAACTGGCTTATCATTCTCTCCTTCTATCAGTGGAAACATACATAAACCAAAATGTTCTTCTGACAATCTAGGGCAGGGGTGAAGAAGGTCCGGCCTGGGCCATACAGGGCTTGCCAAAACATTTGCTAAGGCAACAGTTTAGATGATGAACTGAAAGCTAAGTACAACTACCTCCCACTGCTTGAGTTCTATAAGTTGACAATTTTGTATGGCCCACCAATGATGTTATAAATAACCAAATGGTCCATGGTAGAAAAACATTCCCATCCCTGATCTAAGGGAAAAGAATTTATAAGATAATTAAAAACAAACAAACAAATCTCAACAAAAAAAGAAATGAAAGCATCTGTTTTTCAACTCTGGTAGTGCTTATGATATGTTGGAGTCCATTCATTAATTTCCCAAGTGGGTATTAAGTGCCTACTATGTGCAAGGAGAAATCTGTGAATTAGTCATGTGACAAGAGCAAGGCAATGCCTCACATTCCGAGAATGCACTCCCTCCTTGCCTCTGACTCACAGACTCCCTCTCCTGCTTTAAGACCAAGTTCAAGCACCATCAGAGCAGCATGGTAGCATAGTGGATAGAGCACTGAGCCTGAAGGCAAGAAGATGAATTCAAATCCAGCCTCAGATACTTCCTAACCATGTGATCCTGAGCAAGTCACTTCACCCTGTTTGCCTCAGTTTCCTCATGTTTAAAATGAGTTGGAGAAGGAAATGGCAAAGCACTCCAGTATCTTTGCCACGAAAAGCCTAAATGGGGTCATGAAGAGTCAGCTGTGACTGAATAATAAGCACCATCTTTGCATGAAACCTTTATTTCCCCCCAAGTGCCAGTGTCCTCTCTCCCTCCCAAACTACCTTATATTTAGCTACTTTGTGTTTCTTTCTTTTTATTTACTTCACATGCTATATATATTAAGATAAATGATATTGTCTCCTTCCTTTAGAACATAAATTCCCTCAGAGTAGAGATTGTTTCATTTTTGTACTTGAATTCCTAATACTTTACAAAGTGCTTGGCACATAGTAGGCACTTTAATGCTAGTTGATTGACTTTGGAATTCTAATGATCATGCCATGCATCCTCCAATGACCAGCCCTTGCATGATGGTCAGCATGGGCTATCAAAGGCCCTGCCAGCATAAGCCCTAGGAGGTCCCATAAAGCTGTAATTTTGCATTTCTCAGTTACTGGTGTAATGGTGGATTATCTGGCTTCTATTCATGGCCTACAAGGCCCAAAGATGTTCTTCTCAAGCGTACTACTATGCTTTAGGGCCAGAATACCTCCCATAGCCCATCAGCCGAAGCACCAAAGGATTATGATCTGGCTCATAGAAGGGAGTCCCCACATTGATGAAATCCCAGGTCTCCTGAAAGACTTTAGAATAGAAGTTATCAAAATTGCATGGCAACAATCTTCTTTCTCATCTAAAGAAATTCAGAAATATCTCATAAAAGAATATAGAGCCCTCAGGGGCCATCTTTGTATTCGAGTCTGTCTGAGCTGTTCTGGTTTAGTCTCTGTGAATTGAAGCCAAGAGAGTTTATCCCAGTGACCCATTGGTCACCCCCTTTCCTATAAATATACTGCAGGAGCCCTGAAGGCTCCCTCTAAATTTATCATAAGGGAAAAAGAGAGATGAAATACAAAATGACTGAATTTTATTTTATTGGATTAAAAATGTTTTCTTGGCCTCCGTGTGACCTAAAAGAGAACGCATCCCTGCAGCTAAAATGAGACCTACACAATGGAAATCCTACAGACTGAAAGACCTACCAGGAATCGGTTAGACATACCAGCTCATTGGTCAAATTGCCTCACAACTTGGATCATTCTGATGAGAGAAGCCTCTCAGAGAACAAAAGTAGTACTAACACAAAATAGTACTTCTGTCCAACTCAGACCTGTGACTGACAATGGCTACTCAATAGCTAATTTCCCATTTAGTCAGAGAATCAATGCCCTCTTTGGTCCCTTTCAGATGATTGGGGAAGAGGGAGGGAGCCAGGACTTCTCTGAGAAACATGATGGCCTGATACAAAGCTTCTTAAACTGTGGATCACAACCTCATATGGAGTCTTGTAACTGAAGGTGGGGAACATAAAATTGTATTTTATTATGAGGAAATGTTTGATTTGTATACTTTTTCTAGGTACCCCATATGCAGGGTGGCATAAAAATTTCTCTGGTGAAAAAGGGTCACCAGTGGAAAAAGTTTAAGAAACCCTGGCCTAATGGCTCTTATAAGCACCAGGCTTTAGAGTCAGGAAAACTTTAATGACTGTATGACCCTAGATTACTCACTTAAACTCTCACTGAATCTTGAGCTGGAGTCTATAATCTTGTTTTTTAAAAAACAATTTTGATAGCCAATTTTCAGTACAAATAGTTTCTTTTAGAATACCATGTATTTCATTATTTTGTGTGTTTATATTATATTGAGGAAAGTCCAAAGAAAGTTAAGGGGTTCATGACCCAACGCAGATGAAGATCCTTGTTTTAAGGCCTAATGATGTTAGGCAATTTCCACAATGCATGTTCCCAAGGATGAAGAAACCTCAGGTCTGGATTTTAAAAATAAAGGAGTTTATTATATATATTTATATATGTATGTGTATGTGTATGTGCATACATACGTATGCATGTAATTATATAAGTATAATTTCCTTTTAGGTCTGGATTTTTAAAAATAAAGGAGTATAACTAATTACATATATGTATGTACATATACATATCCATAACTAATTATGTAAGTATAATTTTCTCTAAGCTAACATCCCAACAAAGTTTTTAAACTTAGTTTCTCTTGATTATTTTCCCTGCAATGTTAGTTTCAATTTTATATTTATCTTACTTTTGTCTTTATTCCTTCATTCCTTTCTTCATTTCTTTCTTCATTAATTTATGTAGTCATTCATTCATTTGCCTTCCTTCCTTCCTTCCTTTTTCTCCCTCCCTTCCTTCCTTCCTTCTGTTGTGCCACAGTTTCCTTTTATGGTTCTGCCTCGATTTCCATGCCTTGCCTCAGTTTCCCTAATTGTCCTGCCTGAGTTCCTTGAATTGTTCTGCCTTAATCTCCCTGGTGGTAACCCCTGCGTTCCTGACTATTAGGATTGATATATAACTTAGGACTGGCTACTCTAAGGTTATAACTGTGTAAATGTTTAATCTCAGATAAGGGAAAGATCTTCTAGTTCAGACACTCTACTCTGGCTCCTAAGTTCTCCTAAGTTATCAGAATTTATGGTCCTCACCCCCCACCCTGTCAGAACCAGATTGATGGTCCTTTTCTGGAAATTCCCCACTCTCACCAGAGTTCAGACTCCACCCCTTACTTTTGTCTCCCTTGATGGCTTAGAGCTACCTATAAAAATTATTGGAAGCTCATATTCGAGGCTGGATTCTTGAGACACAAGTCCAATTCAGCCCTGGAGGCAGAATGGATTCTGCTCTGCCTCCAGACTATCTCTCCTTTTCAGAAACCCAAATAAAATATTAAAAACTGTCTAATCTCTATCTTGCCTCAGTTTCTCTGGAATTATATTTCTTTTCTTTCTTTCCTTCTTTCTCTTTCTTTTTCCTCTTTCTTTTCTTTTCTTTTCTTTTCTTTTCTTTTCTTTTCTTTTCTTTTCTTTTCAGCCTCCCTTCCATTTCACTTTTGTTCAATTCAAACAACATTTATTAGGCATCTACAATGCACTGGGCACTGTGCCTGGGGCTATAAATACAAAGACACCAATTAAGTCAAGGCCTGAAGGAGTTTCCACTCTACTCACAATGTTTGTATTTTTTCCTCTAATTATTTCCTCTCACTATTCCAGTCTTTGATTATAGAAAAGGGGATACTTACAAAATTTCAAATTATTTGAAATTCAGGTCCAATTCAATCTCTGCCACTGGCTATCGAAAGTCCTTAACCAAGCCATATAATAACCTCTTTGAACCTCTGTTTACTTAATTTGTGAAATGGGGCTAATAATCTCTGTTCTATCCAATTCACAGGATTGTGAGGATCATATGAAATCATAGCATCAAAGGTTTAGATTTGGAGAGCAGTCACAGGCCTGGAGCCAGGAAGACTCCTGAGTTCAAATCCAGCCTCAGATACTAGTTATGTGACCCTGGGAAAGTCACTTAACCCCATTTGCCTCAGTTTCCTCATCAGTAAAATGAGCTGAAGAAGGATATGACAAATCACTCTTTGCCAAGAAAACCCCCAATGGAGTCACAGAATGTTGTGTGTGGCTAAAAAACAAGTAGAGTTAGATTTGGAAGGAACCTTAAGAGTTTATCTAGTCCTCATGAAACAGAGGAGTAGACTAAGGCCCAGAGAGGGCAGATTACTTGGACAAGATCACATGGGTAATATAAGTGGCACAGATTAAGCACTTTATGCATTATACCACCTTGCCTCTCATAGAATCCTCAAATGCTATTGTTCATTTATATGATTAAGGTCCAGATGAACCAACTCCTGGATGAACCAGCATCTCAAGGAGCATCTTGGTAGCTTTTCCCCGTGTCTCTAAAGTTAAGCTATAGAGATGAAGACTGACCAGTTCTTTTTTCATATAGCCCTGTTTTCATATCTAGCTTGCTTCCTTTTCCCACCAACTTTAGAACCATAAAATACCAAAGACAGAAGAGACCTTGGAAGCATTAACTAGTTCAACCTCCTCATTTTACAGAAAAGAGACTGAGGCCCAGAGATCTAAAGCCATGAGACATCTTCAGGACATGAAAAGAACCAAGACCTAGGTCCTCCGCCTCATGAATAGGCAGGCCACTGTCCTTTCCCACAGGCCTGTCTGCATTTGATCCCTATGATAGTCCTATGAAAAGCAGAAAGCAAATCATAGCCTCCTTCATTTCTTAGAGGAATAAACTGAACTCAGAATAGTTAAGTGACTTGGCCAAGATCACTTGGGTTTTCTAACCAAGTCTCTCTGAGATTCTGGCCTTTTGTGAAAGTTATTTGGTAGTTCCTCTAGCATTTGGACATAGAGTGGGCATTGAATGTTTGGGCTGTCTTAAAATAACAGCATGACAAATAACACTTTTCTTTTTTTTACTGGTGAGTGAACATGAGCAATGTGAATTATCTGAGATGTATCATTCAGAGCCATAATTTCAGTACCATCAGAAAAAAAGGTATTTCTGTTGCTCATAAGTTCAAGTTTCTAAGGTCTGAGTTAGGTACTTTGGCCTGCGCTGAGTGGATTTCCAACATATAGAGTCTTAAAAATTAATCTCAATTTAAAACATTTCATTAAATGGACTGGCCTGTATTTATTATTTTGGCATAGTCAAGAAATCAACAGCTTTTAATGCCAATTCCCCCCACAGGCATAACAGGATTTATTGTCATGGCCGACTTCCCAAAGTAGAAAATCTTCAAATGGAAATTTAAAATCTGCTAAGGTAATCCAAGGGAATATTTCAGAATGCCTGAATCAGTCCTCTTAGTGCTATGCATTTTTTTTTAAATGCTTCGTTAAAATCTTGCTTTCCCCCTCAAAAGCAAATGTCCAAGTACCTTTTCCTAGGAACTCTAGAATCTTCTAATCCTTTGAGTCCCCACCCCTTTAAAGACCCCCTTGCATTGATTGAATTTCTGATTCTGTTTGGGGCCCAATTCTGAATTTCATTTTATCCTCTTTCTAAGTCACTCTTAGACATGAACTGATACATTACTACCAGATGGGTTTAGGCATTAATGTGCACTTTTCCCTTGAAATCTTAATATGCCAATGGAACTCAACCACTTAGCAAATGGCTAGAGTGAAGGCTGGATGGATAGATCATTTTTAATGTGAGGCAAGAAATTCACTAGGATTTGCTTGGTATACACAAGCCACCTTCTGTCTCTGGGGAACTAGATAGCCTTGGAGCACGCCTGCTGGGAAGGCTGGATGTATTTTTCTCTCTGGCTCAGTTTTCTCTGAATGGTAGAACACATTGCCCTCAGTCCATTCATCCTGCCAGCCTTTAATTGCCTTCTGCACAGGCAGCAAACTCCAGTCCATGCACAGGTCTCCATGGCGTCAATAGCATCTGTGCAGAAGTGGACCAAGAACTAGGGGAAGACTTCAGCTACCATCCCTAGGAGCTCCTTTGTGAGTCAAGTAGAGCCTACAGCTCAGGAGATGGAATTTTAGTGGAAATAACCCTGCTGAGATATGAGAACTTGATGTACAGTAAATATTTGATATCCTTTTGTGAAACTTCCTTCCAAGCTTGCTTCCCTAAGAGCCTGGTATTACTCACTGTTTTCATTTTTTTTCACCCTCCAGAACTGTAAAACATTGTCCAATTTCCCAAACCCTATATTTAAAGTGATCTTGTTACCTCATATTCCTGTTAGAAATAATTAGCCGTCATCCCCGAGGTAACACCATTGCCCAATTGATAAAGATTATGAAAACCTTGGAGATTTTCAGACTCAGTATTGTAGCTTTCTAATTGATCTTCCCTCTTCATCTGTTCTTCACACAACTGCCAAGTTGATATTACCCCAAGAGATATAACAATTCCCTTCACCTCCCAACTCAGAAATCTTCACAGGATTCATTCTTTACACTAATCAGGACCTAGTTGTACTTCCCTGTGTCTATATTGAATCTATCAAGTATCCTGTCCTTGAGGACAGGAACTGTTTAATTTTTATCTCTGAGGCCTGGATAGACTTACGTTGTTATGCCACAGTTCTCTTCAACTGTCCTGACTCAGTTTCCTTGTACAAGTTTCCCTTGTCTCAGTCTCCCTAATTACTCCCCTAAGCTGTAAATCTCCCTCTTGTCCATGAAGGCTGAGGACCAATTACTCTAAGGTTATAAATTGCTAGCCCAAGCAAGATAAACAAGAGAGTAGACCTCCTGATTATTTTCTGCCCTCAAGAATTTACAATATCCCTCTAAAATATTCCAAGATATCTCTGTGTATTCAGACATCCTGTCTCTGGGTTTTTTTTTTTTTTTAGAATTTGTGGCCTCCCCCATCCCGACAGCTTTTTACCTCTTCCTTTGTTTAGAGAAAAGGTATTTAAGAAGTTAGGGTTCCTCCATTCATGGCTGGAGGCTGGCGGCTGTATGCTGGATTCTTTGAGATGACAGTCTCCTCCAGCCCTGGGACCAACATGGATTCCTTGGTCCCAGTATATCTTTATCTCTGTCTGACTGGATAATTTGAGACGAGAGTCCTGTCCAGTCAATCTTACTCTCCCATTAATAAAATATTAAAAACTCTCTAATCTCTCTCCTGCCTCAGTTTCTCCAGCATTACAACATGAACTGATGTTAAGTGAAATGAGCAGAACAAGGAGATCACTGTACATGGCAACACCAAGACTATACGACGATCAGTTCTGATGGACATGTCTCTCTTCAACAATGAGATGATTCAGATCCATTCCAGTAATCTTGTGATGAAGAGAGCCATCTACACCCAGAGAGAGAACTGTGGGAACTGAGTGTGGACCACACCATAGCATTCTCACTCTTTCTGTCATTGTTTGCTTGCATTTTGTTTTCTCTTTTTTTCTTTTTCTTTCTTTCTTTCTTTCTTTCTTTCTTTCTTTCTTTCTTTCTTTCTTTCTTTCTTTCTTTCTTTCTTTTTTTTCTTTTTTGCTAAGGCAATTGAGGTTAAGTGACTTGCTCAGAGTGAGACAGCTAGGCAGTATTAAGTGTCTGAGGTGGGATTTGAACGCAGGTCCTCCTGACTTTGGAGCCAGTGCTCACTCCACTATGCCATCTAGCTGGCCCTGCATTTTGTTTTCTTTCTCAGTTTTTTTTTCCTTCTTGATCAGGTTTTTCTTGTGTAGCAAGATAACTGTATACATATATACATACATATATTGGATTAACACATTGTTTAACATATTTAATGTATTGGATTACCTGCCATCTAGGGGAAGGGGTGGGAGGAAGGAGGGGAAAATTTGGACCACAAGGTGTCACAGGGGTCAGTGTTGAAAAATTACCCATGCATATGTTTTGTAAATAAAAAGCTTTAATAAAAAATTATCTCTGTATCCCCCTCTCCTAGCACTGTATTTCACACATAATAGATGCATAATAAATGCTTGTTGAATCAAATTTGAATTGAAATTGAATTGGCAAGCCCTCTTCAGCCTTGCTTTTACAAAGAGTCCATCACCCTAGAGCCAAAGATTCCAGCCTGACACCACCAAGCCAAGCCAAATTCTTCTCTTTGAGGCATATGTGTATGTGTGCATGTGTTTGAGCATCATACTCCCTCCTGGGTACAAGGGAAAGGAAAATCCTTTCACCAGCCAGTGTTTGGTCTTGAAAATGCCCCTGTAACCAGCTAGGCATCAGTGCTGGGAGCCACAAAAGCCCCTTCCAGCCTGGGATGTCCAGTGTAGCAAAAAAGGGAGGTAGCTATCAGGGGGGTCCTTGGGAATCCAGTAGCCCTTCCAGCTTGGCTATGCCCTCCCCCAGCTTCCAGGAACAGAGGCGCTCTCACCCTGACCCAGGGCTGCAGTTGCAGGGCCAACTCAGATTTTAAGAAAAGTTAGGCACAGTCACAATGACTTGCCTTTGGCCTTTCTTGGATAAGAAACACACCAATCTTGGCCTTCGCCCCTGTGCTTTCACAGGGAGGGATTGCAGTATGAAGTGATAGCATGAAAACAAGGATTGGTTGCTCTGGTATGGCTTGAACTCAAAGGAAAAGTGGAGTCACTTGAACTATCTTTCTTGCAGTATAGTCCAGTATTACAATCGACTTCAAAAAGCATTCACTAAGCACCTGTTATTTGTAATTCAGGGCCTCTCACCACTGAAATTAAGAGGGCTCTCTTTGGCAGTTTGGGAAGTTCTAGAATGAGAACACTTGATCACTTTCTCCTGTTGGGTTCAATCCCTACATTTGGTGGCAACTATCTCTCCACAAGAATGATTTGGTGATTTGGCCACTCTGGGACTTCAGGGGAAAAAAACAGCAAATGAGAAAAGCTACTGACAAGATATTTATCACACAGGAGTCTTAACAGCTACTTAGAAATAATAGCTAGCATTTACATAGCACTTTAAGATCCAAAAAGTGCTTCACATAAATTAATCTCATTTAATCTTTGTAACTGTTCTGGAAGGTAAATGCTATTATTATCTCCATTTCACAGATGAAGAAACTAAGACTGAGAGATGTTGGACAGCTTGCCCAGAGTCACAAAACTAGTTAGGATCAGGTCTGCCTGAATTCAAATCTACAGCACTCTCCATTGTACCACCTAGCTGCCTTAGGTAATGAGCTCTTAGGAAAGTGCTGTGGGCCTTTAGATCAGGGTGATGGTATGACAGCTCCTTCAATATGGCCTCCCAAATTTCCTTTTGCTACAGGAAAAGAACCATTTTTGATGTGTGCTACAGATTCTCCCTTTTCTGCTCCAAATCCATGCTTTGACATCTTTTAGCACAATCCTGCTTGGGACAAGAGTGTGGGATTTTCCCCAGTTTACTCAAGGTTGGCTAACAAAGGGACTATGGAGATCTCATCTGTGATTTCATGAGCAGTAGGACTGTTTAGGCCCAGATGGACACAAATGTGAAGTTATAATTGGTGGGGGGGGGGGGAAGAAGAGGAAAATGCTTCATCTGCTTTTGGGAGAGAAAGCAAAAGGAAGTAATGAACAACTGAAACTATATAAGCAAATGGGGAAGTAACTACTTCTAATCTTCCATCCTGGGCCAGCAAGATGGTCTTGAGCTGGTCTCTTCAGTAAGGATCAAATATCTTAGGGCGATGCTTATGGCTTTTCCTCTTGGGATTCTGTGTAGGAATGTAGAAGCAGATGCTCTACAGGAGGGGGAAAGAAATTTCTAATACACAAAGATGCTAAGAGGAGAACAGAAGCCTAGATTAGTCATAAACTATGTGTGTGAGTATAAATATAAATACACACACATGTATGTATACATATACCTACATGTATACATATACCTACATATATCCCTAGGCATATACATACATATACATATACATATATACATACAGATGCGTATGTATATATATGGGTCTTGTTCTTAGCAATCAATACAATTCATCAACATACTCCAGAGGAAGGATGGAACTTGAAGTTACAAAATTTTAAGGGCAACATATCCCTATATAAATAAAATGGATCATGGAGACCTCAAGCCAGATGCTATGTAATGACACATGGCAGACATAATTTGAGGGTCCCTATAACATTGTAGCATATGCCATGGGCACAAATATAAAAATGGAATGGTCCCTTGTGCTCAAGGAAACTGGATACAATGTATACACAAAAATATAAATAAATAGATAGAGAATAGATAGGAGGAGCACTAATACATAGGAAGATTAATGCTTCATACAATGACCATGCTTTAAAAATATGTTCTAGTAATCTTTTTTTCCATAACAACCTGGTCCCTCACTATCCCTCTAGTCTTGTTGGATAGTACTCTTCTCTAGCCAATCACCCAACCATACCAGCAAACTTGTTCTTACACATATACACACATACATACATACACACACACACACACACACACACACACACACACACACTCTCCATCTCCTATCTCCCTTTGCCTTTGTACTAGCTTCCCTCATTCCTGGAATGCTCTGCTTTTCCTCCCCTATTCCTACCTTTTAGAATCTCTTGCTTCCTTCAAGATAACTGCAGTATCAAAATCTATAGGAGACCTTCCCAGTCCCTGCCAGTTGCATGAACCTTCCCTATTAAGCTTATTTTCTATGTACTCTATATGGATTTTATAAATACTTATTTATGTCCCTATTGTCTCCTCCATAAACTTCTAGAGGCCAGGGATTATTTTAGTTTTTTTTTCTTTGCACTGCCTGGGCTTAATACAATGTTTGGTACATAATTAGCATCGAATACATGCTTATTGATTATATCATAATTGTTTTTGTATTTACTGCTTTCTATCCCTTGCTTACTGGGTATCTCTCTAAGACTCAGCACAAGTTTCTGTATTCATTTATTCAGTGAGCAGGAATTCATGTCTTGAATCAAACCTTACATTATGAGAGAGGGGGGGAGAGAGAGAGAGAGAGAGAGAGAGAGAGAGAGAAGCACTAGTGACTGAGGCTAAAAATAAATGTAATATTCTCCCTGAGTAATCTGAATTCCTACAGATATGCAGAGAAAAGGAGCTTATCTGCTCTCTCAAATCACTGTAAACTTTTCAGTTATTCAGAATTAGACATCCTTTTAATGATGACTTCATTTCTATTTTTATAGGCATTATGCATGTTGTTCTTTTGGTCCTACTTAATCATTGTGCATCAGTTCATACAAATCTTCCCAGGTCTCTCATCTTGTGCCTTTCTCTCTTATTGCCGCAGTAGACTGTATGCTACTTGAGGTCAAGAAATGGGTCTTTAAAATGAATAAACAAGATAAATCATCGGTTACTTATTCTAAGACAGGCATTATTCTAAGTACTGGGGATACCCATGCAAGTAAGCAAGACAGTCTCTGCCCTCAAAGCACTAATGTTCTTATGGGGAAAGATTACACATAAAGAAAACCTCTAAAAGCAGAGGTGGGATTAGCGTGGGGCTTAAAGTAAATGCTCATCTATCAGATGTCAAGATTCCAGGGGCAGAGTTAAAGGTCTTAGTGAGAGGCGAAGGAGACAGAAGAGGAAAATGACCAAAGTACAGGCAGAAATAACCTAGAAGTAAAGCTCTGGGCCACAGAAGGCGAAAACTTACCTATCAGAATGAATGGCAGACTCTATGATTCCATTAGGTGACAGATGAGAAAAAAGGCCTTACTGCAGGCTTCTTGGTGTCTCTCCAGGGCCCAACACGGGGCCCTAAGTTCATTTATTCAGTGAGAAGGCATTCAATACATGTTTTGTTATAGAGACCCAAATAGCACCCTGTGAGAGGTAGGCTCAGTAATGTAAATGAGCCTTTAGAGTTCAGAAATTTACAACCACTTGCCATTATTTCTTTGCTTTCAAAAAAAATCTTTTCTTAAAAGCAATATGTACTATACACTTACATTTTGACACAAAATCATTTTGTGTTGAGAAGCTTTCGAGTGGTGGGTTGGATATAGAGGGTGGGGAAAGGTGAAACATTGCACCGATTCTATGGGGTTTTTTAAGGCTGAGAGGCTGAACAAGTGACAGCGTTATGGACAGATATTAAGGAGTTAGGAGAGGGAAACAGCCTGAAGCAGACATGATGAGCCCAGTTTTAGTTTATCAAGCTTGGAATGATGGCTGGACATCCAGTTCTCATGAAAGCACTTTAGCTAACAATACATAAAATATTGACAGGTCTTTTATCCTACAGAAAGCACAAAGGCCTCTGAACTGAGCCCATAAATAGTCAAAAAGAAACTCTCCTTCAAATTTTAATGAGACCCACCTCCCTCAGAGACCTATATATTCTTCTAGATTAATAATACTTCTCTACAATTGAATGACCTTTCCCCATCCCTGTTGAGAGGAAAACAGAGTCAAGAGAGAGGAGTCAAGGGAGTCAAGAGATTCTGACAATATCTGGGATATCATGTTCAGTTCTTGACTCCACTGTCTAAAAAAGACTGATAAACTGCAATGTCTAGAAGAGGAGAAGATACTAAAGACCTTCAAAAGTTCGTATTGATACCCTTTGAATCAGTAGTGCCACTACTGGGTCTGTATCTCAAGGAAATCGTAAAGGAGGGAAAAAGGACCCACATGCGCAAAAATGTTTGTAGCAGCTCCTTTTGTAGCAAAGAATTGGAAAAGGAGTAGATTCGCCCATCAGCTGGAGAACGGCTGAACAAGCTGTGGTACATACATAAAGATAATGGAATTTTATTTGTCTATAAAATGATGAACAAGCTAATTTTAGAAAGGCTTGGAAACATTCACATGGACTGAGGCTGAGCAAAACAAGCAGAACCAGGAATATGTTGTACATAATAACAGCAAGAATATGTGATGATCAACTGTGAAAAGCTTGGTTCTTCTCTGTAGTTCAGTGATCCAAAGTAATCCCAATAGACTTTGGACAGAAAATGCCATCTGCATCCAGAAAAAAGATCTAAGGAGACTGAATGTAAATGAATACATACTATGTTCACTTCTTTTTTTCTGTTTTTTAATCTCTCCCATGGTTTTTCTCTTTTGCTCTGATTTTTCTCTCCCAAGATGATTCATAAAGTTATGTGTATTAAAAAGAAACTTACAAAAATTATATATGTGTGTGTGAGTGTGTGTGTATAAGTTCGTTTTTAGATAAGGGTAAGTATGAAAGAACTGGGAGGGCTTAGAATTAATAAGAGAAAAGAATGATAACTATATTTAAGTTTAGGAAGGGATGTCATGAGGAACAGGACTTTGGCCTCTTCCTATTCTGTTTGGCCCCAAAGGGGAAGAGTCAAATACAAATGACTCAAAGTTCCCAAAGAGAAGTTGTATGGTATCTGGAAAGACTTTCTAGTGAAGTTGGCACAGTGGATAGAGTATTGAAGCTAGAGTCAGCAAGTTCTTAATACAAATCTGACCTCACACATTTAATAGCTGGGTGAACTGGGGCAAGTGAATGAAACTCTGCCTCGGTTTCCTCAAGTATAAAATGGGAACAACAATAATAGCACCTACTTCCTGGGATTGTTGCAAAGAATAAATGAGATAGCATTTATAAAGTACTTTGCATATGTTATAACAGTTATATCAGTGGTGATGATTAGAACTGTCTGAAATCCATCTTTGGAGACCTTAAAGCATAGACTGGATGGCTGCTTATTGAGCACCTACTAGGAATGATTCCTTTTGAGTGTAGGTCAGACCTTTCTGTGCCTCAGTTTCCTCACCTATAATGTGAGGGGTTGAACTAAGAGATGACCCATAAGAACCCTAGCCACTCTAAATCAATGTTCCTGGGATTCTGCTATCCTATGTCTTTGTCATCCATCTAACCCCTGAGTAATTGGTACTTAAGGCTGAATGAAGCCACAGACAGCCAAGAGCTAGTCACCCATTGATTACAAATCTCTTGAGCAACAGAGCTGGCAGTGTGGTTTGGAGGGAAAAGTGAAGGGATTGGAATCAGACCATCTGGGTTCAAGTCTCAGCTCTATCACTTAAAAGATATAGGCTCTGCTCAAATATGATCTACATCACAAGGGAGTTAGATGAGGTGACTTGCAGGTCCTTTCTAGTTCTAAATCTATGAGCCTACAATTCAATTTCCTCATTTGTAATAGGAGACAGTTGCACTAGATGACCACTAAGGTCCCTTCCAACTCTCATTCCATAATCCCAATTATTCTGTATGGATATGGGCTAGGAGAGAATTTGGGACTAGAATGGAGAATGGTAGGGATAGGAAGAATATATTGCTGTCTCTCTGTTTAATTTGGTTGAGAGAAGTGAACCATCGCTATTGTGTGTGTATATACATATATGTGTAATATAGGTATGTATGTCTACATATCTACATATACACACTTATACTGTCCAATTCTATTTATCCTTCAGCATAAGGGGAACAGTGGTTAAGCCAGAGCAACTAATCTCATTATAATGAAATGCTGTGTTTTCATTATCTGGACTGCTATATTTCAACAAAATGTTTAAAACCAGAATAATGAGTATGTCTCGTGTTCTTTATTGTTCAATTGAAAGGCAGAAAAAAAGAAAGATAATACAAGGTTATATTCAATGCCAACTTTCCAGGTGGAATAGTATCAATAAATTTTGAATTATTGAGTGCACTTTCTTCATGTCATTAATTATACTCTAGTGAAATTTCAGGTTGTTAGCAAAACCTACTTAGTATTATTATGGAAACAAAAATCTTCTAAAAAGGTTATCTCTACAGGTGTTAAGGCCACAATAAGATGGGTGTTTGTGAATATTCATTCCAAGCTGGAGAGTTAGTAATCAATTATTATTGGTTCAAACACATGAAAAGATGGACTAGGAACTTAACAAGCTTTTAACTATGATGTTGAACTAGCAATAATAATAAGTTTCTCTGCCTTGGTCTTTCTAGCTGTTAAATGGATATAATAATGTTTGTCATGTTGGGTATTAGAATGATCGACAAGAAGGTTTTCATAAAGTTATTGGAGCTTCTGGGAATAATGATATGCTATAAATGCAAATTATTGTTTTATTACTACAAGGAGATTTAATTGTTAACTAGTATGCAGCCAATATAAAGGCCAGGATTTCACTGCAATGCAGGGAGATTATCTAAGGTGGCAATGTTACCTCAAATTTGTTATAGAGGCAGGCAGAGATAGAGTGAGGACTCTACTTCCTCTTCAGGTACAAACTGCTTCTCCTTAGCAGACAAGCCTTTATAAGCTATAGTGGATAAAACATTTCATCCAATGGTAGACATATAGTCAATCACAAGTCTTATCCTAGAAGGCATTCCACTTGGTGGGGTCTTGTGTAATAAAGATATAGCCTTGCAGTCTCTAGGGTCAGTGCAATGCCAGATACAATGACACTGACCTCCTTGCTATTTCTCTCTCTTCTCCTGGCATTTGCATTGGTTGTCTCCCATCTCTGAAATTCTTTCCCTCCTTCTCTCTGTCTTCCAACCTCCTTCATTTCCATGAAGTCCCAGATAAAACCTTACTCTCTACAAAACCTTTACTGATTCCTTGTAATGCCAGTGCCTTCTCTCTGAGACTTTCCCATTTACCCTGAATATATGGTGTTTACCATAATTGTTTGCAAGTCATCTTCCTCATTAGATTGTGAGTCCCTTGAAAACAGGGACTGTTGTCTTTGGTAGTGGTGGTGTGGGGGTGGGTGTGTGTGTGTGTATGTTACCTGTTTTTTTTTTTTCTCTAGTACTTCCTCAATGTCTGGTCCATAAGAGGTACTTAAAAACTCAATGACTTGACTTGAACTTCAGGATCCCTTCTCTCTGGCTATTTGAAAATGATTCTGTGTTCTCAGGTGGCGACATCACTACTGGGATTACAGCAGGAAGAGTGAAGTGTACCATAAGTACCAACAGTTGGTTCATATTGCCCCATTTGTGGGTGTTTCATTGCCCCTTTGAACAAAAGATCAGGGTATTTAATATGAAACTACCCAAACTGCAACCTGAAATGTGGATTCTCCTACCTCTATCCCAGTCTTTCATATTGTTTCTCTTCCCTGGTATTATTAGTCTTGATAACCTCACCTTTTCTGAGTTCACACATTCAATTTCCATAATGACTAAAGTGGCATTACTTAAAATTTCCCAGGAATACCAAATTCATTTTGTGCCAGAAAGTGCTTCAAAAACACCAACACATGGTTCATTTAATTAAAGACGGTCTTAGTATGGACTCTCTCATTATTTGCAAATATAGCTCTGTGTAGCGGAGGAACCCAGGAAGCAAAAAATATCCGTGGATCTGAAACACTGAAAAAACATTCCTAGATATTTTTCAAAATAACAAAGACTGAAAAGAATGTGAAGCTGATCTCTGCCTCTTCTGACGTGCCTCCTACAGGGAAAAAGTCTTATTACTTCCTCAAAGGAGAATTATTCACATCACACCTTGAGCAGGGGTATCAGAGATTCCCTTAAAGTGCTATCTGAAAATGAATTGTATTAGATGGCTTCACAACTAGAGCCAAGGATCTTGGGAATAAAATAAAAGTTGTCCATTTGGATTCCTTTTACAAACTGGGCAGTAATTATAATGAAATTCCCATCTCTATGCAGATAAATGCCATTTCTTAACCACTGCATATATATGTATATGTTTTTAATATAAATGTCATAACATCTCCTGAAAAATATGTTATCAAATAAGTGCTTTTTGTATATCACTGCCATATGTTAGTATCTCCGCTAATGCCTCCCCACATGCCCTCTTATAACAAAGTATAGTGAGGAAAAACAACATGCTGTATTAGACAGGGTTTTTACTGTATGCCTGATTCTGTTACTAGAGGATGCTTCCAGATGGGTCCTCTGGGGTCAAGATGGGGCAGTGCATTAACCATTGACCAGAGTCCTTATTTCTTTTAGCTATTCATTGTGTACTTTGTCCTCTGGTCATTCTCTTCAGTTTAGAAACATTTCCCCCTAGAAGAATTTGGGGAAATTGAGTCAAGCGACAAATATTTTTAAGTGCTTATCATATGTAGAATACAGGGTCATGTGAGAGGAGAGAGAATGAGGAAGGAAGTAATATGTGTTAAATGTTTTACAAATATTATCTCATTTGATCCTAAGAACAATCCTGCAAGGTAAGTGCTACTGTTACTCTGATTTTATAGTTGAGGAAAAGGAGGAAAATAGAAGTCAAGTGGCTTGCTCAAGGGTCACAAGCTCAAAATTCTATCCACCGTGCCATCAAGCTGATATGGCCCACTCTGGGGCACTGGTTTGGATCACAATAGAAATTTCACAGAAGTAAATTCAAAAGGCATCCCCTACACAACTGTGTTTGTTTCCATTTTAAAAGCCTAGGAACCTTCCCAAAGCTGTGTGTATAGACTTTGTTTTCCTCCATTTTTAGTCAATACTACAGCTCTCCCAGTTAGATTTTTTGGTTCATTTCCTGATTGGTTATTCTAAGCTACCGTCTTCCTCCTTTCCCTTTCTGCAATCAGTACCTTTGGGTTGAGCAGCAAACATGCCGTAATAGTCTCTTTCATTCAAGGAAATGAAAAGATAAGCTTGGAAGAGACCGTGTAGGATGGACAGTGATAACCAGGAAAGAATTGGGCACCAGATATCCAGGACCCTGCTCTGGGACAGGAAGGATTTTGCTGCTGAGAATCAGCCGCTGGAAGATTCATTTACAAATGATTGGTGGGATTATAGGATTTAGAATAGGAAGAACTGTATCATCTATCTTAAACCTCTTAATTTGGCTGAAGGAGAAACTGAGGCTCAGAAAGATTCAATGGCTTGCCCAAAATCATCAGACAGTGACAGTCAGAATTTTAACTCTGAAGTAAGTGAAAACTTCCTAGCAATTAGAGTTAGCCAAAATAGGAATTAGCTATCCCAGAAGGCACTGGGTTCCTTCACAGTAGAAATGTTCAAGAGGGGACCAGATTATCATTTGTTTGGCATGTAATAGAATTCATGTTCAATTATAGGTGGGATTTAGATGGCTTCTGAAGTCTCTTCTGACTATGAGATTTACCGAGATGAGTGGGAAGTCAAGTAAGGCCAACAATTCAGGTCTGAGGGAATTGAACATTTTTTGTCTCAAAAAAATTCCCTCTACAATTTGGAAGAGCTGATGAGTGCCACCTAGCCTAGTTTGTACCTGAATGAAAAATTCTACCTTATATTTTGAAAAATGATCAGTTGGCTTGGGACTTCGTGACCTCTTGGGCGGTGGAATCTATTAAAAGGCAGCTCAATCCATATTTGGGAGAGTTCAAGTTGCTAGGAAGTTTTGCTTTATAGCAGTCTTAAATTTGTCTCTCCGAAGTTTATACTGTTGCTCTAAGTTTGCACTCTGAGACCATGCAAGACAAATCTAATTCCCCTGGTAATGATAGCCATACGAGTAGATGAAGAAGGTTGCCATGCATCCCTTCCTCATTTGTAACATCCCAGTTCCTTCTGCTAATCTGTTTTATGTCATGGTCTCCAGTCCTCTCACCTGAGTAGCTTTTTTCTCCTCTGGACAGTTTACCTATTTCCTTTCTGAAATGTAGTACCTAGATCTGGATCTGATCATCCAGGCTCCACAAAGCTCTGGCTTTCTCGTGCTGCCATTTTGAAGCAATCACAGACAGGGTCCCTATGGACTTCCTTTGGTTCACTCATCCTCTGAGGCTATGGGAGCCCTCACGTCCAACTTTGGCACTATTTGACAAGAGCTTGCAGCTCCTTCTAGATCAATTTTTCTCAATTTTGTGTTTTGCCTGAGATGTTAGGCATGTAAAGACATCCTCTGCAAATTTCCCTTGGAACAGAATCCAAGCTTTGAATTCAAAGGATTACACCAGGCCTGGATTAAACTGTCAGCTTCTACAATTACTCTATGAAGAAAAAAGGCCTGTCCAGTGTCTAAGAAAGTACAATTCATTTACCCCCAGAGTTGATGTGATCCTTGAAGAAGGAAGAATATCACTCTTCTCCCAGCACAGAAAACCTCAGCAAGATGTCAGATAGGAAGGTTATCAAAACGGCCATTGCCAACTTTTATCAAATTGTGCAGCCTGAAGGGAGAGAATGAAAGCTGTAAGCTGTATGTCTGAGTAACGGGCAAACAAAGAATGAAAGCAGAATGGTAAAAAGCAATGTGACTGGACATTTGCATTCACCATTTAGTTAACAGAGTCAGAATCTAAATGGATATATAGCCAGTGTGAGCCACAATAGGGTGCAATATGTTATCAGTATCATCTGTGTGGAAAAACTGACTGACCTCTCTCTTGGAAAGGCCACATGATATAAAAATAAGCCTCTAGGGCCAAAATCTGCATTCAGATTTCACCTCTGATATCTATTATTTATGGAACTGTGAAAAAATCTTCTCTCCTTTTTAGTTTCAGTTATTTTGATGCTTGCATAGAGATAATATCAACTACAGAAACCAGTTCATCAAGTTGTTCACAGAATCACAACATTTCAGAGTTGGAGTTGACCTCAGGAACCATCTAATCTGACCCATACCTAATGTAACACATCTGATCTCTGAGAATCTTCAATGAAGGACAAATGAGATTTTACATGCCGATACATTTATATACATATATATGTCCATATGTGCAATATATTTTAGTATGTCAAATCATGTTATTCTAAACTATATCATATCTCATATTATGTCATGTCCTATATATTATTTTTATTATTATAGCTTTTTATTTACAAAATATATGCATGGGTAATTTTTCAGCACCCCTTGCAAAACCTTTTGTTCCAATTTTTGGAACAAATTTTTTTGGGGAAGAGGGTTAGCTCTAGTTTCTTTTCCCCCAATGCTGTGGCTCTCTGAAAAGGACTAGAATCAGAATTAGAATTCATGTCTCTTCTCATTTCCCAAGCTTGTGCTTTCTGTTGGTGTAGGTTTTCTTCAGTAGGTACCTTTTTATGAATTGGCAACCTAGACAAGCAAGATGGTGTACAGGAACAACCTGGGGACTCAGGAGACCCGGGCTGTGTGTCCAAAAATGAGACATTTAGCCTTTCTCGATCTCAGTTTCTTTCTTTCTCAAATAAGAATGCCATTACCTGCAAAAGCAGCCTACTATGGGATTCTAGAGACAACGTTTTTTAAACCCACGATGTGTATAAAATATGACAATAAGACAGCATGGTCTAGTAGATTGAGCATGGGCTTCAGAATCAGAGACCACCAGAACTGAAGTCCTTCCTGTGACACAAACAGGCTGTGTGACTCTAAGTCAATCAATTAACTCTCAGTATCGCTGACAACTCTCTGAGAACATAAATTGGGAAGCATCTGTAGGTTTTCTGTCCACAATACAACCATAAGTTTGAATTCCAGTTCTTTCCTTCTCCTTCTCCCACCCCCTTCCTCAAAATAACATTTCAATTAATTCATGGGAAAGTAGAAAGAGCGCTGGATTTGCAACCAAAAGACCTGGCTTCAAATTTGCTGCCTGGGTAACCAGCCTTTGTTTCCTCACCTGTAAAATGGGGATCATACTAGATAACTCTGATGTTCCTCTTCAGTGCTACCCCAAATGAACCTGGGACTAAAGCCCAGCTGTAATTAACCATTCAAGACAAACTGCAGACTGGCCAATTCTGGGACTTGAAGGAAATTAACTTTATAGGATGAGTGTCCTGCTTTCTAACAGTCAAAGTAGCAGAGTTTATAATATTTATGAAAAACTGGTTGTTCTTTCTTGCACCAATTCATCCTGATTTACCATTTCAATCACACAGTTAGAATCACCCTGGAGAACCCAGTCCAATAAATCTTAAACAGATTAAAGGATGAAAATGAGACACATAAAAAATAGGTACGGTGAAAGAGCTTTTGAATGATGATACCACAATGAGATTTTTGAATAATGGGGGGGGGGTAGAAACCAATTCGGGGAAGAATGCTGTTCTTGGATGCAGAGTCATGCTTAGTCAATATAATAGAACACACATTCAGGAAAAGAGATACGATGTAAAAAAATACAAAATCAGTGAATGCTAGGAAGTGTTGCTTAGAGATCTCTTTTATCCAATCCTTCATTTTATATATTCCCACCCTGAGGACCAGAGAAGCTTCATGACCTACCATCACAGAGTACCACGGTTAAAGAACCAGCCCAATGGCCAACATCTCTTGTCTCTGTTCCAAAAACCTACACTGCATAAATTCCTATAAAAGGAACAACTTTTACACAAAACAAAAACAAATTACCTCATACTGAAGCAAAAATCTTGGTTAGCAAAAAATTGGGGTTAGAATCTTGGGGAAAAAAAATGAATCACTAAAGTCCCGTCTTCTATGAGAAGCCTTTCCTGCTCCCTCCTTTCTGTTATCTCCAATTGATTTGTTTGTATGTCATTTCTTCCATTACACCATAAACCCCTTGTGGAGAGGAATTATTATTCTGCTGTTTTTCGTATCCCCATCTCGAACTTATCCCTGCGTCTGGCACAGAACAGGCAGTTACAATCCAACAAATGTTATTGATATTGATATTGAATAAATAATTGCTTATTGACTTGATGAGTTGACTATACAAATAATTGTAGTAAAGGCACCCATAAATAAAGGTATAAACTTTGATTTTTATTTTATTTACCTTTTGATCTAATGAAATCATTTCATTGGTATTGCAGATGCTTCCTCCACCAATTCAGATCAGTAACTCTTTTGCAACTTAAGTCTCAGATAATCATCTGGGACACCCAAAGTCACATAGACAAGTATTAGAGAGAGGCTGAATTTGAACCCCAGACTTTTAAACTTTGACACTAGATTTCTATTATACCACATAATACAGTAAAAATTCAGTAGGCCTAGGGGAAGAAACATTCATTTAAGACAGTTTAATTCTCGATGCAAGCTGTTCTTTGCATCCACGTACAAACAGCTATGAAATGTTTCTGAAATTGTTTCAATAAGTCCATTCATATTAATTCCTATTCATCTTGCATTTGGTAGTTTACAAAGCACTTTCTTCCCACTACCTGGCCCTGAGGTTTTATGTAAGCATTATTCGGCACCAAGGAAAGCTGGGATCGGAGAGGTTACATAACTTGCCCATAGTCACCAATCTAGTAAATGCATGAGAAATCATGATGCTTACGGTATCACTGGTATTCACTTTTGATGGTTCTATTTTCTGCAGAAAATTCTGCAGGAGAGAATTCTCTTCTGGAAGAGTTGTATGTATTTGATAGAGGATACAAAATTAAAACCTAGTTAAACTGGAGGTGAGAACCAGAGAGTTAGAGTGACTACATATCTGAACCACTTAAAGTTGCAGAAAAAAATTATTTTTTTTAATTTTAATTTTAATTTTTTAAAATTTAATTTTATTTAATAATAACTTTGTATTGACAGAATCCATGCCAGGATAATTTTTACATAACATTATCCCTTGCAATCACTTATGTTTCATTTTTTCCCCTCCCTCCCTCCTCCCCCCCCCCACCATGATGGCAAGCAGTCCTATATATGTTAAATATGTTGCAGTATATCCTAGATATAATACATATTTGCAGAACCGAACAGTTCTCCCGCTGCACAGGGAGAATTGGATTCAGAAGGTAAAAATAACTCGGGAAGAAAATCAAAAATGCAAATAGTTCACATTCATTTCCCAGTATTCCTTCTTTGGGTGTAGCTGTTTCTGTCCATCATTTATCCAATGAAACTCAGTTAAGTCTCTTTGTCAGAGAAATCCACTTCCATCAGAATACATCCTCATACAATATCGTTGTCGAAGTGTATAATGATCTCCTGGTTCTGCTCATCTCACTTAGCATCAGTCCATGTAGGTCTCTCCAAGCCTCCCTGTATTCATCCTGCTGGTCATTTCTTACAGAATAATAATATTCCATAACATTCATATACCACAATTTACCCAGCCATTCTCCAATTGATGGGCATCCATTCATTTTCCAGTTTCTAGCCACTACAAACAGGGCTGCTACAAACATTTTGGCACATACAGGTCCCTTTCCCTTTTTTAGTATTTCTTTGGGATATAAGCCCAATAGAAACACTGCTGGATCAAATGGTATGCACAGTTTGATAACTTTTTGGGCATAATTCCAGATTGCTCTCCAGAATGGCTGGATTCGTTCACAACTCCACCAACAATGCATCAGTGTCCCCGTTTTCCCGCATCCCCTCCAACATTCATCATTATTTTTTCCTGTCATCTTAGCCAATCTGACAGGTGTGTAGTGATATCTGAGAGTTGGCTTAATTTGCATTTCTCTGATCAATAGTGATTTGGAACACTCTTTCATGTGAGTGGTAATAGTTTCAATTTCTTCATCTGAAAATTGTCTGTTCATATCCTTTGACCATTTATCAATTGGAGAATGGCTTGATTTCTTATAAATTTGAGTCAGTTCTCTATATATTTTGGAAATGAGGCCTTTATCAGAACCTTTAATTGTAAAGATGTTTTCCCAGTTTGTTGCTTCCCTACTAATCTTGTTTGCATTCGTTCTGTTTGTACAAAGGCTTTTTAATTTGATATAATCAAAATTTTCTATTTTGTGATCGGTAATGGTCTCTAGTTCATCTTTGGTCACAAATTTCTTTCTTCTCCACAAGTCTGAGAGATAAACTATCCTATGTTCCTCTAATTTATTTATAATCTCGTTCTTTATGCCTAGGTCATGGACCCATTTTGATCTTATCTTGGTATGTGGTGTTAAGTGTGGGTCCTTGCCTAATTTCTGCCATACTAATTTCCAGTTATCCCAGCAGTTTTTATCAAATAATGAAATCTTATCCCAAAATTTAGAATCTTTGGGTTTGTCAAACACTAGATTGCTATAGTTGACTATTCTGTCTTGTGAACCTAACCTTTTCCACTGATCAACTAATCTATTTCTAAGCCAATACCAGATGGTTTTGGTGACTGCTGCTTTATAATATAATTTTAGATCAGGTACAGCTAGACCACCTTCATTTGATTTTTTTTTACATTAATTCCCTTGAGATTCTCGACTTTTTATTGTTCCATATGAATTTTGTTGTTATTTTTTCTAAATCATTAAAATATTTTCTTGGAAGTCTGATTGGTATAGCACTAAATAAATAGATTAGTTTAGGGAGTATTGTCATCTTTATTATATTCGCTCAGCCTATCCAAGAGCACTTAATATTTTTCCAATTATTTAAGTCTGACTTTATTTGTGTGAAAACTTTTTTGTAATTTTGCTCATATAATTCCTGACTTTCCTTTGGTAGGTAGATTCCCAAATATTTTATGCTATCAACAGTTATTTTGAATGGAATTTCTCTTTGTATCTCTTGTTCTTGGATTTTGTTGGTGGTGTATAAGAATGCTGAGGATTTATGGGGATTTATTTTGTATCCTGCTACTTTGCTAAAATTATGAATTATTTCTAATAGCTTTTTAGTAGAATCTCTGGGGTTTTCTAGGTATACCATCATATCATCTGCAAAGAGTGATAGTTTGGTTTCTTCATTGCCTACTCTAATTCCTTTAATCTCTTTCTCGACTCTTATTGCAGAGGCTAGTGTTTCTAATACAATATTGAATAATAATGGTGATAGTGGGCAACCTTGCTTCACTCCAGATCTTACTGGAAAGGTTCCAGTTTTTCCCCATTGCATATGATGCTTACTGAAGGTTTAAAATATATGCTCCTAACTATTTTAAGGAAAAGTCCTTTTATTCCTATGCTCTCAAGTGTTTTTATTAGGAATGGATGTTGGATTTTATCAAATGCTTTTTCTGCATCTATTGAGATGATCATATGGTTTTTGTTTGGTTGGTTGTTGATATAGTCAATTATGTTAATAGTTTTCCTAATATTGAACCAGCCCTGCATTCCTGGTATAAATCCTACTTGGTCATAGTGTATTATCCTGGGGATGATTTTCTGTAATCTTTTTGCTAATATTTTATTTAAGATTTTAGCATCAATATTCATTAGGGAGATTGGTCTATAATTTTCTTTCTCTGTTTTCAGCCTACCTGGTTTAGGTATCAGTACCATATCTGTGTCATAAAAGGAGTTTGGTAGGACTCCTTCAATCCCTACTTCTTCAAATAGTTTATTTAGCATTGGAGTTAATTGATCTTTAAATGTTTGATAGAATTCAGATGTAAATCCATCTGGTCCTGGGGTTTTTTTCTTAGGGAGTTGATTGATAGTTTGTTCTATTTCTTTTTCTGAGATGGGAGTGTTTGGGATATTTACTTCTTCCTCTGTTAGTTTGGGCAAGCTATATTTTTGGAGGTATTCTTCTATTTCATTTAAGTTGTCGAATTTATTGGCGTAAAGTTGGGCAAAGTAACTCCTAATTATTGCTCTAATTTCCTCTTCGTTAGTGGTGAGTTCTCCCTTTTCATTTTTAAGACTAACAATTTGATTTTCCTCTTTCCTTTTTTTTAATCAGATTTACTAAAGGTTTGTCTATTTTGTTGGTTTTTTCATAGAACCAACTCTTAGTTTTATTAATTAATTCAATAGTTTTTTTACTTTCAATTTTATTGATCTCTCCTTTTATTTTTTGAATTTCAAGTTTAGTGTTTGATTGGGGGGTTTTAATTTGTTCCTTTTCTAGCATTTTTAGTTGCAAGCCCAATTCATTGACCTTCTCTTTCTCTATTTTATACAAATAGGCCTCTAGAGATATGAGATTTCCCCTTATTACCGCTTTGGCTGCATCCCATACAGTTTGGTATGATGTCTCATTATTATCGTTTTCTTGGGTGAAGTTATTAATTATGTCTATAATTTGCTATTTCACCCAATCATTCTTTAGTATGAGATTATTTAGTTTCCAATTATTTTTTGGTCTACTTTCCTGTGGCTTTTTATTGAATGTAATTTTCAATGCATCATGATCTGAAAAGGATGCATTCACTATTTCTGCTTTACTGCATTTGAGTTTGAGGTTTTTATGTCCTAATATATGGTCAATTTTTGTATAAGTTCCATGAACTGCTGAAAAGAAGGTGTACTCCTTTCTGTCCCCATTACATTTTCTCCAGAGATCTATCATATCTAATTTTTCTAGTATTTTATTTACCTCTTTGACTTCTTTCTTATTTATTTTGTGGTTTGATTTATCTAATTCTGAGAGTGCAAAGTTGAGATCTCCCACTATTATAGTTTTACTATCTATTTCTTCTTGCAGCTCTCTTAATTTCTCTTTTAAGAATTTAGATGCTACCCCACTTGGTGCATATATGTTTAATATAGATACTGCTTCATTATTCATTCTACCCTTTAGCAAGATATAGTGCCCTTCCTTATCTCTTTTAATTAGATCAATTTTTGCTTTAGCTTGATCTGAGATCAGGATGGCTACCCCTGCTTTTTTGGCTTCACCTGAAGCATAGTAGGTTTTGCTCCAACCTTTTACCTTTAACCTGCATGTATCACCCCACTTCAGGTGTGTTTCCTGTAAACAACATATTGTAGGATTCTGGCTTTTAATCCATTCTGCTAACCACTTCCTCTTTATAGAGGAGTTTACCCCGTTCACATTTATGGTTAAAATGGCCAATTCTGTATTACTTGCCATCTTGTTAACCCCAGTTTATGCTTTTCTCCCTTCTTACTCCCTTACCCCCCTTCCCAGTATTAAGCTTGTGAGCACCACTTGCTTCTCACAGCCCTCCCTTTTTAGTGTCCCTCCCCCCGCCTTAGAGTTCCTCCCCCTATCTCACCCCTTTCCCTCCCAGTTACCGTATTCCCTTCCACTTAGCTTATTCCTTCCCTTTTCACTTTTCCCTTCTCACTTTTCAATGAGGTGGCAGAAGTTTCACCATAGATTGAATATGTCTAAAATTCTTCTCTTAATGCCAATTCTGAAAGCAGTAAAATACTCCCTATATTCATCCCTCTCCATTGTTTCTCTCAGATATAATAGGTTTTCTTTGCCTCTTCATGAAATGTAGTACCCCCACTTTCCCTTTTTTCTGGTACAATGTCCTTTCCATATCTAGTTTCTAGAACAAGGTATACATGTATTCTTTATACATCTTTATAGCCGAAATATAGTTCCCAAGATTAATCTTTACCTTTTTAGATTTCTCTTGAGTTCTGTGCTTGTAGATCAAATTTTTTGTTAAGTTCTGGCTTTTTCATCAAAAATAGGTGAAATTCGCTTACTTCGTTGAATGTCCATCTTCTTCCCTGGAAAAAGATGCTCAATCTCGCTGGGTAAGTTATTTTTGGTTGCATACCAGGTTCCTTAGCCTTTCAGAATATCATATTCCAGGCCCTTCGATCCTTTAATGTGGATGCTGCCAGATCCTGGGTGATCCTTATTGTGGCTCCTTGATACTTGAATTGGGTTTTTCTAGCTGCTTGCAGTATTTTTTCCTTCGCCTGAGGGTTCTGGCATTTGGCCACTATATTCCTTGGTGTTTTGATTTTAGGATCCCTTTCAGTAGGGGATCGATGAATTCTTTCAATGTCTATTTTACCTTCTGTTTCTATGACTTCTGGGCAGTTCTCTTTGATAATTTCCTGGAAAATAGTGTCCAGGCTCTTTTTTTCATCGTGTTTTTCTGGAAGTCCGATGATTCTCAGGTTGTCTCTCCTGGATCTGTTTTCCAGGTCTGTTGTCTTCCCCAGAAGGTATTTCACATTCTTTTCCATTGTTTGATTTTTTTGGATTTGCTTGACTGATTCTTCTTGTCTCCTAGAGTCATTCAATTCCAATTGTTCGACCCTGATTTTCAGTGAGGTATTTTCTTCACTCACTTTTTTAAGATCTTTTTCTAATTGTCCCATTGAGTTCTTTTGTTCTGTGGAATTTTTTTCCATTTCGCCAATTTTGTTTTCCAGTTCACCAATCCTATTTTTCAAGGATTTGGTTTCTTTATCCACTCTCTCTTTAACTGACTTCTCCAGGCTCTTTTGCCAAGCCTCCCTTTCCTTTTGCAAAGCCTCCCTCTCCTTTTTCCATTTTTCTTCTAGCTCCCTTGTGAGAGCCTTTTTAGTTTCCTCCATAAGATTCATCTGTGCTGAGGAACATATGATCTCCTCCTTTGGGGATTCACCTGGGGACTGTTTGTTTTTAGTCTCCTCAGGATTTGGAGTCTGCTCTTTATCTGTATAGAAGCTGTCAAGGGTTAAATTCTTTTTCAGTTTCTTGCTCATTCTGTCTAATAATCAAAGACAAACTATCAAAGAAACAGAAGAAAAAAAAACCCTTGAATGGAGGCTGCTTTCTTTGGGGGAGGGGTAGGGTAGCCGTGAGGCACGGGTCCTACTGTGCTACGGCGCCTGCGCTCTGAGATCCAAGGGCGCTGAGACACTGTGGGGGAGGGGTGGCCAGGTCCCGAGAGACTCCAGCTGTTTGGGGTTGTATTCTTCAGCCCCGGTGTTCTTAGCTTCTCTGCTGGGCTGCTGACTTGCTGCCGGAGCAAAGTATCTAATCCTGCAGCAAGGCTCTCCCCTCAGAGATGGCTGCGATCACGCCCCATCCCCTCTCTGCTCTGCTCGGCTCTGAGCTGCTTTCTGTGCTCTCGCTGCAGCTACTGCCCTCAGACTGCTTCCGATCTAAATACCTTCCTCGCCCTCGTGCAAAAACAGACCTTTCTTGACGAGTCTCAAGGATGGTTTCTCTTGGTAAGTAATTGTATGTTTTTTTTCAGTCGAGCATTAATTCAGAGGCATGAAATGAAATGGATAGTGAGAGAAAAACACGGAGGTTACACAGTAGTGTGTTTCCTCTCCGCCATCTTGGCCGGAAGTCCTGCAGAAAAAAAATTAGACCAGTTCCTAAATCAGTCATCTCAATAACCTTTAAAGTCATAGCTATGACTTAAATGATCATAGACTAAAACTGGAAATAGATCTTAGGGAATACCTAATTCCAATCCCTTAATTTTACATGTGAATAAACTGAGAGAAAATGACTTCTCCAGAGCTACTGGGGCAAAGCTGTGACATGAATCCAGAGCCATGCTCCCAAATTAATCTTTTTCTTTAATGTTTCCAGATGAGTAGACACAATCACTCTATTGAAAAATTTAGATTATTGGTTCTAAACTTTATATTATAACCTTCAAGAAATGTTTCACCATGCTAATAAATTCATGGAATCCACTTTAGTGAAGAAGAGTCTTTAAGATAGGGAGTAGTTTGCTTTAGTCAATCAAATGTTTTCTTTTTACAATCAACAACAAGTACAGTGGGTAAAGATATGGACTGCAAAGGCAATATTACCTGCGAAGGCCTGGTCTGGGACCATGATTAATAAGAAGGCCTTTGATTTGCATATTGATGAGGCTCATAAATGCTTTCTATAACCAGGACTGTGGATCTCCAGGCCAGTAGTTGCTGATGTTTTGAGTTGCCTTTTTTGGTGTTAGTAAAGTCTGATGATTTTCCCCCCATATCTTTAACATCTTCCCCTCCTTCAGGCATCTTGAGGATTGATCCCACAATGCCCTTTCCATTCTCTCGCATCCAACAGAAGTCTTTTCTAGCTACACATGGTCCAATCCAGATATCTTTCTAATCTTTGTTCCTTTGGTCCCATTTAGACCTTTATAATTACATCTTGGACTGTAATGCAATGGTGGTGACTCTGTTGTCCCTGATGGTGAAAGAAGTTCTTAAAATATCTAGATGGCTTTTTCCATCATTCAGTCTTTTAGCTTTGGAGTTTAGGATCTAATAAACATTTTTCTTAAGTCAAAATATTTATTTCTTTCATTCTCTTCTTTGAGTTGACACCTACCATTTACTTTATCATTTGCTGCTTCTGTGATGTTGCCTAGGTCACTCAACCTCTCAAACTCAATTTTTCCACCACTGAGATCCTTTCCAGCTCTAAATCTAAGCTACTATGATCCAGTGACTAGTTCTTGAGAACTCCTAATAAGAACCACCAAAATACTTCTCTTTACACAGTGTTTCCCAATGTAGGGAGTAAAAATTCTATTATCTCCATTTTACAGATTAGGATCTGAGACTTTGAGAGGTAAGATGACTTACCCCATGCCATATCAAATGAGATAATCATGTAAAATATTTTACAAACCTTAAAGCAAATGTAAATGTGAGCTATTATTATTTTCATTCTTAATATATTAAATATGACAAGGGTTTCAAACCCAGGCCTCCAGACTACAGGGCCTATAATTATCCCACTATGCCATGCTGTGTCTGCAGAGAGCTTTGGTAGGAATTCTACAAAACCACATATAATTACAAGAATATGCAAATTAAGCACAAATTCAGTGCATATATTTGAATTTCTATACCACTTGCTAACTGTGCCCAAAAGACTTATATCAATTATTTGAAAAAGTAGATGCTACAATTAAGACAAGTCAAATCCAACAAGTTACAGATGACAGAAGACTGGAACCATCGGTAGGAGATGGGAGGGATGGCTGTGCATTTCACCCGTTTTACCACATTTGTGATCTTGGGCTAAGCCGTTCACCCCTTTGCCCCTTCATTTTCCTTCTCTTTTAAATGAGGCTATTAGACGAGATGATCTTTAGTGGGCCTGCTAGCTTGAAAAATTTCTGATTCTGTCTTCTCACTACTCCTAGTAGAGAAGGAAACCGTCTAGGTATGTGCCTGGGCATAGGTTCTGACCAACATGAGGTTAAGAGTTGGATGACTTTGGGCAAGGAACTTCCCTCTCTGAGCCTTAGATTCCCACTCAACAAAACGTGGGCAGAGAAGGTGGTCTCAAAGAGTCCTTATCTCTTAGTTTTCCTGATACTTTTCAACAGTCAGCTCTAGTGTTCCTTCCTCAGAAGACTTTTCTCTGTTCCCCTATCCATTAGTGCCTCCCCCCGCTCCACACATAATCGTTGTTTTTCGGTCCTTTCATCTGACTTTTTCTGACCCCACTGGGGGATTTTTGGGCAAAGATACTGGAGTGACCTTCTATTTCCTTCTCATTTTACAGATGAGGAAACTGAGGCAAATAGGATGAAGTGATTTGCCCAGAGTCACACAGCTAGGAAGTGTGTGAGGCCAAATTTGAACTCAGGAAGAGGAGTCTTCCTGCCTCCAGGACCAGTGTTTTATCTGCTGCACCACCTAGCTGCCCTATCCCCTCAGAATAGCATCCATCTCTTTGGTATATCTTCTCTGCATCTAGCTATTTAGATGTTGTCTCCACCCCTTAGAATGTAAGCATCTTTTAATCTTTCTTTTTATCCCCCGTGCTTAGCCTCATTCTTGAAACATAATAATCACTTAATAAATGCTTATTGATTGACTGATTGATGAGAGGAGGCACCTGAGTTCCCTAATATTAAATGGTGGTATGACAGGAAGATAGGATGTCGATCCTTTGAGACTGCACAATATACTCTTCCTAGTGTCATCCTACTCAGAGGCTTCAGAAAATACTTGATGTAATGGGGGACCCCTCCTCTTCCTGTTCCAAAGAATGTGCAGTTATCCTTTTGTTATACTATGTAACTGAAGAACATTTAAACTGGCTGCTTAACATATATTGGATTTAACATATACTTTAACATACTTAACATGTATTGGGCTATCTCTTATTGAGAGAATAATAAAAGGCTCAATCCAACAATACCTCTCTTCTTTGGTGGCTTTTGGCAGGGGAGGAAGACAAAATAAATGCCTTAAGTCTTGAGTTAGCAAAACAGCTAATATGAGTGGGTGCAACATCCCACTGCTGCCAAACACCTACTCTTTCCCATCCAGCTGCCTTGTGGTCATGAGCACATGTTGCTACCTCTGTTTCTATCTTTCTTGTGGCTATTTTTTCCTGATTCTAAAGGAATAAGTATGAGGAATAGAACAGACCAGGAGATGATTCTGTGATCTTAAGAGCTACTAGAGGTCCTGAAATTAGAATCAATAGCATAATTTTCCCAGTCACAAGAGCCAAGACTTGTGAGGGACAGCCCTGAAAAATAGAAACCTGTTGACCCAGGCTAGCAAGAACTCAGTCCAACAGGTAAAAGTACAGAGTGATTTATACATCCTGAAAACAACTTAGTGGAGCAAATGTTTGGCAGTTGCTACTTTAAATGTGAATCTACTTTCCCCAGGGACCAAGTGGGAATGTGGAGGACATATCTCTAGTTTGGGAGGATGCTTCTATAGTTATTTCCTCACTAGGATTTCTTTATAAATATCCATTTTCAAAGACATTGATATCAGTTGACTAATTTATATTGAAGAGAGATCAACTGGTCAAATTGATGTCGAAACAATGAGAGGATCCAAATCAGTTCCAATTGTTCAGTAATGAAGAGAACCAGCTACACCCGCCGAAAGAACTATGGGAAATGAGTGTGGACCACAACATAGCATTTCTACTCTACCTGTTATTGTCTGCTTGCATTTTTGTTTTCCTTCTCAGGTTATTTTCACCTTCTTTCTAAATCCGATCTTTCTTGTGTAGCAAGACAACTGTATAACTATGTCTACATATATTGGATTTAACATATACTTTAACATACTTAACATGTATTGGACTATCTGCAATCTAGGGGAGGGGGGAGGAGGGGAAAAGTTGGAACAGAAGGCTTTGCAAGAATCAATGTTGAAAAATTACCCATGCATATGTTTTGCAAATAAAAAGCTATAATAAAAAATTGATGTTGAAAAAATATACCAGATGGAAGATTATAAGGAACTATACTAGAAAAAACCTCTAAGCCCTTACAGTTATACCTAGAATTCTGAGAAGAAAAATAGGAGCCTCAATCCAGAGACTCAGTCATAGTCCAAGCTGGCTTGGATAAGTAAAAGTTAGAGCTTATGGTAGCTATCAACATTGAGCTATGGTAAAGAGAGGGCTGTTCACAGAATGAAGTTTGAGGAGATAGTTTTGGCTCAAGGAGAAGACATCTAGTCTTTGGCTATTCAATATGGTTCCACCATAAACCCAAGACCTTCCAGTCACTTTCAAATGGATTAGTCTCTGGACTCTTTTCTTCTACCAGCCTCTGTCCACACAGGGAAAGGAACAGTGAAATACCACCCTCAATTTCCCTCCAAGTGACAGGCTCCTCTCCCCACTAGATTGTAAACATCTTGAGGGTAGATATTGTTTAGTATTTTTGGAGAAGAAAATAAGGATTTAATTAAATTCCTACTATGGGCTTTATACTGTGTGCCAAGTGCTTTGCATGTGTTATCTCATTTGCTCCTGACAAGCAACCCTGGGAGGTATGTGCTAATATTATCCCCATTATACAGTTAGGAAATGGAGGCAAAAGCAGCTTCAGTGATTTGCTCAGGGTCACACAGCTATTACTTATCTGGGATTAAATTTGACCTAGGTCTTCCCGATTCCAGGCCCGGCTCTCTAAACACTGAATCACTTATCAATGTGTAGTGAGCAAAGTGCTAGATTGTACCATATGACCCCTGTTTGGATGCCCACTTTGTTATTTACTGCTACCCGTGTGACCAGGCAAGTTATTTTATCTCCCTGGCCTCATTTTTCCCACCTATAAAATGATGGGCTTGGACTATCAGCTGAAGCCCTATCCAGCTGTGGATTTGTGATTTCCCCACTTATTGCTATATCGCCTCTGGCTCAGGGATTTCTTGGGAGCAGTTAAACCCACTCTCCATTTTCTTAGCAAGCTCCCGAAAAAAAAAATACAACTCCCTAATGAGGCAGAATCAATCAGAGCTTGGATCTTCCTAGCTTGTCCCTCCCTGGGGCCCAGCAGTTTCTCTGCTGAGAGGATAAGCATGACAGGAGAAGTCCCTTCCTAATTCCTTTTGGGCTCTGCATCCCTTTAAGCCAAACGTTTTCCTCTCAGACCATGTTAGGTCCATTTGCTTCTCTTTGTATTGGGTCCTCATGCTTGCCTGGAGATTGGTTGCTTTGCCAAGCCTAAAAAAAGAAGGTGATCCAGGCCCGATATTCTTCAGCCTCCAGTGACTGGACCTGCTGAGAGGCTCCCAGCTGCCATAGCTCTAGGCTTTCTCACTAACTCCCTGTCTGCCTTCTGGGCTCCCTGGCAAAATCTCAACTCTGTTCTTCCAAGCAATTCTGAGGGAGCACTGACTCAGAATCCCAAGATGATTTGTGATTCTGGGATTTTTCTCACGTCTATTAGCCCGACTAAATCCTGGGGTCCCACATGCCCTGACCCTTGAGAGCATCTCGTTCAATCTCTCATAAAAGTTGCGATCGGCAATCGTCTCCTCCCAGGCCTAAACAGCTTGTTGCTGCCAAAATTTGTTAATACTGTGGATGAACAGCCTTGTACCCTCCCTTCATTCCAACTTCACTACTGCAGCAAGGCCTTTCCCCCCCTGCATGTAACTCTGCACCCCTAGTCGTGGCCCAGCCAAATCCTCAAATTACCCCAAACTCTTCTATCCTCTTTAGTAATACCATTGTAGCAAACTCAGCTCCCTTCCACTTTCCAGTGAGAAAGGTCACTTGAGCTTGAATAGTGGCAAATACATAGGGTTGTAAAAGATGAATTCATTTTAGCGAAGAAATGTCAACGTCTCCTCCCTCCAAATCTGCAGCCTGTGGGGCAGGGGCAGCTACTTCTGGGAGAGGGGAAGGAGGAGCCCATCCAAGGCGCCTGCCCATTCACTACCTGTTAATCTATTCCCTCCTTAGACTTTTCTTTCCAGGACTACTCATCAAAAGGGAAATGGTTCCATTAAGGCTTCTCTACCTGTCATGTCCTAAGAGCTACGGTTGTTGGGCAGAAGGGGTCAGACACATACACACACTGATTTAGGAATGAATCAGTGGGGCAATTCAAGTTCTCACACCCCCATTTTGATGCACTCGTTCCCTGGGCCCTAGAACAGTAATGGATCCGATTGTGGCTGCACACACAGATTCTTGGGAGAAATCAAAGCTAGGACACATCAGGTCCTAGATGCTTCTTCAAAAGCTTCAGCAGTTAGAGCCACACGTAACAAATGGAGCAAAACACCAAGGGGCCACAATATTAAGGCAGGCAAGCTTCTGAATAGCACTACATGGCTATCTGAATGTTCACTCCCCTTTTTACCCCCATTCAGGGCGAGTCTGCATCTTCTAATGTGGTTAGCATTTCCATGATACCTACAGTTTGCAAAATGCTCTACATATATGTTACTTTATTTCATTCTGGGATAGATGGTATTATTATTCCCATTTACCACCTACAGTAGCATATTAGTCTTTTTCCTTCTCCTGGGAACAAAATCTAGACAGCTCAGAGATCTCTACTATATAAGCATTTATCAAGCACCAACCTCGTTCCAATAAAACAAGTCTTTAAAAAAAATTTTTTTTTTGTTATACGTAGCAAGTGTTTCGGCCAGGATTCAAACTCAGGCCTTCCTCATTCCGAGTCCCATGTTCCACCCACTGAGCCACACTGTCGTATATTGACGATACTAATACTTGTCTTGACTTGACATGACTTCCCTGAAATCGCTCTTTCTCCTCTGATGGAGATGGAGGTGGAATGCCTTTGTGGCTCCAGATACCTTCCTTCCCAACCCCTCTACTCCTAACAATAAACAAGAAATAATATCAGGAAGTTTTAGTCAGGTAGGAACATGCTGGCCCATTTTCCCTGGCTGAAGTGATCTGTCATCATATGAGTTATATTAAAGCCTAATTTTTACTCTCTGTGGGTTCCAAAGTTCATGCGCCCACATGTCATATCTATGTATAAACTGTGTATCAAACTTTTTCCTGCCGCCCATGAATGGGGTCAGGAGAACTCAGAGATAAGCCACCATCCCGAGCATTTATTAAGCACCAACTTCATGCTAGGTTGATCAAAATTTTTTTAAAAACTTTAACTTTAAAACTGTAACTTACTCTCAGTGCACATAAAGATCCGCTATGCCACCGGAAAGGCTGAAGTCTGAGAGAAAGAGCCCTAGCTTGGGTCCAACGACTGCCTTCAAATTCTAGCTCTGCTATCCAATAGCCATGTGACTGCAAACCAGCAAGATCGGCTCATCTGTACAAAGGAAATGTCTGCACCGAATTCTATAACGTCAGGGTTGGCGGGGACTTTGATGCCTATCGAATTTAAGTCACGCTTGACGGGTGAGCAGACACACCCTCAGTCTGAAGACCTGCAAGGACCCTCTGCTTCCTTGAGGCAGCCCAGCTAGGATGTTTTTCCCTTAGCTGTGGCCTCCCTTTGCCCCTTCAAAAATCCTTCCAAATTCGACCCTCTTGGACAAAGCAGAATAAGTGTCATAATCCCTCTTTTAGGAAACAGCTCTTTAGACTTTCAGATAATCAACGGATGGCTATAATGGCTCTATACCCCACCAACTTTGCTGTTCTCAAGGTTAAGCATCCCTGCTCCTTTCAATTAATTCTTATAAGGAAGGCAGGGATTCAAGACCCTTCACACTCCTGGCTGCTCTCCTCTGGACTCATTTGTCGCTACTGACTGCACAGGTTTGTTGTGAGCAAAGGGCCCTGTAAATCTTCAAGTGGCAGGGTGATGAAAAGCAGGGATTTCATGCCCCAAGACCAATATTGTAGCTGTGAAGGCCTGGCAGTAACCCCAAAACATCAGCCAACTGGGCTCTGGCAGTGTCACTGAATTGGTTAGTACCCTGAGTTTGGGGATGAGACTGCTCCTGTGGATCGAGGAAATTGATGGAGCAGCCCAGGGTTAGAGGCTGGCCCTGCTTGGAACCACTGTGATCACCAGCTTGTCATGGAGGAGAGTGGAGAGATTAGAGTTCCTCTGTGCTGAGATCATGAGAAGGCAAGTTGCATGGAGACAAATCAGAAATGTTGATGTCCTACAGGCTAGAAATGCTTCAGTATAGAGAACGACTTCTGACCCCTCATGTGCCCCTACCCGTACTTTTGAGGACACACATGAAACAGACTGAGCATGAATACTCTGATTCAATGCCAGGACAACATCATGCCAAAACGAGGCATGGTTCTTACTGGTTTTAGGCCAAGGTTCCATGGCCTAAGGTTGCTCTGTCAGCAACACTTTCGGTTCCAAGTCACATAACTTTATTGGAGATCAGCGCAGGGCAATCACAGAAATGGCTTCATTCCAAAACCGGGCTTAGATGAAATGAGTGGAGACAGGAGAGCTATTTACATTTGAAGAGACAAAAGCTGAAGGACGTGAAATCACTGAAGAGCTATACTTCCCACTCCATCCAGAAGTGCTTCCTAATAATGCAATCTACAGTAAGCAATGATTCTGAGGTCTCAACTTATGTTGAAGAGGAGATGGGCAAACTTCAAATGGAATTCTGAAAACTCTTTTTTGAATTTGATCACCTGAATCCAGCTAATAAACCAAGAATACTAAAATGAGATTAGTGAAAAACTCGGCAACTGCACTTAACTACCAAGAACAAGTCAGTCAAGCTACTGAACAACTCCCCAGCCTCCACCACCAGAATTTCTTCAGTGCTTTTATATTCTATGTATGTTCTAGAGAATATTTTTATTTAGTGCTTAGATATTTAATATATAATTTATATTTAGGGTATTTATATAGTACTTATACATTTAGAAAGTACTTTACATATTATCATTGTCTCATTTGTTCCTCACAAGAGTAGAAGAGAGGTGTCATTCCCATGTCTACTTTACAGATGAAAAACAGGCTAAGAGATTAAGTGGCTTGGGGAGGGGGGAGGTGTCATATAACCAGGAACTCAGATCTTCCAGACCTCTGTCCAGGGCTCTATCCACTTCGCCACTTATTTAAGGTCCTGGGCTAGGCACTGGGGATACAAAGACAAAAAGAAAACAATCCCTTGCCATCTGGGGACTTTTTCGTCTATTGGAACCTTAGAATAAACCAGACAAGTAAAGTGGGCACAAAGTAAGTAACCTTGGAGAGGGAGCAGGATATTTCTGCTCAGTACAGTTGTGGCAAGCTCAAGCCTCACACTGATATAGATGCGGTCCTTTAAGGGCCGTCAATAACTTTGCACACATTGTCTCCTTTGCTCCTCAGTAATAAGATGTGTGTCGTCCCCAGGCCATAAATTCTGGAGGGCGAGGACTGCCTGGTTTTTGCATTCTCTGTGCAAAACTCAGGGCCAGGATAAAGGAGTGTTCCATTGCCCAGAGCTGTTTGGCCTCCAGGGGTTCTGGGACCTCAGGCTCTCCCAAAAGGCCTCTGCATTCTGATTTTTTCTGCCTGAATTCTCTGGCCTTTGCTCTTCCAGTTCCCTGCTAGTCCTCTCTGGATGTGCCTCGGGCTGCTGAGCAAGTCCAGCCCCGGGCTACCTTCCTTTATTCCATCTTTCCTCCTCCTAGGACAAAGTAAAGCCAAGGCCGAGTAGGCAGACCCAGGAAGCCCCCGAGTCTGTAAGTGTCTGGTCCCAGGCAGTGTGACCTTTCTCTCCCATTCAGGAGTAATGCTTACCTCAATCACCATGGCAACCAGCTGCTTTCCAAACCCTGGATCCCAACCAGGCTCCATTTTCTCTCCACGGAGAAGCTACATTTTATAAGTCCATCTTCAGCCAGTGTAAATTTGTCAGCACCATTTTTCTGTCGGTGGGGCTAAATCTTCTAGAAACCGTGCTAAATTAACACAGAACAAAAGAGGGCTGAACACGAGAATGGGGAGAAAATGCTGGGCCAGGAATTCAGAAAACCTGTTCAAATTTCAGCTAAGTTGCTGGTGTTAGTGCTGGGATCTTGGGGATCCCATTAATCAGTCTGGAACTAAAGGATGGGTAGAAGGTGATCTGCATTAGTGGCTCTGAAGGACTAGTAGAAAGCAATGGGTTTTAAGATAACTATCAAATGGGCTTTTCCCTCATCTAGGCTGGTTGTTTTGACTCCATTTTTTGAATTCAACCCCCCGCCCCCACTCTATTTCCTTCTTTTTTTTTTAAGTCTCCATTATAGAAGGAGTAAGACAATAAGCTCCATGATTACAGTAATGCAGATGAAAAGAATAATAAGTTAAAGATCTTGTAATTACAGCGACCAATTATGGTCTCCCAAAGCGGTGAGGAACTGTACCAGCCTGCTTTGTTCGTACAGGTGGGGGATTATGGTTGCTGAATGTTGCTTGAGCCGTCAGTTAGAGGTAGGCAGCTCTGAGGTAGGCTGCACGAATTGGTTTTGTTTACCTTTTTTCTTTGTTACTAGGAGAGGCTTGCTGATTGGGATCAGGATGGGGGTTACCTTGAAATGACTGAGATGATTAACAGAAGGGATCAATAAAACTTTAAGGAATGATAATACTTAAAAAAATTTAAATGAAAAGCACCCGTTTTTCCAGTCTTATGGGACTGTCACAGCCCAAGCTTTTTTTTAACATTATGACACTGGTCAAGGGATAATGTAAAAAATTACCCTGGCATGGGTTCTGTCAATAAAAAGTTATTTAAAAAAAAAACCATTATGACACTGGAATAACCCCCTAATAGATCTCCCTGCTTTCTCCTCCCTTCCAATCCATCATACTCATTACCGTCAAATTTAATTTTCTAAAAAGCAGTCATCACATTAAACCTCTTCTCAAAAATCCACTCCAACTGCCCACTACCTACAACCTCAACTCCTTAGCCTACCACATCCTGGTTTGTTAAGTTAGTATGTGCCAGGCACTATGCTAAGGATTCAGGATACAAGGAAAGGCAAAAACACACCCCTCGTCCTTGCAGATCTCAGTCTAATAAAGGAGGCAACACACACGCTACTGTGTACAAACGGGATGCACGCGGATAAATTGGAGATGACTTCAGAGACAAAGAACTAGAATAAAGGGGGATCGGGAAGAGCTTCTCCTGGAAGGTGATAATTAAACTGAGATTTGTAGGAAGCCACGAGGCAGAGATGAGAAAAAAGGGAATTCCAAGCACGGAGGACAGCCAGTAAAAATGCCTGGAGTCAGAAGATAAGAGTGTAGTGTTCAAGGAAATCACTGGATCCAAGAGTATGCCCAAGGAAGGAAGATGTTAGGAAGACTGGAAAGGTTAGAAGCTGTCAGATTATGAAGGGCTTTAAAAGTCAAACAGAAGATTTTACATTTGATCTGGAAAGTAATAAGGAGCCACAGCAGTTTACTGAGTAGGAATGACCTGGTCAGACCTGAGCTTAGAAAGGTCATTTTGATACTTCAGAGAAGCAGCTGGTAGCACACTGGCTAGAGCTCTGAACTTCGAGTCAGGGAGACCTGCATTCAAAACCAGTTTCTGACACTAGCTGAGTGGCCCTGGGCATATAAGTCACTTAATCTGTGCCTCAGTTTCCTCAACTGTAAAAGGGGAGTCATTGTAGCACTACCTCTCGAGGTTATTATGAGGATCAAAAGATATAATACTTGTAAAGTACTTGTTTGACGCAAGTAGAATTTTTTAAATAACTTTTTATTGACAGAACCCATACCAAGTTAATTTTTTTACAACATTATCCCTTGCACTCAGCACGTAGAATTTGTATAAATCCTTATTCCTTTACTGTTTCCCCAGTAAGTTGGAGCAGAGAGAGGAGAAACTCCTCTCCTGGAGAGAAGATAGGGAGGCCAACCGACCAGGTGAGAGGTGATAACAGTGTCTGAGAGAAGGGGGCCAACCTGACCTGTTTTTCACAAACACTGCCTATGTTCTTCCTAATGATAATGAATGGAGAGTTCCCCCTTCCTTCTAATCTCATCTCATTCAAATACCTTTTCCTCTTCTCTCTTGCTTCATTCTGGTCTCAGCTGTCCTGGCCACGGACATGATTTCTCCATGTATCCTTGACCCTGCCTGTTAGCTTACTCCAGCAGATTGTCTTCTCTATCATACGCTGCCCCTGAGATTTATTTTCTCCCTGTGTGATGGGTCCTCTCAGCCTGCCTACAAACATGCCCATGGATTTCTCTTTTTTGTACAATAGCTTTTTATTTTTCAAAATCCATGCAAAGATAGCTTTTGACATGCACCCTGGCAAAATCTTGTGCTCCATATTTTTCTCCCTCCTTCTTCCCTTCCCCTAGATAGCAAGCAATCCAATATAGGTTAAACATGTGCAATTCTTCTAAACATATTTCCACATTTATCATGCTGCACAAGAAAAAAATCAGGATCTCCCTTTCAAAAGGAAACAAACAAATGCATTCGATCTAACTAGCCCTGCTAAATTATAATTCCATCTCTCCTATCCTTTGTGCTAAAAATCCTTTAAAAAGCCTTCTAGGCCTGTAACTTTGATATCATCCCTGGCTCCTCATTCTCACTCACCTCACATCTTTAATTCATTTCCAAGTCTTGTCATCTCTTCCTTTCTAACACACCCAGTTCAGATCCTCAGCCACTCCCAATTCAGAGCTCCTTGCCTCGAGTTCCCCAGTCTAATCCATCCGGACTCTGCTGCCAAGGTCATTTTTCCAAAGTGTGCTTCTGATCCTGTCAGGCCCCTGCTCTCAACTCCAGTAGCTTCCTATCACCTTGAAGATTAAATATAGACACCTTGATTTGGCATCTGAAGCCCTTCATTACCCGGACCTCTTCCATCTTTCTGATCTTCTTAAACATGAATCCCCTCTATTCTAGGATCCTGCTTCAAAGCTCTCCTAATTTTCCTCCATCTCTGCTGTGTATCTTTGCACCACATATTTCTCATACCTGGAATGTTCAGCCCTATTTCCAGTCTTACCTTCTGCCCTTACTCCGCCCCCTTCCTCCTCCAGGATAGTCAGAACTTCCCTGTACAGTCTATATTCAATCTACTCTGTAGGCGCATATCTTGCACATATGTACCCACTTATTTACATGTTGGCTCTCCCATTAGAATGTGGACCCTTGGAGGGCAGGGACAATGTTTTTACCTTCCTTTGTATCTCCAACACTTAGCATAGCATCTGGCACATGGTGATATGTGTTGACTGACTAACAATCTTCCGAGGTAGGCAGTGTTATAAATTTTGTCATCCCCATTTTATAGATGGGCTACCTACATATTCCATTGATATCCAAACAACGTTAAAATCTCGAAGGAAATCTTTCCCTAGCCCACTCCCCACCCAACACACTGCCTGGTGCTCCGATAGACTATTTGTGGGAGGACAAGGAGAATGATACAAGAGGGGAAAAAAACAGATGGGTTAACAGGAGAGCATTGGACACAGTAACAGCAAGGTTGTGTGATGATCAATGATGATGGACTTAGCTCTTCTCAGCACTACAGTCATCCAAGACAATTCTAATAGACTTGAGTTGGAAAAATACCATCCGTATCCAGACAAAGAACTATGGAGACTGAATGCAGATCAAAGTATACTATTTTCACCCTTTTTTCTTTATTCTTTCTCATAGTTTTTCCCTTTAGTTCTGATTCTTTTCTCAACATAACTAATATGGAAAGGTTTAACACAATTCTATGTGTATAACCTATATTAGGGGGGAAATAAAGGAAGGTGGGAGAAAAAATTGGAATTCGAAATCTTACAAAAATGAATATTGAAACCATATTTACATATAATTGGAAAAAGTAGAATACTATTAAGCAAAAACCAAAACAAAAAAGAAACAGATGAGTTACGATCTATACTGTTAAGAAGGTATAGCCACCTAAATGAGCTTAGAGACCCATCATATCTTATAAGGTGCCTTTATAAGTTTTAGGTATCTTTATTTCTTTTTTTATTATTTACAATATATATGCATAGGCAATTTTTCAGCATTGACAGTTGCAAATTCTTCTGTTCCAAGTTTTTCCCTCCTTCCCCCACACGGTAGGTTAACCAACACATGTTAAATATGTTAACGGAGAAGTTAAATACAATATAGGTATACATGTGCAAAAAGAGTCAGACTTTGAAATAGTGTACAATTATCCTGTGAAGGAAATCCAAAATGCAGGCGGACAAAAATGGGTATCTTTATTTCAATTCCTGTTCTCATTGGTGTTATATTGCTAGAACAAGGCTATGTTTACCCCCTAGAATATTTTTAATGCTATTCTCTCAAGCCCCCATTTCAGTGTATTTTCCTCAACATCAATCATCGTCACAGTATCTCCCTTGTATCACTGGCTGACTCAGTAATTAGCACCCTAGTGTCATTTAATCTTTTGGCATTAATGAACTTTTCCAAAAGGGGTATTTGCTGAAAAGATACAGGAAGTACAAATCCCCCCAAACTGGACCCATACTCTCCCATGTATCACCTCAGCCCCTAAGAAGAATGGGCTCCAACTTAAAGCAGTTGTTTCAAAGCATTTATCCTACCAAGAACATTTTCAAATTTGGTATGAGCTATGGACAAAGGTGCTTCTTTGCCGGCAGTAACCAGGATCTCCCTGTTGATTCACCATTGGGCTGTGTCAGGACTTTGTTCCCCTCTGAGTGTGGCTGCTCACAGACTCCAGCATGAACTCTCAATTCAAGGACCCATGGTGCTCTCTCTATTTTTTGAAGCTCACAGGGTCATAACCTAATCTGTTCCATCTCCCAGTAAGTCAAGTACCTCTAATAATCCTTCCCAGAAGTTAGCAACCAATCAATACACTACAGACAGAAACTCCAGCACCATGGGCTCACAGCTTCACGTGGCAGCAGGTTGGGCTAGATGGTCGCTGTCTTTCTCCCTACTTAGAGGCTTACACCTCTCTCATTCGAATAGAGCTAGGAAGGCAGGGAAAAAGCATAAGCTTGTACAGTAGAGGCCTTGTGTATACATGCTTAGTTTCAGCTGAGAAGTCACTTGAAAAGACTTTCCTCCCCATACGGTAGACAGACACAGAGTTACCTGGGTAGCCTCCTGGGTTGCATCGGGCCGAGCATACTGTCTATGTTCGCAGGTGCTGGGATCCCATGAGATGTAAATATTCATAGATGAAGATATGTCGGTTCAGCTAGGCATAGTAACTTGCTCAGAGCCACGCAGCTACAAAAGACAAAAATGGAATTATGATCTAATTCTTCTATCTCTACATCCAAGGTCATAACCCTTGTATCACGCTGCCCTTTAAACATCCTAAGATTTGGGCTATAGGTATACGTACATCACATACCATGGAACTGTGGTCCCAGGTTTCTCCTCTGAGTTGATTCCATTTCTTAGCATCACTTAGAAGCCATATATCTTCCCACTCCTGGATTTCTTTCTCGATTTGTGTATATCCTTGAAAGACATGAAAGGTGAAACTGACAATAACGCAGGCAACCCACCAAATTAATCGTGACACAACCATCGGAGTCAAACTCATTTCTCAGTGCCTTAACTAAAAAGCTCCTGGAAAAATCTCATCTTATTTGGAAGACACTCCATTTTGAGGAGGGAGAAGATGAAGTGCTATGCCCTGACCCCCAGAAGCTTTGGAGGACTTATCCGTACCCAAAATGTACTTCATCTTCATTTCTTGAGGGCTATGACTGTCTTCAAAGGTAAGCTAAGTACACAGGCAGAGCAAAATGTTAGCTGCCCAAAGGAATCCTGGATCTTTCCTGAGCAGTGCTATGCAAACAGATACTAGGGAACCCAGCACATTGTCATCTTTCTGGTCACTGATCTTAAACTCCTTGGCCACTGGATACAGCACCATGACGTGTATGAGTATAGGGCTTAAGGTAGTCTATCTTTCAAGCCTGTTCCCAATCTCCCTCTTTATGTATGAGGAGAAGCATATTTGAAATGGATCCCAAATAGAACAAGTTGGCTTTACCCACCCCACCACTGTGGATTATTAGGACTGCTAAAAATATCTTATGTCTCTGGAGCACTTTAAGGTCTTCAAAGGGCTTTTGCACACATTATCTCATCTGATAATATGTGGCCGTGGGTCCATACATCTCATCAAATACTCTCTACCTGCAGAAGGCTGAATTCCTGAAAGGAAAACAATGGGCAGACCCTGGATTAGGTACCAAGGGGGCACCCTGGCTCCCATTTGGAAAGACCTATCTCCAAAGGATATAACTCACCCCCACGAGATCCCAGTTGGCTTAAGGAGAATCAATCATTCCCCCTGCAGCCTGGATGATGACATTAAAAGGCATATAGATCGGCTCTGAGATGAAGGCTGGCTGTTTTAATTCCTTATGATGGAGTGCCCTCTAACGGCCACAATGAGAATAGCCGGGGCGAAGGCCGGAAAAAAGCACTGCCATCGTCCCAGAGCAGAACAGCCCCAGACACCTGGGTCCAGCCCCTGAGCCATGTTGTCTCTAAGGATCCTGCGCATGCGACTCCTCTGTGAACGGTCATTCTGCAAAGCAAAGAACATCACATAGGTCCCAGATGTCCACATGGGCCTTTTTCCAAAATAGCTTTGCACAATTTCCCAAAAAAAATCATACATTTAGAGCTGAAAGGACCCCAGAGAAGTATCTGCCTCATTTTATGGAGGAGAAAACAGGCATATGCCCCAGAAGGTACTTAACTCAAAGGTATCCCAGTTTTTACATTTCACCTTGACCTTGAAAAATATGCAAATAAGCCAGAATGAAACCAGAGGGGATTTAGAGGCAGAAAGATCTTTGAGAGCCATCTTGTTCAACCCTCTCATTTTGTGAAAGGAAATACCGAGGCCCAGAGGAAAGGATATTATGGGCCCAGAGGAAAGGACATTATCTGCCCAAAGTCCTCTCGATGCAAAATAGCAGCGCTCAGGTTTGAAACCGCCTGCTCACTCTGAACCCCATGCTCTTTCTACCATATTCATACCACCCCATCTCTACCTAATTAGCACAAGAGGCCCAGCAGCTAATCATAATTACCTAGACTATAGTGCAGGACTTCACTGAATATGCAACAACACGGAGAGGAAGGGAGCTAGGCATGAAGAATGACTTCCACAAAATATTCTTCACAAAACGTGAAAACCTGGGAAAATCAATCCAAGTTAGCATCATTCAACTTAGCACAGTTCTTGGCCCAAAGGAAGCATTAATGAATCTTTTTTCATGCATGCTCTCATTCCATCTCAAGACCTGCAGGAGAAAGCCTGAATTAGAAGATGTATGAATCATTAATAACAGGTAGCAAGCAATTTAACAAAGTGATAATAATAACAACGATGATAATTATAATAGCCATCTCATATTCCCATCGAGCTTTAAGGTTTACAACCTACTGAGGTAGGTACAATATTTATTCCCATTTTAACAGAGATGAAATTGGCAGGTTAGGTAACTTTTGTGGAGTCGTACTGCTATTACATACCTACGGTGAGATAATAATCATTTCTCTAGAACTTTAAAGTTTACAAAGTGCTTTACAAACATGATCTCATTTGATTCCCACAATGCTCCAGTGAATGAGAGGCAACAGATATTGTTAATCTGTTTTACAGATGAGGAAACTGCAGTTTAGACAGTTTTAATCATTTACCTCCACCAACCTTGTTTAAATTAGTCAGTCAAAACATTCAAGAAAGCAAAAATTCATTTTAGGTCAATTTGGAGTAATTGGTTGGCTTACAGGGAGAGACCTGTAAATATTACTTCTGTATCAGAATTTCTGAGTTGGAATAAAATTAGGAGGACCATTGATTCTATCCCCCAACCCTTCCCTACAACATCCATTGTGACTGGGCATCCTCTGGGTGCAAAAGGACCAAGTGGAACAGGTACCTCAGGGATCCCTTCTCCTTGCTGCTGCCCTTCCCAGCCCCTGTCACCCATTTCTCTAATCAGAATGTGAGCTTCTGGAGGGCAAAGATTATTCTGCTTTTGTCTTTGTGTCTCCAGCACTTAGCACAGTGCTTGACACACAGAAAGTTCTTGATGGGAAGAGTAGGGTGAGGATGGGCTTGGGGGGTGCTCATCTCACTTGGGCAAAGTTAGTGGACAGAGAAAGCACACCACCTGGGAGATTCCTCCCAATTCTTGCTAACTAGCTGCTCATCTCAATTGTTTGTTCCCTGCTGAAGAACAACTGCACAAAACATATGTGTTACTGTTAATTACTGCCAACGTTTGGCTAAAGAAGCAGTATGTGTGACAAGAGTATTTTGGACAATGTACTTGGAGCCAGGAAAATTTGGTTTCAGATTCTGTTTCGCACACCAGCTGTGTGATCCAGGACAAGTCACATAACCTTGCTGCGCCTTGGTTTCCTTATCTGCAAAAATGACCAGGTTGACTGGATGGGCTCTAGGGTCTTGTCCAACTTTAAATTGATCATTCCCGACTCTCTCTTTTAATGTCTGTGTCAGAGCTGTGATCACCCCCCCCCTCCCAGTTATAGTCTGACCTAAGAAATTCATTGGCAAAAATTGAGAGCGAGTGTTTTTTTGTTTTTTTGTTTTTTTTTACAGATGAGAAGTTTTATAACCATCAACATAGAAAAAGCCAGAACTAGAATCAGGACAAGACAATTCAATCACAATCAGCAGGAATGACTCACTTTCTCTGTGCCCTCCATTCAAGTTGCTTATAGAGTCACAGTAATTGATCTTCATTAATATGAATCACTGCAGTGGAGAAAGTGACATAAAATGGGTTCTCATACAGCGATGCTCCCTGTGAAGGTCCAGTTCTCTATCATTACCAACTTCGATTTCAATTTTACATCTGCCCTTCTTAGTGGAGGTATGTTATTGTCAAAACATTGCTTTTCTGGCATTTAAAGGCATTTAAAGCCCTCCCAATTTGGTTCCCTGACTTTTCAGATGTATTTCCCAGCACCCTGTTTCATGCATTCTTCATTCCAGCCAAACAGAGCTGCTACTTTCCAAATAATAATTATACTAACCATGATTATAATAGTAATAATAATCACTAATATTTATATAGTTCTCTCAATTTTCCAAAACACTTGGTAAGTAAGTGTTGTCTCATTTGGTCTTCATCATGCCCTTGTGGTGTAGGTTCTATTATTCCAGCCATTTTACAGATGTGGAAACTGAGATCCAGAGGGGTTAAATGACTTGGCCAGGTACAACTAATAAGGATTTAAGCCAAAAATTGAACCCAGTTCTTCCAGCCTCTAAGAACCACACTGTGTCATCCAGCTGCATATAAACAATCTGCCAGTATATCCTGTCTCCCATTTTCATGTTTGGCCCAGATTGTCCTTCCCCTAGTGGATTGTGAGAATGAGAGGGTTATAGCTTTTGAGCCTTACCAACTCTTCACTTCCCCTAAGGGAGGCCTCACTGCTTCTTTATGATCCAAGAGAATTGTCCCCTCGAATTGCTATTGGAGCAAGAAATCCTTAAGGGTCACTGAAGACCTCCAATTAACTCCTCAGAGGTCCAAGGGTTCCATATCTGAAGAGGCGACAGAGCAGAAATTGATCCTTTACTTTCAGATAAGGCATTCAGACACTTAAAGATAGTAACCGTTTTCTTGTTTTTAAGGCAGGTGTCTAGGAGTGCTTGCTATCATCATTGAATTGTTTCAGTTGTATCTGAATCTTTGTAACCCCATTCAGGGTTTGTTTGTTTTTTTGGCAAATATACTGGAGTGGCTTATCATTTCCTACTCCAGATCATTTTATAGATGAGGAAACTGAGGCAAACAGTGTGAAAGAGTCACATAGCTGGAAAGAGTTTGAGGTCAGATTTGAACTCAGGAAGATGATTCTTCAGCTCAGGCCCAGCCCACATGCAGCGCCCCTACCTGCCCTTTATATGTAATATAAAGGTCTGAAACTCGGCCATCTTGCCCCTAAGCTTCCCTCAAGCATCAATTTCCAATAAAACAATAATGGGACCCTTTTATGCAAGATGTTTGAGGGGGAGAAGTTGAATATACATCCCTACTCATTTTAGCCATGAGAAAATTGTTGTAGATGTCACTAAAAATATAAATGATGGAAAGAATGACTCTTACATGGACTACAATTCAGAGACCATTTTCCATTTTAAAAAGCATAAATTTCAAGCTGCAATTCAACATAAATTGGTTTTATTATTTTTTCAAAGATTAAGTGCCCAGTCATTTTATAATTTGGATTTTCTATTTGGGTCCATTATTTATCTCAAATTGCTTTTTCCTTTAATGGCATTTTTTCTGAATTAAAAGTTTGTCTGGACCAGAGACCACAATCATTCCTAATTTCTGTGGTCTAGATAAAGTCCTTGACAGAAGGCAAGGCTCCCTCTTGTTGTTTACATATTACCTGGGTAAGGTGAGAACAATTCATCACATTTGTCAAAGAGATTCACAGCAGATTCTTCCCAAGAAAGCCAGAGACAATGGCATTGGGGATGAATCAGCAAGATTATTCATAAGAGGTCAAATTTACATAGCGATTAACATTCTGGAAAAGTGCCTTCCTCTCTCCAACCTCCTGGAGGAGGCAGGGAAGACTTTATCATTTGCTTTTTGCACAGAAAGATATTGAGGCTCTCAGAGGGGATACTGCTCTTCCAAAGTCACAAAAATGACAACTGTCATGTCTGTGAAAGAAGTGCTCTCGCCCCAATTCCAATGGTTTTGTACTTTGTACTTCACGCTGTCTCGATTGTCTTATGAACCCACCTCCGTCTGTCAAGGATGACCAACCAGTCTCTAGCTACTAATTCTATAAGACTATGTTAGTCTATAACTAATTTTTTCAATTACTTTAGAACATCACCTTAATTAGCAAAATGATTCAACTTCTTAAGGTAGCTAATTAAAGATACATTATTAATTTTTTTTCAAATGAGGAAAAACACCTAATTGGAGAGGGAAGCTGTGGAAATGGCACTGGCTAGGGAATCCAAAGAGTTATCTGTGGGACATAGGGCCAATGATTTCATGTTTCGGGGTCTCAGTTTTTCCATACTATCCTGAGGGTATGGGACTAATGAATCTTCAGGTCCATTCCAGCACTCAAATTCTATGATTTAACAAATTCTCAAGTCTCCAACAGAGAAATTACTTTGACTTGAAATTTCAATTGTACTTTTGTTTCATAACGAAAATTAATGTTAATGGCCAAACTAGTGGGTTATTATACTGCTGAGCACACCAGTGAGATATATCCAGATTTCATTCATACTTTATTTTTTAATTTTACATTTCTACTAATTATGTTTATGGGACGCATCACTAATAGGCTGGCCACTAGGTAATTAATTTTCTGTCCAAGACAATTCATGTTAAAATGAAAAATACAAAATGGACCCCAGTAGTACAAGACACCCTTCTGTTTTTTCAGGGCAGATGAATGTCAGAAAAGAGGGAGGAAGGTGCTTAGAATGAAAGTTTTTAGATCACCTACAAACTTTACTTCTTGATATATTTTTGTGCCAATCCGATCATGTCACTCCTCTGCTCAGGAAGTTTAAATAGCTCTCTGTGCCTCTTAGGATTAACAACACACTTGTGATTTCTGACTTTTAAAGCCCTTCAGAATCTGGCTCCAACCTCTCTTTGGGTTGTTGTTGTTGTTTTTTTTTTGTTTGTTTGTTTGTTTGTTTTTTGGTTTTGTTTTTGTTTTGTTTTTGTTTTTTTAATGAGGCGAGTGGAGTTAAATGACTTGCCCAGGGTCACACAGCTAGTAAGTATCAAGTGTCGGAGACCATATCTGAACTCAGGTCTTCCTGACTTTAGGGCTGGTGCTCTACCTACCCACTGCACCATTTAACTGCCCCTCCAAACTCTCTTTATATGACAAATAGAAATTAGTTCCCCTGACTTACTCTCCGTTCTAGCCAAATTGGCCCCCATGTTATTCCTTACACATATCCTACCTACATTTGCACAGGCTGTCCTTCCCGTCTTGAATATTCTCTTTCCTCATCTATTTTGTGGTACCCACAGGTATCTGTGAGTCAGCTCAAATGCCACCTCCTCTAAGAAGCTTTCTCTGATTCCCACAGTTTTAGCATCCTCTACCCTCTGAATCCCTGAGGAATTTTTGTACATATCCTGTGTTTATTTATCTGTGAGAATGCTGTATACCTCTAATAGAATGTGAGTTGCTTGAGGGTGGTTCCTTACTGTGTTGTTTTTGTGTAGTTTATTGTTGTTATTCACTCGTGTGAACCCATTTGGGGTTTTCTTAGTAGAGAGATACTAGAGTAGTTTGCCTTTTATTTTTCCAGCTCATTTTACAGATGAGGAAACTGAGGCAGAGTGAAGTGACTTGCCAAGGGTCACACAACTATACAGCTAATAAGTGACTGAGGCCACATTTGAACTCAGGTCTTCCTGTTTCCAGGCCGGGTGCTCTATCCATTGCATCAGCTGGTTGCCCTGCATAAAGAAGGCAGTAACTTGTCCAGTGAACAGTAAGTGGACTACTACTGGAGAAACAGAATCATAAATTCTGATTAGGAATAATGCCAAAAGGCAGAAGAAAGTTGTAACTAACTGGAAAGATGGCTCACAGGTTCTCCTTGCTGAGACAAATAACGGAATCTGTCCTAGCATGCCTCCCATTTAATGGGAACTGTTGTGCTATTATCTCACTTTCAAGTGTTCATGACAAACATTTGTAAGAGAACTCTGTAAATAACTGTAGCTAATGTCCTCAACTTCATGGAAGAGGATTAGAAAGTTGGGACATTTTGACAATGCTGATAAGTAAAACCGTGCCAAATTATATTGTACTTTAACATGTACTTTAACACCCAGAGACTTTGATAAAAAAGGGAGAATAAAAACAATATCTTAGAAAATATGGTTCAGGAGTAAGAAATGTGGTCCAAGATCTTACATAGAAGCCTTCTACTTACACATCATAAGTGTATTCTTCAACAGAAGAATAACATAACAAAAATTAAACAGGCCATTTTTGGCTTTATTACTTATGTGGGTGCCATTCCTTAATCAACTGTGTCCATACATTCAGAATACTATCTTGTTATATCAAAGGCTAAAAACCAATACCAAATTAGAAAAATGAAATGTTGTGACGTGCAATTTACATACCTGCAACCTGCTGTATTTAGATAAGCTATTAATATCAAGAGGGGAGAAATGGATAAAAGCATAGATATCAGTATGGACTATTATAGTTTCCTCAGGAAATGTAATTGTAAATTTATTGCCACAAGGTGATCAAAAAGGCCTAAAAACAACTTGGCCAGCAAATACTCAATCTTTGTCAAACAGAGTGAGAGGACAGACAAGGGCATACCTACTCCTTTATAAAATCTTGAAATAAAAATTGTGAGATAATTATAAGATACCATGTCATAAACCAGAAGAATGGACAGAGGGAAAAACAGGTGTACAGAAACCTTTCAAAGAGAGCCAAATAAACCCAGTTATCACAAGTGCATTTATGGACAAAACTGGAAGGAGTGTACCTTTACTTAACTGCATTCTAGAGTATTAGATTGATTGTGTCTTGTTAGCATGAGTCTAGCACACTAGCTGTGTCTATTGAATTTATGGTGGATGGACAAATGAGTGCATGGATGAAGTGGAGCAAATAGGAGTAGTTTGCACTAATGCTGCTGCTTGATGACTGCCAAAACATTTTACAGATAGCGGGCTTCTGATCTGATCATGATGACTTTGGAGGCAGGTTATTATTTCATAGTAATAAGATCTCACTCATACAGAACTTGTAGATATTCAAAGCACTTTACATAGATCATCACCTTTGTGCTTCATCATCCACTCCCCGTTTTATGTATGAAGAAGCTGAGGCTTTAAGGAGTGGAGTATTTGTCCAAGGTCCCGTAGGGAATTGCCAGCCAAGCCAGGATTTGAATATAGATCTCAAGACCCAGTGTTCTTTCTCTACTAAACTATGTTGACTGCCTAGGGGGCACAGGATGCTATTGCAATTAACTGGAAATAAATTTTCCCTTAGTAATGAATTGGTTTTTTTTTATCCAGAAAAAACTAAAGATATAAACATCCCTCCATACTTCTTTAACCCACTGCAGAAGAAAAATCTCTGGGACTGGAGTCAGAGGACCTAGGTTCAAATCTCTCCTCTGATACTACAAAAATCACTTAATTCACCATTAGTATTCTTGTCTGTAAAAGCAGGAGGCTATATTAGAAGGCCTCTAAGCTATCCTTTTATTTCTAAATCTGTGAGCCAATGGAGTAATCATGATAGTATTGTGAGGACAATAGTAATGAGAAAGAATTGGGCCTATCAGATAAGTTTGTGGATGAGCCTCACTCAAGTTGTCAAATAAGCAAGTTTTTATCTCTACCTTAGAAATAACCAGTTTGAGTTCTTCACTGACTTAACCACTTATCTTGGCAAAGAGTACACACGATCTAAGGCTGAACTGGGAAAAATCAAACAGAGAATCGAGACAACTCTATTAATGGTTCAGGAAATTCATCTCTTGGATGCATGATCAGAGTCATTCTGATGCAGGCAGCAGATCTGATTTGTCTCAGGATTTACCATTAGATATGTCTGAATCCTGCCCTCCTCCTGTATTTGCCTCAGCTCTATTATGAGGCTTCTCTGCCTTGGGAAGGGTCCATGCTTCCCCAAATGGAATGTTGACAAGATTAAAAATGGGCCTGGTGTTTCAGATACCCAGGGACTCCAAGGGATCAGTGACATTTAAGGATGGTGCGACAAACTTCACATGAGCAGAACAGAGGCAGTTTCTAAGCCAGATATGATCTGACAGTTTCAGGAAAAGGAAGTATCTTAGACAAAGTACCTACTAGTGCAAGTACATGTGCTTGTGAGAAAAGCAAGATTGAGAGGGGCCCGAGGTCACAGAATCAATATTAATATTGCTAGCTAGCACTTATAAAACACTTTATTTACAAGGCACTTTACCAATATCAGCTCACTTGATCTTACAACAACCCTGCAAGGTAGTTGTTGTTATTATTCCCATTTTATAGATGAGGAGACTGACAGACTCATAACTAGAAAATGTTTGAGGCTGGATTTGAGCTCAGGTTTTCTCATCTCTCATCTCCAGATCCAGAACTCTAGTAAGTATGCCACCTAGCTGCTTCACTGTGGATTGATTCAAAGGTAAAATCGGGAATGTGAAGCCAAATCCTGGAAATAAAATCTTCTTTGCCTCGTATGGGCTCAGTTATCAGCTCTCTGCAGATGATACCCAGATCTCTTGAACTCCAGTTCTACATCACCAACTACCTCCACTATATCCCCCGACCGGGTGTCCTATAAGCATCTTAGCCACAATGAGTTCAAAATCGAATTTCCTGCCTTTCTCCCTAGACATGTCTTCTTATCCAAATTTCCCTGTTCTGTGGAGAGCACCACCATCATTCTAGTCATTTAAATTCACAAACTCAGAATTGTGCTCTGTTCTTCCCTCATTTCCCTTAACCCAGTCACCTGTTAAGTCATGTTGGTTCATTTACCTCTATGACATCTAGAATTTTCACCCTCTTGCTGCTCACGTCGACATTCTCTACTTCACAGCCACATCATCTCTCACTTGGACAATTGCAATTGTTTCCTAATTCGTGGTCCAGTCTAGAATCTCTCCCCATCTCCAATACATCTTTTTAGAGCTACGGATTGGCTATTCCTAAAGCGCAGGGCTTACCATGTCCTTTCCCTACTCAGTAAGATTCAGCAATTTTCTGTTGCCTTGACTATAAAATATAAGCCTCTAGCATCATTTAAAAACCTCCACGATATGGTTTACATCTTGCCCTCACACACACTATGTTCCACAGAAATCGCTGTCCTTAGATCAAGACATTCTACCCTTAAGTTCTGTATCTTTGCCTACGCATACATACGCCCATGCAAGTCCAGTGACTTGGAATGTTCTGCCTCACCTCTGCTTCTGGAAATCTCTAGCTTCCTTCAAGGCTCAGCTTGGGAATCAGCTCCTATAGGAAGCGTTTCTTGCTCAATCCAGTTCTTAGTGTCCTTTTACTACGATCTCAACCACCACATTACTTGGCATTTACTTTGTAACTACTTTGTATTTTCTATCAATGTGCATGTCAAATTCTCTGAAAGCGGGGACTGCTTCTTCCCCTTTGACTTTGTACCTTCATTGCCTAGCACACAGGAAGTACTTAATAGATGTCTCTTCTATTCAACTTAACTGAGAGGCTGACCCTTGCTGGTTAGAATCTTTTGGAACAAGACGTGGTCTCCCAATGCTACTGAGCATCCTCAAAACCCATAGATCCCACAGAGGAAACTGCCTCCAGTTTTTAAAACAGTTTTTTTAAGTTATTCAACACATTTGTGGAAATGAGAACACTGTTTTACAAAGACAAAAAGCAAGGCAAACAGTGGTCAGATTTATGGGCAATTAAAAGGGAAATGATGAAGGGATGAGGTGAAGACCCTCCCAGAGGGCATCCTGTTATTTAGGTACTGCAGTGCAGCAGACAGCCCAAAGTTCCAATAACAGGCAAAAAGCAGCTGCTTCTTTGGGGACCTGAATGTGATCATGGTCATAGGCCCAGATGGCATTATTATTTGGCACAAAATCCAAGAACTAAATAGAGAAGTAAGTTAAAAGTCATCTAGTAGGGACAAGAATGACAGTGGCTTGTTAATGGAGAAATATTTTCTTGTTTACTATGTATTTTAGCAGGAGCATAAATAAGTGGGAGGAAGAAGACAACTGCAGAGAAAATACTATCAGCAATGTTTATGAGGGTGAGCTCTAGGAGAACAGGACTTGGTATTTTGCCTCTAGATTACAGGGAATGAGAAACAAAGATTGAATAGAAACAAGCAGGGCTGCATTCCTTATGAAGCTTGACTTCAACTGGCTCATAACTTCTGGATTTTTCTTTGTTCTTTACACACTCCCTTCTTTTTTTGCCAGGGAAGAGCTAAAAGGATAGAAAACACAAATTTATCTCTACCATGGGTGACCTTCAAAAATAACATATTGTCCTGGATTCTTTCCTCAAATTTGTAAGTAATTTTTTTTCCTCCGAGATAAATAAGGATAGCATGGGAAAATAAAAGGAAGATAGAAAAGAAAGAAAATAAAAGGAAGAAAGGAAAGAAAGAGGGAAGAAAAGATGGAAGAAAAAGGAAGGACAGAATGAAAGAAATAAAGGAAAGAGGGAAAGGAAGGAAGGTAGGAAGGACAGAAGGCTGGAAGAAGGGAAAAAGGAATGAAGGAAGGAAGAAAAAAGAAAAGAAGAAAGCAAGAAAAAGGGAGGAAAAGAAAGGAAGAAAAAAGAAAGGTACTAAAAGGAAGGCAGGAAAAAAGAAAGAGGAAAAAGAGGAGGAAGGAAGAAGAAAGGAGAAAAAGTAAGGGAAAAAAAGAAAGGAAAAGAAAAAAATAAGGAAAAAGAAAGAAGGAAGGAAGAAGTAAAGAAAAAAGAGAAAAAGAAAGGAAAGAAGGAAAAAAAAAAAAGAAGGAAAAAGGAATAAAAAGAAGAAAGGAAGGAAAAAGGAAAGAAGGAAGAAAAGAAGGAAAAAAGAAAAGAAGGAAAAAGAAAGCAATGAAAAAAGGAAGAAAAGGTAGAATGGAAAAAAGGATGGAAAGAAGGGGGAAAGGAAGGAAGGAAGAAAGAAAAAAGAAAAGAAGGAAGAAAAGAAGGAAGGGAGTAAAGAAAAAGGCAAGGAAGAAAGAAATAAAATAAGGAAGTACAGAAAGAAGGAAGAAAGAAACAAAGGAAAATAGGAAAGATGGAAGGAAGGAGGAAAAGAATGAAGAATAAAAAGAAGGAACATAAATAAAGAAGAACATTAGAAGAAAGGAAAGAAGAAAAGAAAAAAGAGAAAAAGAAAAAAGAAAGGAAGAAGAAATGAAGGAAAAAGAAAAGGGATGGAAAGAAAGAAAAAAGGAAGGAATAAGGAAGGAAAAAGGAAAGAAAGAAAAAACAAGGAATAAAAGAAAGAAAATAAAGGCAAAAAGAAGGAAGAAGGGAGACAATGAAAGAAGGAAAGATGAAGGAAGAAAAGAAGGACAAAAGATAAGAAAGGAAGGAAGAGGGAAAGAAAGAAGGCAAAAATGAAAAAAGTAGGAAAGAGAAAAAGAATGAAAAGGGAGAAAAAAGAAAAGAGGAAAGAAAGAAAAGAATAAGGAAAGAAGGAAGGAAAAAGAAAAAAGAAATGAAGGTAGAAAAGAAGAAGAAAAGAAAAGAAAAAAGGAAGAAGGAAACAAAGAAAAAAGAAAAAAGGAAGAAAAAAGGAAAGATCAAAGAAAAAGAAAGAAGGAAGAAGAAAGGAAAGGGGAATGGTAAAAAAGGAAAAGGAGGGAAAGTCAAAAGGAAGAAAAAAGGAAGGAAGGAGGAAGGAGGAAGGAAAGAAGGAAGGAAGAAGAAAGGAGGAAGGAAAGAAGGGAGGAAAAGAGAAATAAAAGAAAAGAAGAGAAAACAATAAAAGGAAAGAAGGAAGAAAAGAAGGAAGGAAGGAGAGAAAGAATGAAAGAAGGAATGAAAGAAAAGGAGTAAAAAAGGAAGGATCAAAGAAAAGAAGGAAGAAAAAAGAAAGGAAGTATGGTAATAAAGAAAAAAGAGGAAAGGTAAAAAGAAAAGAAAGAAGGAAGAAAAAAGGAAGAATGACAGGAAGGAAGAAAAGAAGGAAAGAAGGAAGAAAAGAAGTAAAGAATTAAGGGAAAAATAAAAATAAGGCAAGAAAGAAGGAAGAAGAGAAGGAAGGAAGAAGGAGAAAAATGAAGGCAAGAAGGAAGCAAGAAAACAAGGAAGGAAAGAAAGGTGAGAAAGAAGAAAGGAAGGAAGGAAAGCAAAAAGGGAGCAAGGAAGGAAGGCAGGAAGGAAGGAAAGAAGGAAGGAAAAGTATGAAAGATAAGAGAGAAAGAAGAAAAGAAGGAAGGAATGAAAAAAACAAAAAAGGAAGAAAAGACAGAAAGAAGAAATAAAAGAAAAGGAGTGAAAAAAGGAAGGATGGAGAAAAGAAAAGAAAAAATAAAAAATAAGGAAGGAGAGAAGAAAAGAAGGAAAGAAGGAAGAAAGAAAAGAAGGGAAGGTAGAAATGGAAAAAAGGAAGGAAAAAGAAAGGAAGGAATAAAAATAAAAGAAAAAGGAAAGGAAGAAAAGTAGAAAGAAAAGAAAAAAGAAAGAAGGAAGGAAGGAGGGAAGTAATGAAGGAAAAAAGTAGAAGGAAGAATAGTAAAGTAGAAAGGAAGGAATAAGGAAGAAGGAGAAAAGGAAGGAATGAATAAAAGGAAAGAAAATAAAGGAAGGAAAGCAAAAGAAGCAATGAAAAAAGGGTGAAAGGAAGGAAAAAAAACAAAGAAAAAAGAAGGAAGAAAAGAAAGGCAGAAAGGAAAGAAAGAAGAAAAGTGGGAATGAAGAAAAAAGGGGAAAAAAAGTACCTAAGGGAATAAGGAAGTACACAAGGAGGGAATAAAAAGGAAAGAAGGAAAAAGGAAGAAAAGGGAAGAAAAAAGAAGGAGATGAAGGTAGGAAAGAAGGAACAAAGAAAAGAAGGAATGCAAGAAAGAAGGAAGAGGAGGAAAGAAGGAAGGAACAAAGGAAGGAATGAAGGTAATTAGGACTCAAGAAAGAGGGGGGGAAGTAAGGAAGGAAAGAAGGATGAAAGTCAGAAAGGAAGAAAGAAAGAATGTTAAGAAGGAAAGAAGGAAGGAAAAAGGGGGAAAGAAGGAAGGAATAAAAGAAAGAAGAAAGGAATAAACATAGAAGGAAGAAAAAAATCAAGGAATAAAGGAGAGAAGGGAATAAAGATGAAAAGAAGGAAAGAAGGAATAAAGGAATAAGGAAGGAGAGAAAAAATGGAGGAAGAAAGAAGAAAAGTGGGAATGAAGAAAAAAGGGGAAAAAAAGTACCTAAGGGAATAAGGAAGTACACAAGGAGGGAATAAAAAGGAAAGAAGGAAAAAGGAAGAAAAGGGAAGAAAAAAAGAAGGAGATGAAGGTAGGAAAGAAGGAACAAAGAAAAGAAGGAATGCAAGAAAGAAGGAAGAGGAGGAAAGAAGGAAGGAACAAAGGAAGGAATGAAGGTAATTAGGACTCAAGAAAGAGGGGGGGAAGTAAGGAAGGAAAGAAGGATGAAAGTCAGAAAGGAAGAAAGAAAGAATGTTAAGAAGGAAAGAAGGAAGGAAAAAGGGGGAAAGAAGGAAGGAATAAAAAGAAAGAAGAAAGGAATAAACATAGAAGGAAGAAAAAAATCAAGGAATAAAGGAGAGAAGGGAATAAAGATGAAAAGAAGGAAAGAAGGAATAAAGGAATAAAGGAAGGAGAGAAAAAATGGAGGAAGAAAAGAAGAAGAAAGGAAAGAAGGAAAGAAGATAGAAAAATGGAAGGAATGAAAGAAGAAAGGGGAGGAAGGAAAAAAGGAACAAAGGCAAGAAAGAATCAAGAAAAGAGAGAACAAAGGAAGCAAGAAAGGGAGGTTAAAAATGAGGGAAAAGAGGAAAGCAGGAAAGAAGGTAAGAAAGAACCAAAGAAGGAAAGAAGAAAGAAAGGGAAAAAAGGGTGGAAGCAAAGAAAGAAGAACAGAAGAAAGGAAAAAAAGAAGAAATGAAAGTAAGAAGAGAAAAAAGAAGGAAGGGAAAAGGAAAGAAGGAATGAAGGAAGAAAAGAAGAAAGGAAGAAAGAAAGGAAAGAAGAAGAGAAGGAAGGAAGGAACAAAAGTAATAATGAAGCAAGGAAGGAAAGAAGGTAAGAAGGAAGGAAGGAGAGAAGGAAGAAAGGAAGGGAGGGAGGATTAAAAAAGGCAGGAAAACATAAGAAAGACTAGACTTTGTGTCTACAGGAATCAGGGTTTTAATTCTGCCTCTAAGACTTACTAGTTGGATGATGGAGCCAAAGTCACTTAATTTCCCTGAACCTCAGAATCCTTATCTATAATGTGGAGATAATGGTAACATTTAATTATTTCACATACTTGTAAGGGTTCATTGAGAAAATGAATGTAAAGTGCTAAACATAATTTAAGTATTATCAAAATATCAGCTGTCACTGTTGGTCTACAGGTCCATATACAGTCTTCCTGATTCTCAAGCTTTGTGCTCTATCCACCATGTCAGGCTGTGATATGAATATTAATTGTTGTTCTTGTTCCTTTCTCTCCATTTTGGCAATATTCATTTCCCCAGTTCTCAATTTAATATTGAGTTTGAATAGATTCATGGCCTCTATATCCACTTAAGAAAAACAGAAGTGGGAGTTGGCAGAGCCTAGATGTTCTTTTTTTTTTTTTTTTTTTTTTTGCTGAGGCAGTTGGGGTTAAGTGACTTGCCCAGGCTCCCACAGCCAGGAAGTGCTAAGTGTGTGAGGTCACATTTGAACTCAGGTCCTCCTGACTTCAGAGCTGGTGCTCTATTCACTGCACCCCCTAGATGTTCTTTAAGTCCCTTCTTATTCTAATTGCTATGTTGCTTTAACCATGCATAGGAAACAAGTGCTACATGAAGAACAGCTACTTGGGTCCCACATGTCAAGTTATCCTACCCCTTCTTCTCCCTTCCCCACCATTCCCATGTGATCCAGGTATGAAGCACAGAGGTAGGTAATGAGCCAGAACAAGAGCAGGAGCACACAAATGTCCTGGGAAGGGAAAGAATTTCATACCCTAGTACTTTGGTCACCTTCTTACAAGGTTATATACCTGTTGTTGGTTCCTGCACAGAAATGTTTGTATAGAAAACCCTACGATCTCAGGCAGGTATCCCCCCCCACAGTGTGGAGACTGGCCCTTTTCCCTGTCTACAGAAGTAAATTTTGTCCCTGTGCCATTTGCCCAATTTCAACTTGAGTCCCAGAAGCAGAGGTTTATCCCATTGCCTAATTATTATTTCAGGTCGTGATAGATACTGGGGAGGGGGCCTCAGCCAATCATGTAGGAAAGGGATCCCGAATAAGACAGGTCATACTAGAATATGCCCTCTTTTTCCAAATGTAGTACTGGGGTAATGGCCAATAAAGAATAGAATGCCTTCAGATAATCTGCCTTCAAAGGATTAAACTGAATCTTTTCAAGTGCAAGCTATTTCAATTCAACATGACCTAGTCAAACACTGTGCTAGTGTTATGGGATATGGAAAAGTCTAAGGCCTGCTTTCTGCCATCAGAGGGTCACACTTGTTCTGTATGTCCTTAAAGGCCGTAATTAGGACCAGTTGGTAGAAAATACAGGAAGGTTTAAATCAATTGAAAATAAGTACAGACTCACAACAACTGCAGCTCTACCAAAATGGAATGAGCTCACATCCCTAAGACCAATGAAATTAGAAACAGATTTTGTCCAGCAGTTAAAGAGAAATTAATAGCTATACTACAAAAATTCTTCTTAAAAACAGAGAAGGAACTCTATCATACTCCATTTATGACACAAACATGATCATGATTCCCAAACCTTAGGAAAAAAAGAAAGAGAAATCATTCTAGAAACAAAACTTACTGATTGATGAATATAAACTGATGCAAAATAAATAAAATCCTTTCAAGGAACCTACAATAACATACCTGGAAAACAATTCATATACTCCAATTTCATGGATAAACTTTAAGAAAACAATTACTATCATGTTTCAAGAAACAAAAAATACAAAATTATCTCAATAGAGAAAAGAAAAAATCTTTGTAAATACAACACTTATTTTAGATTTAAAACTCTAAAAGTAGTAGACATGGAAGGACCCTTACTTAATACATAGATATATGTCCATGTCTATAAATATAAAAATTAATATATATATATATCTGTTATTATATATACTTAATATATAACATCATATATTATATGAGTGTATATATATGTATATATATGTAAACCAAGAGTTGCCATTATGGGGGCAATGGGGAAAAATTAGAAGCTTTTTTTATCACAAAATGGGAATAAAGTAAAAATATCCCCTCCCTCCACTGGTATTTAACATAATTCTTGCAGTATGCATGATAGCAATAAGAAAAGAGAACAGAATTAAAGCAAAGAGAAGGTAACAGCAATCTCTATTTAAAGATCACATGATGATGCACTTTAAAAACCCCAGAGAATTGGTGAAGAGACTAATTCAAGTGATTAGTAGCATTATATAAAATAAACTCACAAAATTCATTATTCCTATATAATACTACCAAAAACAAGGAAAAAAATATAAGAAATGTTCTATAAAAGTAATTACAAAATGAATAATTTATATGGGAGCTAACCTATCAACACACAAGATTAATTTAAATGTTCATATACATACAACTATAAAACATTCTTTAAAAAATTATGGAAGATGCAAGTAATTAGAAGAATATTTGCTGCTCGTGCTTGGGCTGCCAGAGTAAGATAAAAATGACAATGTTATGTACATTAATTTCCAGATTTAATGTTGTATTTATCAAATGATGAATTTTACCTAAAATTGATCAAAACCAGCATGAATTTCATTTAGAGGAATAAAAGGTCTAGAATCTCAAGAAATATAAATAATAGTATATCTAGACTTCAAATTATTTTATAAAGCAATGGTCATCAACACTACTTGGTACTAACCAAAAAGCAAACATAAATTAGTAGAACATACTAGATAAATAAAAAATAGAAGCAATTAAAAACAGTCTGAGGGCAAAAAATTTTAAAATATAATTTCCAAGATGACAGACTCTTTTTATGGCAGCAACTACAGCAAAAAGGGGATAGCACTTTGGCAGAAATTAGGTTCAAACAAGCATCTTACATCATGTGCAATAATTACCACAAAAAGGATGCATGACCTAATTTAAAAGGTGATATCATAAAGAAATCAGAAATGAACAGAAGAAAATACTCTATGCAATTCTTTCTATAGAATTTTTTAACCAAACAAGGGGCAGAGGAGATCATAAAAGACAAAAAAAAGATGATTCTCTTTGTACAATTTTTTTAATAAACATGAATAAAGTCAGTGAAGATAGATAAGAAAAGAAACTGTTAAGGGGGGAAATACTTGGGTTAAAATCATCAGGCCAAGTTTAAAATAAAAATACATAGTTAAATGAAATATACAAAGCCAAGAATGATACCACAATAAGTATTTAGTCAAGAGAGATGAGTAACTTACAAAAGAAAAAATTTGAGCTATAGTTGGACATTATTTCAAAGTCTGACTCTTTTTATACAGCAAAATAAGTGTTTGGACATGTATACACATATTGTATTTAACTTCTGCTTTAACACATTTAACATGTATTGGTCAACCTGCCATCTGGGGGAAGGGGTGGGGGGAAGGAGAGAAAAATTTGGAACAAAAGGATTTGCAACTGTCAATGCTAAAAAATTACTTATGCATTTATCTTGTAAATTTAAAAAAAAACTATAAAACAAAACAACAACAACAAGAAAAAACCCCAAATGACTGGCACATACTAGGTGTGATCATTGCAAACTGTTACGGTTAATGAAGGTACATAGAGTAGGACAATTACTGGCACATAGTAGGTGCCATCAATGCCAGTTATGATCAATAAATGTAAAGAGCTTTGCACAGTGAATGGCTCACAGCAGGTGGTTTAAATGCTAACCTTTTTGATGAATTTCTGTGAATTCCCTTCTACAGCGACTGGCACCTATTCGGGACCATAAAGGGTAGTTATTATTATTAATCACTATAAAGCCGTTAGCACAATAACTGTCACACCATAGACAGTATTTCAATGTAAGGCATTATTTATATGTGGAAATTGCTTGTAACAGGGAAAGGCACCTATTTGGCAGTATATAAATACTAGGTATTACAAATATAGAGAGAGTGTTTCACGTGGTGCTTTTCCTATAGTAGGTGGTATCAAATTCTAGTATGGTTATTCTTTTCTGTATAATGCTTGGCACAGTCACTGGAAATAATGGCTACAAATGCTAGATATTTTTATTAATATCTGGAATGTTCTTTGCAAAATGATTGGCACTTAGTAGGTGCTATAAATGTAAACCATTTGTATTAATAAATGTCCATTTCCATCAAATTGTTAGTCTTAAAAATGAAAAGGGGGAATTCGCCACTAACGAAGAGGAAATCAGAGCAATAATTAGGAGTTACTTTGCCCAACTTTATGCCAATAAATTCGCATCATATGTAATGGGGACAAACTGCAACCATTCCCAATAAAATCAGGAATGAAACAAGGTTGCCCCCTATCACCATTACTATTTAATATTGTATTAGAAATGCTAGCTTTGGCAATAAGAGTTGAGGAAGAGATTAAAGGAATTTGAGTAGGCAACGAGGAAACCAAATTATCACTCTTTGCTGATGATATGATGGTATACTTAGAGAACCCTAGAGACTCTACTAAGAAGTTATTAGAAACAATCCACACCTTCAGCAAAGTTGCAGGATACAAAATAAATCCACATAAGTCATCAGCATTCTTATATATCACTAACAAAACCCAACAGTCAGAGTTACAAAAAGAAATTCCCTTTAAAGTAACTACTGATTGGATAAAATATTTAGGAATCTATCTGCCAAGGGAAAATCAGAAACTTTATGAGCAAAACTACAAAACACTTTCCACACAAATTAAGTCTGATCTAACCAACTGGAAAAATGTTAAATGCTCTTGGATTGGGCAAGCAAATATAATAAAGATGACAATACTACCTAAACTAATCTATTTATTTAGCGCTATACCAATCAGACTCCCAAAAAACTACTTTGATGACCTAGAAAAAAATAACAACAAAGTTCACATGGAAAAAGAAAAGGTCAAGAATTTCAAGGGAATTAATGAAAAAAAAATCAAATGAAGGTGGCCTAGCTGTACCTGATCTAAAATTATATTATAAAGCAGCAGTTACTAAAACCATCTGGTATTTGCTAAGAAATAGACTAGTTGATCAATGGAATAGGTTAGGTTCAAAGGACAAAACAGCCAATAACTTTAATAATCTAGTGTTTGACAAACCCAAAGACCCCAGTTTTGGGGATAAGAATGCATTATTTGACAAAAATTGCTGGGGAAATTGGAAATTAGTATGGCAGAAACTAGGCATTGACCCACACTTAACACCGTACACCAAGATAAGATCAAAATGGGTTCATGACCTAGGCATAAAGAATGAGATTATAAATAAATTGGAAGAACATAGGATAGTTTTCCTCTCAGACCTGTGGAAGAGGGAGGAATTTATGACCAAAGAAGAACTAGAGATCACTATTGACCACAAAATAGAAAATTTTGATTATATCAAATTGAAAAGTTTTTGTACAAACAAAACTAATGTAGATAAGATTAGAAGGGAAGCAATAAACTGGGAAAACATTTTTACATATAAGGGGTCTGATAAAGGCCTCATTTCCAACATATATAGAGAATTGACTCCAATTTATAAGAAATCAAACCATTCTCCAATTGATAAATGGTCAAAGGATATGAACAGACAATTCTCAGATGAAGAAATTGAAACTATTTATAGATATATGAAAATATGGTCCAAATCATTATTAATCAGAGAAATGCAAATTAAGACAACTCTGAGATACCACTACACACCTGTCAGATTGGCTAGAGTGACAGGGAAAGATAATGGGGAATGTGGGAGGGGATGTGGGAAAACAGGGACACTGATACATTGTTGGTGGAATTGTGAACACATCCAACCATTCTGGAGAGCAATTTGGAACTATGCTCAAAAAGTTATCAAACTGTGCATACCCTTTGATCCAGCAGTGTTTCTACTGGGCTTATACCCCAAAGAGATACTAAAGAAAGGAAAGGGACCTGTATGTGTCAAAATATTTGTGGCAGTCCTGTTTGTAGTGGCTAGAAGCTGGAAAATGAATGGATGCCCAACAATTGGAGAATGGCTGAGTAAATTGTTGTATATGAACATTATGGAATATTATTGTTCTGTAAGGAATGACCAGCAGGAGGATTTCAGAAAGGCATGGAGAGACTTACAGGAACTGATGCTGAGTGAAATGAGCAAGACAAGAAGATCGTTATATACTTCAACAACAATACTATATGATGATCAATTCTGATGGACATGGCCCTCTTCAACAATGAGATGAACCAAATCAGTTGCAATAGAGCAGTAATGAACTGAACCAGCTACATACAGTCGGGGAAAGAACTCTGGGAGATGACTAGGAACCACCATGTATATTTCCCAATCCCTCTATTTTTGTCCACCTGCATTTTTGATTTCTTTCACAGGCAAATTCTACACAATTTCAAAATCTTTCTCTTTTTATACAGCAAAATAACTGTTTGGACATGTATACATATATTGTATTTAACTTCTACTTTAACATATTTAACATGTATTGGTCAACCTGCCATGTGGGGGAAGGAGGGAAAAATTTGGAACAAAACGATTTGCAACTGTCAATGCTGAAAAATTACCCATGCATATATCTTGTAAATAAAAAGCTATAATAATAATAAAAAATAAAGAAAAGTAAGAAAAATTTGAGCTATAAATGTCTAAGATCATTCTCCATGGAGAATGGAAAGAAAAATGTAAATTAAAACAACTTCTAGATTTTTTTCTTACATTCACAGACTGACAAAGATGAAAGAGGGGGAAGGGAACCATTTTAAGGAGCACTCTATAAGGAGCTCTGGCAAAGTGAATGGATCTGTTATCAATATAAAATTATACAAGACTTCTCTGGCCATGTATATGATGAAAGTCAAAGACCAAAAAAAGGGTGCAATGTGTACCAAAATATTCTGAGAAGCATTCTTTGTGTTATCAAAAGTCTAGAAACCAACTAGGTGCCAATTGACTGGGGAGTGACTGGCCAAACTATATAGCACATGAAAACAATGGAACACTATTCTGCTCAAGGAAATAATGACTATGTGGAATCAGGAGAAACCTGGAAAGTTTTATAGTAGCTGATATAGCCTAACAGAAGAAGAAACAAAAGAAAATACACAGACAATGATGATATTCATGAAAAGACTACCAAAGGAAGCTAAGTTTTTTTTTTTCCAGTGGTCTCAGAGAACTGATAATGGTCAGATCATAGTCAAGAAGCAGCACATTACTTGGTTACTGTTAACTGATGGTTTTGCTCAATTCTATCTTATTTTTACAAGAGACGATTTGATTGGGAAATGAGAAAGGGTTTGTTTTTGCTTGTTTTTTATTTTGTTTTGTTTTGTTTTCCAAAGTAGCAGTGATGGAAAAATGAAAATTCTCAATAAATTGTATTTCCAATCATTTGGTTTTTTAAAGTAATAGAATGGGCTTCATGGAGAATGGCATCTGCTCATGAAAGACTTCAAGAAGAAATCAAATGGCCACTACTAGAGAATATCATAAATAGAATATATTTAGTGTACAGAATTTATAGTCTTACTACCCTGAGATGAAAACTCAGATAAGATGAATTATGAAAATAAAATGCCTCATTACTTCATCAGTGTAACTAGAAAAAAACAAGAATATAATAACTGAATACATAGCATGAAATTTTATTGACCAAGTTTGGGCTCCCCAAAATATATATAAGTGAAAAAGCATAGCCATCCCTTCCTGGAATGGAATGGAAAAACATTTATTCAGCATTTTTATTTGCCTCTGCTGTGCCAAATTTTCGGAATACAAAGAGAAGAGGATAGTCCTTGCTCTCACAAAGCTCATATTCTAAACAAGCAACTATAAGGAAGATGACAAGGCCTGATGGTCTTTAGGTTACACAGTTGGGAGAGTTCTTGATGGACTCTGGATGGGCCAGATTCAGAATGGGGCCACTGGGGGAAGGAGTCACTTATTATGTGTAAGTTGTGTTTCCAGGGTCCTGTGATGGTCCCTGGCATGGGATAGATGGCTGGGGGAAATGTCCCAAGGTGGCCTGAGCATTTTTGGTGAGTGAGTGAGGAGGTAGATCATAGAATGTCAGACTTTTTATGTGTTGGTGATTTTGCCCAGCTTTTCTTTATCTTTTTTATTCTTTGTTATAAGGGTTGGATCTCTGCAAGGAAGAGAAAGGAGAACTATATTGGGAATGTAAATGGTGTACAAACAAATTGTAGCAATATAAATCTGTCTTAAAATAACTATAGCTATCATGCTTTCAAAGAACTTTACATATTTCTATGTACTTGAGTTTCACAACAGCCCTGGGAAGACTATCCTATGATTTTGTCTTCCCTATTTTTAAGATGAGGAAATGGAGGTTAAGAGAGATTGTGATTTTCCAAAGCTGACTCAACTAGGAAATATGGGAGCAAAGATTTGGATCTGGGTCATCTTGACTCTAGCTAAATCCAATACTCTGCTCATTAAACCATGTTACTTCTTATTTAGGCTGGAATTAGGCTAAATGGCCTTTGAGGACTCTTGCAATTCTAAATCTATGAGTTAATGACACAGACAGCTAACAGTATTAGATCTCATACTGATATAATAACTCAATTCATCAAGTATTTTCTAAGTGTCTATAGTGTCATCTCATTTATCTAGGTGTCACTCATATAGCAACCCTAATTGGGCAGAGTAGAGCCAAGAATAAAGAAACAAATGAAAGTAGATCTCTCATTATGTGGCCCAAGTCCATGCACTAAAGCTGGTTCTACTTCAGCCACAGAAGAAAGCTTTACTCAGATCCTGTTTACTCTTAATTATGACAGAATGCTAACTTGGGTTGTCTGATGTTTTTAATCAGGCTAGGAACAGACAAATTGGCATGAAGAAGGATAAGAGAATTCCTAACAGTACAGGTTCCCCTCATCATTTATATGCCAATATTGAAAACTCAATAGCCAGTGAGCCATAAAACTAAAAAATGAACTCATGCTTACTGAAATAAATATGACTTCAATGGTACTCTCTCCTTAGAGGCAGAATGAAAACTTCTCCCTAGTTTTTAGGGTTCTTGTATATGGGAGGGAACCAAACCTATCACTTAGTGGCCAGTCCTCAACATATGAGCCTCTCAGAACCTAACTGGGCTGGTCCTCAGATGACAAAGATAGACAGACAGACAGCAGACATACAGACAGACAGATAGATAAATGCATAGACACATATATATGCACATACATTT